>NC_080027.1:10803113-11113874 GCF_030020395.1 Manis pentadactyla | reverse complement strand
AGGGACCTGAACCCATCCACGTGACATGCCCTGGACCCGTGGGTGGGTCTGGGGTGGCTGCCTACCAGGGGGAAGGGGGAGCCGAGCCTGTGATGGCCACAGCTCAGCCTCCAGCAGGGGGGCCCAGGGCCCTGCCTGGGCTGTGACCTCAACTGCCACAGAGCCCCGAGAAAAGCAGAAGTCAAACTTGTTCCCCTGGTAGAAGATGCCAGAGACACACACTCCAGAGACCCCCGCTGGACACATGGGGTCGAAGGTCAGGCCACTATGGGTGATCCTGGTGGGAGGGGGAAGTTCTGTGAGGAGGGTGGGTGGAGACAGGTGACCACCCTCTGCTGGCCACTACACTCACCTGAACCCCGTGAACCCAAAGAGTGCTGCCTGCAGGAAGCCCCCCATGCCAGTCAGGAAGTTCACAGCACCTGAACCATCAGCGTTCTCCGTCCACACCTGCAGGGGGCAGCGCAGTCAGGGCCTGGACCCTGAGGACACGCCCTCCTGAGGCTATGTCCCTGCTCCCAAAGGGGACCAAGGTCAGGGCTGTGACCCCCTGAGGCTGGGCTTCCATGCCCACCAACTGGGGCCCTGGTAGGAGGCAGGTGTGGTCAGCATGTAGGTGGAGGCCACAGACAGGCTGACCTTGAAGGGCTCGGTGATGTTGGCAAAGCTCCTCTCCAGGAGGCCCCATGCCCGCTGGGGGTCCTTCAGCTCCATCCAGCCCACTGCAAACATGCTCTGGAGTCAGGAGTCAGAGGTCAAAGAACAACTGGGGTGAGGCCCACTGCGCTGGGAGGGAAGACTGTGGCCAGTGGGGCAGGGCCAGGCGGCCGTGAGGACCACCACCCCACAGTCTTCTTACCCAGGTCATGGCAGGACCCTGGGGGGATGTCGCGGCCTCATAAATCTCCAGGTTGTTCCTGCGAACATGAGGACTGAGGGGGAACGGGACGGGGTATCCCAGGAGCACGACGTCTGCCTGCTTCACCTCCTCTCCTGGGGGGCAGGAGCTGCTGAGGGGGGTGTTAAGGGGACATCCAGGGCAGACACAAGGTCCTGTGGACGGGGAGGGGCCCCTAAGGGGCTTTGAGTCCACTCACCAGGTTGGTACCCATCGAACTCTGGGTGGAAATGCCGCTTTGGGTCAAAGGGCACCTTGATCTTATCAGCCACCACCAGCCACTGGTTGGGGACAGGCCGACCCAAGTCCCAGGCCAGGACGGCAGCAAAGCGCAGGCTAGGGGTGGAGTGGAGGGGCTGCTGCTGGTGCTCTGGCTGGACCCCCCACTGTGGGGTGGGGCGGGGGGCTCAGGTCTGACCTGTTCTGGACCAGGATGTTGGTGTACACGGAGTTGTTGACGCCTGAGTGGTATTCATCGGGGGGCATGACTCCTGCACACGCAAGTGCAAGGCAGCCTCAGGGACTTGAACCCATCCATCTGCCCCACACGTGACCATCCACTCTCTGTCCCCCCGTCCCCCACCCTCCCCCATCACGCCCCGGCAGTGGCCCTCATGTCCTTACCCCTCAGGTGGTACCTCTCTTCCCCAGGGCTCCACTCCACACGGCTGCACCAAAACTCAGCCACGGCCCTGACCACGTCCCAGCCACCAGCTTCTCTGAAGAGCTGTAAGTCCTGGGGGAGCAGGAGAGGGTGGGACGTGGCACCCCGTGATCCCCATCCCCACTGGTCAGTGTTTCTTGCCAACGCCCACCCTTCCGATTGCCCAGAAATGCGGGCCAGGCTCTGCGCTGCTCCACAGGCCTGGCCCGAGAAAGAAGTCGTGGTGGGGAGGGGAGTATGGGCACACGGGGTGGCGCTCACACCTGGCAGGCACGCGCTGACCCACCTGGGTGGCGTGGTAGTACAGCTGGAAGGCCAGCACCACGGCCCCATTGATGTGGATCTCCTGGCTCCCATAAATAGCCTCAGGGCACACTTCCAGGCCAGAGCCTGCGCTCTCCCATGCGAACTTGGCGCCCTGAGGGGTCAGGGGGATGAGCAGACAAGACTCTGTTCTCAGGGGACCAGGGGCAGCCCACCCATTTCCCGATGCTCTCAGCTGTCAGTCGTGAGGGGCAGAGATAGGGGCGCCGACTGTCCCGGTGTCCTCACGGGAGCCTGATGGCTCTGAGTGCCCACTACGTGTCTCCGCCATGGGCCACGCGGCTTCTGCCTGGTTTCCACTGTGTGCTGACCCTGGGGCAGGGCAGTGGGGAGACCCTAGCTGAGACCCAGCCCGGTCGTCGCTCTAACCAGCACGGTGCAGCTGGGAAATGCTGCTGAGCCCGTTATAAGAATCCAGGAGGTCCAGGCCCATGCAGAGAGAGGCCCGAAAGGAAGAGGGGTGCAGGCCTTGGAGAGGTGTGGGGACATCAGGCCTTCGGGGTCCCTCAGGCTGGGTGCTCAGGACCCCCTCACCTGGTAGCCCAGGTTCCGGGCATTGTCCAGGGCCCCACTCAGCGTCCGGATGCGGTATTCCAGGAGAGTCCTGGCAGCCTCTGGGTGGAACATCAGGATATTTGGGAACATCCAGAGATCCTATGAGCACAGCCCAGGGTCCCTTATTCTGAGCTCGCACACCCTTCCCTCTCCCTGACCTGCCCCCATCCTGCCCAGGCAGGGCCTCAGAGCCAGCATGCTCCATGCTGCCCAGCTGGGTCTGTTCTAGACCCTCCCTGCCCACTCCATGTCCCCACCTCCAGCCCAGAAGCTCCTCAGGTCTGGTCCCCAGCCCAGTGCTTCACCTCCCCAGTGGGCATCTGGGTCCACCCAGGGGCAGCCAGGGTGGGCACCACCAGCTGCCTGGCCTAGAGTGGAGGACGCAGCCTCCCTGAGACTCACCTGTAAGGTGCCCAGTGGTGGCTTCTCAAATCAGGTGATGATGGGCCCTTCTCACATCCAGAACACACCAAGGCCCAGCTCCGCCCCCTCCTCCACCCACGCTTCCGTCGGCAGCCACAAGGCTCATTAGGGAACAACCTCTGTCCACATCTCTCTCCCGTTAGTCCCCACGGCTCCCGCAGCCTCCCTTCAGCTGTTCTGCTTGCCTCGGTGAGGGCCCCTCCACCCTGGTCAGATGCCATATACCCTCTGATTTCTGGGCCTTTGAACTTCTGGCCTCCTTGCCTGAATCACTCTTTTCCATCAAACTCCTACACATCCTTTGGCTGAGCCACCACCTCCTCCAGGAAGCCTTCCCTTCTGCCATGACCCCTGTGCTTCGCCAATCACAGCCACCATCCCAGGTAGGGCAGAGGCAGTGGCTCTGCCTTCACCCTCAGCCACAGGACCCTCCACACCTGTGCGCTGCTTGCCCTGTGGAGGGTAAATGGTGCACACCTGGTCCCAGAAGATGTGGCCCCAGTAACATTCCTCACGGCTCCCGTTGGAGAGGCCCCCGGGGCTGAGGCCATGGCAGAGGTCTCCTGGGGCCCCAGGCTGGGGCAGAGCGCTGAGCAGGTAGTAGAGGGCGCCACGCAGGGCCTGGCGCAGGGGCATGGGCCCCTCCACATCGAGGCCACAGGCTGCCCAGAGCTGGGCCCAGGCCCGGGTATGGGCAGTATAGAGAGTGCCCCTGGCCTGCAGCTGCAGGGCCTCAGCCAGGCAGACTTGGACCTCAGCCTGGCTGCCACCCACCACGGTCAGGAACTCCCAGGTCCTGTCCTCCTCGCCTTCCCCCAGGGTCAGAGCCGGGGGCACAGGTGTCCACAGCATATGCACTTCCTGCTGCAGCCCCCCAGGCTGCTCGGGGGTGAGTGTGTGGCCATACAGGTATCTGCAAGAGCATGGCCATGTCTCAGGGACGGGGTCCTTCCTCAAGCCCACCCTGGCAGGTCCCTGGTCCCCAGCTCACCGGGCTCCCTGGAAGTCAGGACCTAGATGCAGTTCCAGGTCTGGGCTGTGTGGGGAGAAGTCCGACCGCAGCAGCACCGTGATAGGCCAGCTCCCCGCAGCCAGGCGGGTGATGGACACACTGAAGGCCAGGACGTGCGGCAGCGTGCGGTGGGCATAGATGCACTGGGAGGCCCGGAAGCTGGGGCCCTCCACAGTGTGCAGAAAGGAGCCTGGGGAGGGGCGGAGGGGAAGACAGGGCACTGGTCCGCCCCACTCAGGGCCACTGCAGACACTTATAAAGCTGCTGGCCTTTCCACCCTGGAAAGCTTCAGCCGCCTAGGGGAACCCAGGGTCCCGCAGTTCAGGAGGCCCGCCTGGCCAGATGCCTCTTTTTCTTTGTGAGTTGGGCGGGTCGGGATGGGACTGCCCTCTGCTCCCACTCCCCTGGGACAATGGCTTCTGGGGGTGGGGGAACCAGCAGCGGATACCTGTGTTAGTGTCCAGGACAAAGGTCTTGGTCAGCTGCTCTCCTGTCCCTGCAGGGGCCTCCAGCTGGACATTGAGGGGACTGGGCAGAACGGCCCGGTGCGTGTCCCCTCTAGCCCCATTGTACACACCACTCACATGCAGTGTGTCATGATACACACGTGTGCCCAGGTAGGTGCTGGTCACAGTGGCCAAGAAGCGGGGGTCACTGGGCAGAGAATGGGCAGTGAATATGGTGGGGTCCTCGCCTGTGTCCTCCATGGAAAGGCCTGCTCAGCAGAGTGGCCTGTAAGAGGGAGGGTCGGGGGGCCCCCCACAATTGGATGGGTCTTCCTCTCGTGCCTGTAAACCCCTAAAGCTCCCCTTGGAACTTGGCTGATGCCCCCTACAAATGGTGGGGAGGGGTGTGGCCTCACCTGGGCAGCCCGGATGCCCCAGTGCCCCCACTTTTGAGCCTCCCTGGAGAACGCCCTCGACCTGGGAACACAGACTCCCGTCAGTCTTCACCAGGCCTCTCCAGGCCGCACCCCCACGAGCGCCGTCGTGTTAGGGGAAGTGAGGAGGCCTCCGCCGAGAGGACAACCGCGCTCCCGACGGCTGGGCTGGGGGCTTGGGGGTTGCGGACGCCAGCTGCCAGGGGCTCACCGCTGCTAGTCCGGGCCGGGACGGCGCGGCAGCCCGCGGCAGCGGAGTCGGCGGAAGGCTCCGCGGTCGCCGCCCGTCAGGCCGCAGAGCGGACGGGCGGGGCAGCTGGGACCCCACCCCCGGGGCGGGGCGATGAGGGGCAGCTGGGTCCCCACCTACGGGGCGGGTGATGTGGGGGCAGCTGGGATCCCCGTCCTCGGGGCGAGACCCCACCCCCAGGGCAGTGCGAGGAGGGCGGGAGGGACGGGGCAGCTGGCACCCCACCTACGGGGCGGGACGATGAGGGGGGCAGCTGGGACCTCCGCCCCCGAGGCGAGGCGATGAGGGGCTGCTGGGACCCCTACCTTCGGGGCGGGACGATGTGAGGGCAGCTGGGACCCCCATCCCCGGGGCGAGACCCCACCCCCAGGGCAGTGCGAGGAGGGCGGAAGGACGGGGCAGTTGGGAACCCACCTCCAAGGCGGGACGATGGGGGGGGTGGTCAGCTGGGACCCCGCCCCCTGGGCGGGACAGCTGGGCCAGACACCACGCAGGCCCGAGGCGGGGCTGAATCGGGCTGTACCCTCACGTCCTTTCCTTTGTCTCCTTGGGGTTCGTTTGGGGACCAGGTGCAGCTGGTGCGCGGATGGGATCCGCGGGCACCTCCTTGTGGACCACAGTGTGACCTCTGACCTCACTGACACCCCCACGGTGGATCTGAGAGGAGGGGCTTTGACGCGGGTTGCCCTTCTGCTGTACGGGCTCCCTCCTTGTCGCCGCGCCATCCGTGTACCCCTTTAGAGAGGTGGTCTGGGGGCCCTCCTGGAGACATGCCCTTCGCTTCTCCCTGTGCCACCTTCCGGTCTACATCTCCCCCCTGCCCACCTGGACGCTCCGCTGGGCCCTGGGCCCGTCTCCTTGTCTCCCTCAGGCTGCCGGGACCCAAATGTCTGTGCTCCCACCACTCAGCCCAGCCGGAGACGCTCAAATACAGCACATCGCGCGGAACCCACTCTCTGCAGCAGCCTCTCCCGGCACAGTCGATGGCCTGTCCAGAGCTCAGGCCCCCTCTGTCCCCACCCCTACCTACATCCATCTGTCCTGTTGGTCCCACCTCCCAGGGCATGCCAGCTCTCACGTCCTGTCCCCACCTCGTTAACACAGGGCCACAGCCGTCCTGCGAGTGGTTAGGTCAGATGGTGCTCAGAGGCCCGCAGCGCTGCCCACCTCACCAGGAGGACAAGCCAAGCAGTGTCCCCAGCCCCTGCCGCCTCCCACCCTGGCTTCCCTGCTGCTTCTGCACATTTCAGGGATGCTCCCCGTTATGGACTGGATGGTCTTGTCCCCTTCAAAATCCACCCACTGAACTCTAATCCCAATGTGATGGCTTTGGAGGTGGGCCTCTGGGGCGTAATTAGGCCAAGAGCTTTCGAGAATGGGATCTGTCCTTCCCATTCATTGGCTGCTGTTGTCTTTCAATGGTATGAGCAGTTATCAGGGATAAAATAGCCTTGGGCCATTGTAAAATGAGTTGGAGTGACTCCTTGGTCTCTTCTATGTGGTCTAGACATGGCTTCAAAAAAACAAAAATGAAAACAACAACAGAAAAGAATGGGATTAACGCCCTTATACTAGGGGACCAGAGAGCTACCTCACTCTATCATGTGAGGACACAGCAAGAAGACAGTGTCTACAGCCTGGAAGAGGCCCTCAGCAGACCCCGAATCTCCCAGCACCTAGATCTTGGACTTCCCAGCCTCTAGAACTCTGAGAAATAAATTTCTGTTGTTGACAAGCCGTCCACTTTATTGTATTTTGTTATAACCACCCGAGCTAAGACATACCCTTCTTGGCCTTTGCCCTGGAACACTCCACTTCAAGATACCCTCAGGGCTTAATCGGTCATTTCCTTTCATTTCCAAATGCCTGTCCCAGTCAGATTTCCCCGGGTCCCCTCCTTGCAGCAGGAGATCCTGGCCCATTTCCTCCTGCGGCTCTGCCTCCCTTAGTTCCTCCACAGCATTTATCAGCCCTGATCTATATGCATTGTCTGCCTTCTCCTAGATTGCTGCCTCTAGGAGGAAGAGATTTTTGTCTTTTTTCAGAATGAATGACTGGATTTTGAAAGTGGATTAAGGAGGGGAATTTCCCTTGAGACCTGGAGAGGCCAACACCCAGGGTTCCGTCCCACCTGGACTGGGGTCTCAGGAGCTGGCAGAAGAGACTTGAGGCTTGGGGGACTGTCTGCTGCTGAACCTGTCCATCAAGCCCAAGCCTCATCTCAGAGCTTCCTGCAGTCAGTCTGTCTCCTGAGCCTCATCCATGAAATTAGGACTAGAACACGCCCCATACAGGAAAGACTGTGGGCACCTGATAGCACACCTGACCACATGCAACAGAAACCTGCAGAAATGAATCCAAAGGAGGGTGTATTATCAGTGCATAAAGGGCTGCCCACCACCTGTGGTGTCACAGTGCTCACCCTGAGCCAGGGGCCACTGCTCCATCTCTACCTCCCCTGGTCTCCATTCCTGAAGGTCAAGACAGTGAGTGGACACCTCTGGGCTCAGACCACACAGCCTCGGAGATGGCTTCACTCCTAATGCCACCATCCTGGGGATGGATAGTGACCCTGCATACCTTCAGTCAAGTGTTAGCCCTTGCTCGATCCCCTGGGGCCAGGAGCAGGGTTGTGGGGCTGAGGGGCCCATACTCCAGATGGGGACGGTACCAGCAAAGGGATTCCTTTGTGCTGAGAAAGTCAGGAAAAGGCCAGTGTGTGCTAGGTGTGCAGTCACCGGGAGCTCTCAGCAGCACTGTTGTTCTGGGGCTGAAGGGTCCCAGGGCAGGAAGTAGCAGTGGGGACTGGGGGAAAAGGGGTCCTTGGCTATGGAGGACAGAGACATAACCTGTCTCTGAGTGTGGGGAGGAGCATGTCTTAGGGCCTGTCCAGGGCGGGTAAGTGGCTGTGTGCTCATCTCCCACCTGCCTGTCCAAAGCCCCTCAGGCTCCAGAGTTGCCCAGAGCTGAGAGCAGCACCTTTCCAGCCTTGGAATGAGGAGGTCTGTTTTGTAGGGCCGACTCGAGTCCTCCCTGCTGCTCTGGGCTCCGGGGCCTCAGCAGGCACTGCTGAATCCCTTGGGAGTCTAGGGCTGGCTGTCCAGTGCTGGGTGTGTGATGACCAGACCCGGCTTTGCTGTCCTCACAGCCCGCAGCTCCAGCAGTGACTGCTCGTTCAGCTCCACGGAGGTCAGCCTGAGGCCCGGGGCACAGGACAAAACAGGGGGGTTGTTTGAGGGTAGGCCAGGGCTGGGGGTCAGTGACAGGGGAGCAGTGGGGGGGCAGTGACGGGCTGTTGGCCTGGGCCATGCCAAGGCACACGGTGATGTTAGCTGGCCAGCAAGGGTGCTGTCAGAGGCTGGGGAGGGGGCAGGGACTGGGAGCCAGAGCCCCTGGGGAGTGATGGGGTATCAGAATCATTGGCCCAGACTGGCCACAGCACCAGGAAGCAGATGGATGTTTGGTTTGGCACAGTGGCGAGGCCAAGGGCTTTGGAGAGCCGGTGTCCAGGGGCTGGGTGTGGGTGGCCACTCCAGAGGGCCCTGGGGGGATTTCTCTTCCGTGTCCAGGGGAAGTTCTCAGGCACCCACCCCAACCCTGGGTTGAGAGGCTGTGTCCCCAGCACCCTCCCCCTTCCACCACCTGAGGTTCTGCAGGCGGCATTCTGGGTGCTTCAGGGCCACACACAGGCAGGTCACGGTGGGTCCCGGCAGCTGGCAGCCACTGAGATCCAGGGTGGTCAGGGCAGGGCTCTGCCGAAGCAGGCCGACCAGGAGTGTGTCCTGCAGGCTCGGCTGCTGCAGCCTGGGCAGAGGGCTGGCTCAGGAGCTGCGGTGGCGACCCTGTCCTTCCCCCAGTCCCTCCCGGGCCAGGCCTCACCTGAGCGTTTGCACCTGGCACTGGGGCCAGGCCAGGCCCTCACTCAGCTTGCGCAGGCCTGCCTCACTGACCGCGTTGTGGAGGAGGCCCAGGTCAGTCAGGGCGGGGGCCTCCTTCAGGGCCCTAGAGAGGTCTTGGCACACGGAGTCGGGGAGTTTGCAGTGGTACAGCCTGTGGTCAAAAGCATGTGGGTCTGTGTGCAGGCCCCTTGGCCACCTTGCTGTAGCCCAACTGTGCAAGCTGCTTGCTTCCTGGGGAGCTGAGGGTCAGTCAGGAGAGGTGCTGGCTCCACAGGGCCCCCCTCCTTTGTCATCATGCCCATCGTGACATGCTGGATGATGCTCCACTCTCCCTAGGGCACTCACTATTCTCTGCTGGCTTTTCAGTGAGCTGACACAAACCTTACTCTTATGTTTCATTTCATGTAATTGTCCATCCAGCTAAGGTGGGCCAGAGTTTATTTAGCTAGCCAGTCCCTAGGAAAGGGGCGGCTGTGTTTCTTCTACTGAGGAGCACGGGGTTTGGCGGTAGAGTCGATGGGCCAGGTGTGCTGATCACTTTTGGTGCCCTGGGTTTATTTCCAGGTTGCTGGAAGTGCCGCCCACCATGTAAGCTGTTACCATGCAGCTCACCACCAACACCGGCCTTCCCGTTTCACCAAGCTCCATCAGCACCAACTCCTGGTGTCTTTCTTGCTGTCTGCCCACTTGGCAACAGCCAGCAGGAACTGGAGGGCCGTCTCGGCTGGGTCCTGCACCCACCTCAATCCTCACACCGGCCTCTGAGGCAGAGTCTACTGCCTCCACTTCATAGGGTGGAGATGGAAGCTCAGACAGACGGACTTGCCCAGAGCTGCACCCTGAATTCCTTTCTCTATTGCTTCTAAGAATCCAGAGCGACTGACCAGAAGTTTCTAGTGGCACCTAGCAGTCTTCCTTTGAGAGAAAAATCCTTTCTGGTCTACTTTACCTTCCCCATTATGCTTAGCTGCACCCTGCCCTCCACGCAGACCGGGTGTTCCCTAACCAGCACCTCAGCTGGCCGTAAAGCCCCTGCCCCAGCTCTTCCCTCCTCTGCCCTGTGTGGGCGCTTAGCCTGTCTGCCCGGCTGTCCCACATGGGTTATTTTGTCTGTGTCCCCTGCAGGGGAGGGGCTGGGGTGTGGCCACTCACGTCAGGCTCTTGAGACCGCACTGCTGGCTGGTCATGGCCTCACAGAGTGGACGTAGCGCAGAGGCCTGGGGTTTTCTTGAAGAGGATTGAGAACTGCTAGGAAAGAGAGGAAGGTGAGGCCCAGTGGCCCCCTCCCAGTTCCTCCCTCCTACAAAATATGCCTTCCTGTGATCCTCTGCCCTCACCCCCAAGCTAAGCCAGGACCCCATAACCTCCTTCACCCCAAACTCAGTGAAACCGCGCCCCTCCCTGCTGAAGCCATCTATGGGAGTCCAGTGGGGGCATGTCACCCACATTCCTGATGTGGGTCTGTCCTTGCCCCTGCCGTGGGCGTCCCAGTCCCCTGTCAACATCCTGACATTCATTCTCAGCAGAGGCTGAGCACCTGGGTCAGGTGCTGGGTAGGAGCTGTGTGCAAGACACAGTGCAACAAGCCTTGCCCTGCAGGCGCGGAGAGCCCGCTGGAGGAGACAGGCATGGGCACACTTCATGGCATATGGTGGTCGGGGACACTCCCATGCCCAGACGGACACTTAGGTGCACCGGCCCTCGCGGAGGGCCTGCGGGAGAGGCTGCCCTGCCCTGGGGACTCACGAGCTGCCGCCCAGGCTGCCCTGCAGCCGCTTCATCAGGCTTCTCTTCTTTTTCTTCTGCGCTGGGGCCAGTGCGCAGTGACCCAGCCGCAGGGCCTGCCCCGCGGGGCAGCACCGCACGCAGTAGCTCAGGACCGCCAGGTCCATGCGGTGGAAGCGCACCCCCTCCAGCACCAGCTCCGGGAGGGTGCGCAGGGCCTGGGTCACGAGGGCGTCCTCCTGCGCCTCGTACAGGCAGTAGAGCAGCTCCAGGGCGTCGCTCCGCTCCTCGCCCTCCTCCTGCTCCTCGCCCTCCTCCTGCTCCTCGGCCTCCTCCGCGCCCTCCAGGGCGTCGGCTTTCCCCGCGCCCTCTGGCGCCGGCCTCGGGAGGCCCTGGCCTTGCACCCACCTCAGGACGTCCTGTTTCACGCGCTCTGACGCCCTGAAGCTGAAAGGGACCTTGATGTCGTTCTGTGTGCCCAGCAGCCCGAAGAGGAAGCGCGTGGTGAGCGTGAGGTGGCGGCGCACCTCGACTTTTCCCGAAAGCAGCTCCCCCACGCCCCCGGCTGGAGTCCCGGGAGCCCCCCGGTCCTCCAGCAGGTAGGACATCGCGGTGAAGAATTCCTGGAAGCTGTGGTCCATGAACTGGTAGGTGACGTCAATCTTCTGCAGGCCCGGCAGCTCCTTCTTGCTCAGAAACAGCCTCTGGACTTCGGAGCCGTGAAGTTCCAGTCGACCCAGGTCCTTGTCGGTGAACTGCGCCTTGCGCCTGAGGACGCCCTCGCGGGCCAGGAGGCACAGCCTGAGCAGCTCGCCCTGCGCACGGGCTGCGTTGTCGGTGAACTTTTTGCTCAGTACGATGGCGACGAAAGACAGGTACACGGACGTGGTGGTCTTTGAGGTGCGCGACAGGTCCTGGCCGAGCTCGAGCTGCCGGTGCAGAACGGTGCACACGATCCAGCACACGAAGGGCACGAAGCACAGCTCGAACAGCGTCTCGTTCTCCTTCACGAAGCGGTAGGCACGCTCCGCCCTCCAGTCGTCTCGGAAGAACTTGTAGAAGTACTTCTTCTTGTCCTTGTCGGAGAAGCCGCGCACCTCGGCGCACTGCGGGGAGTTCTCTTGGCCTCGCAGCGTCCTGGGGGCGGCGCGCGTGGTGACAAGCAGGCGGGCTTCGGGCAGCAGCTCCTTGCTCAGCAAGCTGCCCAGCACCTGCGCGCCGCTGGTGGCCTGGAATGGGTCGGTGCAGTGCCCCTCCTCACTGGGCAGCTCGTCCGCGCCGTCCAGGATGAAGAGCAGCCGCTCTGGCTGCGCCAGCATGAGTCGCACCGGCGCGCTGCGGCTCGGGCACTGGTCGAGGATCAGGTCTGCCAGGCTGCGCGTGTCGGGTCCCTCCACCAGCTCGCTGCAAGACATGAAGAAGGCGAAGTCCACCTGGCTGTGGTACAGCTTGCCCGCCGCCCAGTCGTACAGGATTTTCTTGGCGGCCATGGTCTTGCCGATGCCCGCTGGGCCCTGCAGCACCACCGTAAGCGGCCAGTTCCCATCCTCGCTGGGGCTGAACAGGCGGTTGAAGGTGTGGGTGTCCGAGCGCCGCGCGCGCTCTGGCGGCGGCTCCTCCAGGGGCCACACAGGCTGGTCCTCCAGGGCGGCCTCCTCATGCGCGATGAGCAGCTTGGTGAAGCGCTTGTTGATCTTCACTGAGCGGGCGTTCCTCTCCTTCACCTTGGCGTGCCGCCGCAGCACGTGCTCTCGGTACTTCTTCTTGTACTCTGGGGGAGGTGGGAAGGGGACGGGGACGGGTATGTGGGGAGCTCTCTGCCCCTCCCGCCCGGCCCGGGCCTCAGTTTCTCCTGCTGCACCACAGCCCCCACCCCCACCGGCCTTCCCACACCCAGTCTTCCCTGGCATTAGCTGCGGGAAACCTCCCAGTGGCGTCGAGGATGCTCCCGCCAAGAGATATACCTGTGAGCAGCGCCGAGGGGGTGGGTCCAAACCCTGCAAGGGAGACCTGTGGTGAGGCCCCGCCAAATGTGCGGGACGAGGGGGCGCAATCGGGGGTCGGGCCACCCTCAGGCGCGCCCAGGATCCGAGCACTGGGGCCTGAGAATGTGTGACCGAAACGAGCCCCGGCCTGGGCACACCAGGACTTTTCCATGAAAGCTGGATGGAGGGCGGCCCACAGCACCCCCACCCCAACCCCTCCTCACTGTGCAGCCGCTGCTCCTTGAGCTGTGCAGCCACGTCGCGCACGTCAGCCCTCTTCAAGGTCTTGCGCGTCACGTCCAGGGCAGTCTCCGGCCCGAAGAAGCTGGTCAGACGGTCAGCAAGGTCCGTGACCTCCGCGCCCTCCAGCTGACCCCACGGGATGCTGCGTCCATCCTGCTTCGCATCCCGCAGCTTGTGGCGGAAGCGTTTCAGCTGCGCCTCACTCAGTTGCTCAAACGTGTCCAGGAGCAGACCACGGGCGGCTGCTGCCCTGGCCTCCATGCTGAGGGGTGGGCTGGGGGTGGCGCAGGGTCAGCACGTGAGCCCCAGATCCGTGCCACAGTCCCTGGTCCCCGCGCTGGAGTGGCCACAGCGTTGAGAGGTTCCCATGCGCCCCCATCTCCTCAGGTGGCTCCAGGCCAGGGCTTGGAAGCCCTCTACCGGGAGTGGACTCCTCCCCGCCCAGGACCCTGGTCCGGCGCTTTGCTCCAAGGCCTAGCCTCCCACTGCATCGGGGCAGCTGGTGACTTGGGTTCACCCCAGGGCCCACAGCGGGCGCCCCTGACCAAGTGCTGGGGGGTTCCTCCCTGCTTGACTTGGCACACACCTGGCCAGACCAAGTCCAACGCCCAGGATGAGGTGCCTAGAGGGCCTGGGCACTCCCCTCTCCTCCCTTCTCTCTCCTGGGAGCCTGGAGCAGGGCCGGCCTCAGCAGGGGGTGGACCCACCCGGCCCAGGCTGCGTTCTTGAATTTTCCAGGATGCCCATTCTCACTGCACCCTTGGCTGGGGCCCAGCCTTGGGGGCTTGCACCCAGGGCTAACTCTGAGCCCTTGGTGGGGAACCCGCCTCATGGATGCCCTCTGTGGGGATGGAGTCCCTAGAATCCTGACCCTGGGAGGCAGTGGGGGAAGGATGGGGATAGGCGGTGTGAAGCCCCAGGGCGTCCGCAGGGTGAGGGCTGAAGCCAGCTCATCCCCAAGCGACCGCTCTGAGAACCGGCACTCACCTGGAGCAGGTGGCCTCCGGCGGGTCCATGGAGTCTGGCCTGTGGGTCTAGCCCACAGGGCAGCGGTAGGGACCAGAGAGGCGCACCCTCCTCGGGTTGACTGGAGCCAAGTCTTAGTGGGGTTGTGCAGCCCCATCCATACCGCAGACCCGGGCACCACTGGCACGTCCTCTGACAGTCACCAGGCTCCCAATCTCAGGCACCGTGTGTGGCACATGCGCACAGTCGCCCTTTAAGAGCTGTGACTGGTGACCTTTGGTTTTCTTCTACTCCTTTATTAGGATAATGATCTCTGAGAACCCACGGGTGTGGCAGCGAGGCCAGGCAGTCATCAGGTGGCGGCAGAGCAGGGGTGCTGCGCGGAGGAAGTAGCTGGCTCTGAATTAGACCTTAAGCTGTAGCGCCTCAGACAGGTCAAATTCTGAAGGCAGGAGTGGGGAGGGCCTTCCGGGGCACGGGGTGCTGAGGACGCAGGAGGGGCTTGCAGAGCAGCACCAGGGGTAGGCAGGCTGCCACCCTGGGCCAGAGCACATGGACACAGGCTCTTCCCAGCCTGAGCAGGCCGATGGGGAGCGTGTGTGGCCAACGGGGCACCGCATGTGCCGTGAACGTGGGGTTTAGGACAGCGACTGCCTGTGTTGTCTGTGTGAACGTGTTAATACGGCATTTGTGTGGATGTATCAGTGGTAGGCTAAATAATAGTCTCCAAGATAAAAAAAAACAGAGAGAGGAACGGGCACCTTTGAGGAACTGAGGCAGGACTCTGGGATCTCTCCCTGAGGGCAGCTTTCAAACCCCTGAGGGAAGCAGGACTGAACAGGTCCTAATTCCTGGAACCTGAGAATGTTTCCTCATAAGCCAAAATGGGCCTTGGATGTGATTACATTCAGGATTTGGGGATGGGAGAAGGTCCCTGATTGCCCAGGTAGGCCCTAGGTGTCATCACAATGTCACAGATGGGGGCAAAGGGAGGCTGGCATAGAAGAGGCACCGTGACCCCAAAGCAAGATCCAGGCTGCTGGCTTTGCGGGGAGGAAGGGCCGAGGGCCAGGGAGCAGGAGGAGCAGGTGCTGGGAGAGGCCGCGGGGAGGGCGCCCAGCCGACGCCTGCACCTCTGCCCAGTGACACTGTCTGCGGGCCCCTGACCTGCAGAGCTGCAGGAGAACAAGCGTGCGTCATGGCCAGTAGCTTGTTACGGCACCGCAGGAGGTGAGCACAGTCCGAGAGCCCATGTGGACTGGCGGCTCCGGACGCCCTCGCACCTGGGCCTCTGTCACACGCCGTCATCCCTGTGCTCAGTCCTGCTTCCTCCAGGGGCCTTGAGATCCGCTCTTGGGGAGAAATCCCCAAGTCCGGGGGCCTCTATTCCACGAAGATGCCTGATCCTATCTATCTATCATCTATCTATCTATCTATCTATCTATCTATCTATCTATCTATCTATCTATCATCATCTGTCTATATCATCTATTTCCCTCCTATCTAAGACAAACCCGAGGAGGATGCAGCTCAGGGTTTCAAAGGCGCAGCCTGTTGCTCGCAGACCCCTGTCCCCCGGCGGCCTCCCAGGTCGCTCCCCTCCTCTGTGGGTCCTTGCTAGGGCCCCGCCTGTCTATTCTGACTGTCCTCCTGGGCATGGGCGAGGTGGGTGAGGGAGGGGCACTGTTTGATCCTAAAGAACTTTGTGAACACACCTCACTGCCTCTGCAGAGCCCGGAAAGGCAGGAGCAGCGGGCTGGTGTGCTGAAGTGGCTGCACCTGGGCCAGGCCCTGCGCAGGGAGGTGACCAGCTCCCAGGCCCCGGTGTGGGCAGCACCCAGGAAAGCCAGGGAGGGGACAGGATCTCCACGGGGTCAGAGTCCTGAGACAAGCCTTTAGCAGTCTGGTCTCAGCTGCTGGAAGGACCGACTCCCCTGAGTGCTTGTGGGGTTCAGCTCCGTGGACTTGCTGGCCCCTGGCTTAGCCCCTCTACATGCTGGGACTCTGTAGAGGGCTTTGCCAGTAAGCCGACAGTCAGGACAGCAAATGCAGATGTTTCAGAGCTTGACCATGGATGGAATCTGGACTGTGCATAGTGTGGTGGGCTTTGCAGGGCCCTGGGTCTCAGCCTCATGCCCAGACACCCCAGTGTGCCCCGACCAGCCCCTCGCTGAGTCCCGCTCCCACACACTCGAGCACTGATAGTAGACAGATGTCCCGTGTAGGCCCCTGCCGCGCCCCTCCTGAATACACCTTTGTCTCTCCACAGCATACATTTCTGAAGGCAAGTTCTCTACAACTGTGCTGTCCCCCTTTCTTGTTTTAAACTGGAAGTGCCACCATCAAGCACACAGAGTCCTAAGCGAGACTGTCTGGCTTCAGGTCCTGGCTCCACTTGCCAGTAGCTGGTGATACTGGACAAGCCGCTAGCCTCTCTGTGCCTCCGCGTCTTCGTCTGTAGAGCGCGTGGTGTGGCACCTTGGCGTCGAGGGCTCAGAGCAGCGAGGCCGTGTGCATGTGCCTGGGCCACTCCCGGCGCTAGTTGTTGCTATCATGCCTGTTCTGGAGGCCCCCCGCTGTGAAGCCATGTTTTCTGGGGTCACCAAGGACCTCTGAATATTTGAATCCGCCTCAGTTCTGACTCCTGCTCACGTCTCCCCAGCACTTCACTCTGCTGACCATGAACCTTCCCTCAAAATGCTCTTTTCCTTTTGTCAAAGGAACTGAGGGATGAAGGTCGGAGCACGATGGGCTGGGGTGGCGCGGGGCCGGGAAGCCATGTGGCACCTGCTCTGCATTCTGATACATTCTGCAGGATGTGATCTGGGAATGCCAAGGTCATCCCTGTCTCCTAAGACAGACCCTACTTGAGTGGACTCTGTGCCCCATAAACTCTCAGCAGCTGCTGATAAAATCCTTGGAAAAGTCTGATAACACTTGGGAGGCAACATATAGGAAACTTTGCCATGTGGTGAGATGTGGACGCATGGGGATGAGGAGAGGGTCATGGCTGGGGGTAAGGAGAAGGCCAAAGGAGTGCGGGGAGGAGAGAGGGGAGCGGGCAGACAAAAAAGAGAAAATAAGAGCAGGGTCGGGTGGGGAGCCAGCGTGGCCACAGTGCCAGTCCATTCTGGATCTTGTCACCCACGAGGTTAGCTTCTGAGCAGGGTCACTTTTAAAGGCATAACTTTGAAATCTTTAACAAAAAATTTAGACTGCATTGTGAATTTCCTCAGTCGGGGAACCTGATCATTTCTTCATGGAAGCTTCCAACAAGGTCTCCTTGGAGTCTTCAATGTCACCCACTCTTCTTGGGGGGGCCCTCCCCTTAGTTCTTGAGTACGTCTAGTGCCTAAAGCAGGGTCCTTCCTTCTGTGTTCTGAGCAGCCCACTTTAACCTTTTGCATTAGCACAAAAATAAAAAAGTGAAATATTTAGGCATAAATCTAGCAAAATATGTATAAGATCTATATGAGGGAAACTACAAAGCTCTGATGAAAGAAATCAAATATCTAAATCAATGGAGAGATATTTTATTTTCATGGATAGGGAGACTCAATATTATTAAGATGTCAGTTCTCCCCAAATTGACCTGTGGATTTAAAGCAATCCCAATCAAAATTCCAGCAAGTTATTTTGTGGCTATTGACAAACTTATTTTTAAGTTTATATGGAGAGGAAAAAGACCCAGAATAGCCAACATAATGCTAAACAAGAGAAGTCAGAGCACTGACACTGTCTGGCTTCAAGACTTACGTAAAGCTACAGTGATCAGGACAGTGTGGTTTTGGCAACAGGCTACACAAGAAGATCAATGGAACAGAAGAGAGAGCTCAGAAACAGACCCACACAAATACAGTCAACTCATCTTTGGCAAAGGAGCCAAGGCAATATAATGGAGAAAGGATCTTTTCAACTTTTTGCTAGATTAAAAGGCTTAGGTATCCTTTATTCTATTTTATTTTAATTGAAGTATAATAGACATGCAAAATTATATTGGTTTCAGGTGTACAATATTTTGATGCAACCTTTAGATACATTATGAAATGCTCACCACAGCAAGTCTAGTTCCCATCTGTCACCACACATCGTCATGACAGTATTATTGGCTATATTCCCTATGCTGTATTTTAGTACTCTTGTCTAATTTATTTTATGACTGGAAGTCTGTACCTCTTAATCCTTTTTGCCTATTTCACCCAGAAAGAATAGCCTTTTCAACAAAAGGTGAGGGAACAGCAGGACATCTTTGTGAAAATAAAATCTAGATACTTTGCACCTTTCACGAAAGTTAACTCAAAATTCATCATAGACCTAAATGTTAAGTGTGAAACAGTGAAATTTTAGAAGATAATAGAGTCTAGGTAATCTTGGGTTTGGTAAGGTCAAATAGATACATCAAAAGCATGATCTATGAAAGAAAACAATATGTTTGATTCATTTAAAACTAAAAACTTTTGCTCTGCAAAAGGCGCTGTTAAGACAGTGAGAAGACAAGCCACAGACAGGGAGAAAGTATTTACAAAAGACACACCTGATAAGGAACTGCTATCCAAAATATACCAAGAACTTTCAAGACTCAACAATAGGAAAACAAAGGACCTGCTTAAAAAATGGTCAAAAGAGCTGGACACTTCACCAAAAATGATGCTCAGATGGCGATAAGTATATGAAAAGGTGTTCAACATCGTATGTCATCAGAGAAATACAAATTAAAATAATGGGATACCACCACACGCATATTGGAATGGCCGTGATCCCGAACACTAACCCCCTGAATGCTGGCGAGGTCGAGGCGCGGCAGGGGCCTCCGCTCACCACAGGCGGGAACGCGGTTTGGCGGTTTCTTAAAATAAACATACTCTCACCAACTACTCAGCAATCTCACCCCTTGGTTATTTACCCAAAGAAACTGATAAATTATGTCCACACAAAACAGCGCATGGATGCTTATAGCTTCATTAATAATTGCTAAAACTTGGAAACAGCTGCTTTGGTAGGTGAATGAATAAACAAACTGTGGACCATCCGAACAATGGAGTATTAATCAGTGATAGGAAGAAATGAGCTCTCAGGCCATAAAAACACACGGAGGGCCCTCGCACGCATGGGGCCACGTGAGAGAGGCCGGGCTCTAAGGGCCACATGCGGTGTGATTCCAGCTCTGTGCAGCTCTGGAAAAGGCAACATGGTGGAGACAATAAAAGGGTCAGTGGTGGCCAACATGTGGGTACTAAATCTTGGAAATATGACTGTACACATTTATCCAAATGCACAGAAGGTACAAAGCCAAGATTGAACCTAAATGAAAACTATGGGCTGTAATTAATAAGGAGGTATCAAAATTGGTTCATCAATTGTAGCAAATGCACTACATTAAGGAGTTAATACTAAGGGAAAGAGGAGGGTTAAAACTCTGTACTTTCTGGGAAACTTCTGTAAACCTAAAATTGCTCTAAAAAAGTCTATTAAACAAACAAACATAAAACCCCACAATGTGATACCACTTCACGCCCAGTAGGATGGCTGCAGTGAAAAGGCTGGAAGATGACAGGTGTTGGGGGGCTGCTGGCGGGAACGTGAACTGGTGCAGCCCTTGTGGAAAACAGTGTGGACACCCCTTAAAGTGTTGAACGTGGTGTTATCACGTGACCCAGAACTGCCCCTGAGGTAGGTACACAGGGAATTGAAAACATACTGTCTACACAAATGCGCTGTGACCTGGCTCTAAATTCTGAGCCCCAAAGTCCACGGGAAGCAGGGTAGACCCCACTGCGCTAAGCCCAAAACAGAGGAGTCGGGCAGCTGCTGGCTGATGGCATCACACGTGCTCTCTGTGCTCTCAGAAAAACCACACGGCTGTTGACACACTTCCGTTTCCTGCTGAAGTAACCCGAATACCCAAGAAACTGGGAGCCCTTGACAGCACCCCTGGGCTCCCCAGCGAGCCTGACTTTGGGGGGATGTGCCAACCAGCCGGTGGGGCAGTGTCATAGAGACTTGTGGTTTTCAGCTTTAAAACAAGCCCCTCCAGCTCCCCTCCCTCGGAGCACACTTAGAAAGGCTGAGTCTCCCCGTTTGCAAACCGTCTTTCTGTAATAAAGCTCTCCTTGATCAAACTTATAGTTTTCCAGAGAGATCTGTCGACAGGGCACAGTAGCATTATTCATAATAGTGGAGAAGTGCAAGCACCCTGAATGTCTGTGGATGAATGGGCCAGCGCTGCGTGACCTATCGTGCATTTCCAGCCTGGCACCTGGCACAGCGTGGACAAACCTTGAAAACGTTGATGCTCAGTGAAGGAGGCTGTACCTGGAAGGGCAAACACTGTCCGACTCTGTTCATATGAAATGTCCAGAAGAGGCAAACCCCTAGGTAGAAAGCAGAGGAGGGGCTGCCAGGGGCTGGGGGTTGGGGAATGGGGGAGACTGCTAAAGGGCAGGGGCTTCCTTTTGGATGAAATGTTCTAGAACCGATGGTGATGATGGCTGTACAAGTGTATGAATAAACTGGGGATTTTATGGTATGCAAATTATCTCTAACTAAAGCGATTTTAAAACTATTCATCCAGTCTGTGGCTTCATGAGGGAGTCTTCTGAGCAGTTGCTTGGCACACACACCCAGCACCAGGAAGCCGGGTTCCCACAGGCTGGGGTGGCCTGGCTGCGGTCAGGGGCTTTGATGGACCAACACAGCCTGAGCAGCAGCTGGCCCAGGGGAGCTCCGAGGGGCCCTGGACCCAGCTCCCACCATCTGGGGCCGCTCCCTCCCTCACCGCCAGCAGGTGGGAAGAGTGAGACAGGAGGGATGAGGCCATGCCCCTTGCTGCCGGACCAGACCCCGGTTTGCACATGTCCCTTCTGCTCGCCCTCTGGCTGCACACTCGTGGGCCCCACTCAGCTGAGGGAGTCTGGGTGCCCAGCCTGAATTCCAAAGACACGCCGCCACGGGTCTGTTCTCCCAAAGGATAGGGTTTCGACCCCACCAGTTCCCTCCACGTGAGTGTATTCCAGCGACCGCCATGCTCGTGCTGTGTCTCTTGCATCAAAATCCAGCCCCCCTTGCCCCTGTGTCCATGTCCCTCTGCAAATGCCCTTCTTCCCCTCAGAGATCCAGAGAGCAGGCTGACGGTCAGACACTCCACCACTGGGCACCTGATTTACCAAGAGGTTTGGCAAAGAAGCCAGATGGGGGCCAGTTTCACTGGCCTTTGAAATGAGACAAAGAAACATTATCCAGCCTTAAAAGGAGGGACTCCTGGCCCCACTGCAGCGCGGGGGACCTGAGGACGCTGTGCTCAGTGAAATGGGCCAGACCCAGAGGGACAGACGCTGCGTGACCCCCTCCCAGGAGGGCCTGGAGCCACCAGATACATGGGCACAGGGAGTGGGTGGGGGCGCCCAGGCTGGGGAGGGGCGGAGGAGGGTGTTTGGGGGGACAGGGCTCCAGTCTGGGGAGATGGGGAGCCCTGGAGGTGGTGGGGGTGGCTGCAGACCGCGTGAATGTGCCTAATGCCACCGAGTGTGCACTGAGATGTGGCTAAGGTGGTGAGTTTTATGCTAGGTTTATTTTACCAAAATTAAGAAAAATAAGACAAAGAAAGTCAGTGTATCCATAATCTGATTAATTATTAGCTCAAGTGTTCTCCCCGGACAGATCAGAAACCAGTGCTCTGTTTGTTCGGTCAGGAAGGACTGCGGCAGGTGCTCTAGAACAGCGGTCCCGCGTCCCAGCGGGAGGGCAGGGCCCATAAAACCTTCCTGAGCTTATCGCACACTGACCCTTACCACCCTATGCTCACCTCCCTCTCAGAGCCTGGGCTGCTCTGAACCCTGAAACCCCTCAAGGCTGAATTAATCATTGCCTTACTGGCAGCTTGTGGGGTGCGTCCCGCCAGCCTGGGGCCCCAACCTTTGGCCGCAGCCCCCGAGGGGAGGGCAGGGCAGCGCCTGCCTTGCCTGGCCCAAGGTTCCTGCCCCTGGGGCCTCCTGTGGGCAGGGCTTGGTGGAGGGCTTGGGTCTCAGGTGGAGTTCTCCTTCAAATGGTGGCCTGGACCCACACTTCAGGGCACAGACGCCACCTTGTTGCCTGATCCTTGGAAGGGGTGGGGGGCAGCTTTGTAGGAGGCCCAAAGCCTAGAGCCAGGTGGCATCTGAGGTGCAGCTGCGCAGAGCCCTTCCTTGGGGGCAGCAGGGCAGTCCCTGTTGTCCTGGAGACGTGGGGCTCCTGGCCTGCAGAGGCCTCGGCGGGACCGTGTTCAGGGAGCACCTGGGGAGCCCCAGGGCTTGGCTCATGGCTGCTCCTGTCACAGTGCAGCCGCCTGGCCCCCGGCCCCCTGGAGTGGCCCCCATGGTCCTAATCACTGCCACCCAAGTTCACTCCCCCTGGACTCCTTTGCCAACCAGGACCTCTGAGCTGTGAACCTTACCACCTTCTGCTGACCTTTGCCCTCGTGTCCCCAGCTCACTCTCTGTGGCAATTACTAGGGTGGCTGTCACCACCCCGGACCTCCTCTCACTTCACGGTTCCCACTTGGCAAAAACCTAACTGACCCCACATGTGACCTGTGCTGCAAGGCAGAGCCCCCGTGGCGACCTGCTGGCCCCTGGCTGCACATCCCTGTGTCTGCGCCCACTGCGGCCTGCCTGCCCTGGCCCCCTCCCCACCATTGCTCCGTCCTCCGGGCTGCTCCCCCGTGTGAGTCTCCTTCACCCACTTTGACTCCTGGGCACCCGTACTCCACTTTGCCTGCCCACCACGTGCCCCTGCCCTGCGCGCGGGGTCTCCTCTCTCTGCTGCTGGGCTCCCTCCCTCTGACCTCTGTCCCTGGCCTGCCCTCCCCTCCCTGCACTCCTGTGCCAATTGTGACTTTAAATACCTCCTCCATGTGCAGAATTCCCTGATGTAAGCTTCCCTCCAAACATCCATCCTCTCCCGTGGCAGATCCTAGAGCTACATTAAGCTCATGTCCAGAGCAAATTCCGTTCTTCCCCAAATGTGCCTCACCTTAGCCTTCCCATCTCAGATTTTGGCAGCTTAGCCCATTCAGTTGCTTGGCCTGAAACCCTGGCTTCCTCGTGGGTCCTAAGGTTCTCTGTGGAGTCACATCTGGGCCCCCCCACCTCCAAACTGTCCCTCTGGTCCAAGCTGCCTGCCTGCCACCAGATTCCCCACATTCCCCTGTGGCAGGTGCCCTAACCCTGACCTTACCCCAACTCCACTGCCAGAAGGACCCCTGAGGACACCTCAGTGGGTTGTAGCCCTTCCTGCTCAATGCACCCCACGGTTTCCTGATTCACCGCAATGGCCCCAGGGCCCCAGAGGTCTTCAGGCCCCTCTGCTGCCTCTGTCTTCGCCTCCCCATTCTGGCTGCTCTGCTCCTTCTGAACCCGCCACTCCAGGGCCTCCTCCGGGAAGCCCACATGGCTCACATCCTAGCTTCCTTCCAGCGTTTGCTCCAATGCCACTTTCTCTGTGAGGGTCGTCCAGGCCACCCTTGAAAATTCTGTGAGGCTGAGGCCTTCTCACTTTGTTCACTGACGTGCCCTGGCTTTGAGAGCGCATCACACATCGGAGGTGTACAGTCAGAATTTTTGAATGAATGAGCCCAGTGATTTTCAGCAGGCAAGGGAAGGGGCCTGAGGGATTTCTTCCCCACTGGCATTATTTGAAATTTTACAAGCAATGGTTAAATACATTGTTCCTAAGAAAATCTGACGATAATCATGTGACTTTAACTGTAAGTGTGGCCCTGCCCCCCCCCCCGCGCCTGCCCCTGTTGTTTCTGCAGATCATCACTTAACTGTGCAGTCTGACACCGCAGACCAGTTTTGGTGCAATTACATGGGTAAATGGCTATATGTTCATTTAAATTTGAAGACTTGTGAAACATAAACAAATAATAAAAACATGTTTTTTATTATTTCATTAATTTTTCTGACACAAAACATAATACAAATCAGTAAGTAATCACAAAGTGAATGCTTGGATCAGGGGACGGACCTCAGCTCGCTTGGAGGCCCTCCCCATGCCCAAGGTGTGGACACCCCCTGCCCTGCCCAGGACCCCGACTTCCAACCGTCCTGTTCTGAGCCTTCACAGTGTGGGACGCACGGTATTCTCTCAGGTCTGGCACTTCCTCTCAGTGTTATGACTGAGATCCAGGCGGCTGCATGGTTTTATGTGAGCGCACCATAACTTATTTTTCCATTCAGCTTTGGTGGACATGCCCAGCTGTGGCTACACTGCTGCTAGAATAGGCCAGGCCCAATGTGAGTTTGCGCACGTTTCGCCCAGCCCGCGTCCTCTGCTCTGTCCGGGGTGCGTGCGGCCCACTTTCGTTCTAATTGCCAGGCTGCACCTAGGTTCTTGCATTGATTCACACTCACCTCCCCTACAACGGCAGAGCCTGCTTCTCAGTTTTAGCCGCTCGAGTGTGAGCACGGCATTTCCTCATGGTTTTATTGGACGCTTGGGCGTCTCACTTTGTCAAGTGTCTGTACGAGGCTTGGTCCATTTCCTATCAGGTTGCCTACTTGTGGACTTAACAAGAGTGACTTCTTTGTCATGAGACTGAAAATATTTTCTTAACTTGAGGTCTGTCCTTTCTGTCTTTTTGGTAAAAGACACTTCTAATTTTAATGAAATACAATTAATCCATCATTTCCTTTTGTCCTTTTAAATCCTTCCCCAGCTCAAGAATGAAGGTATTCTGTATCACTTGCTAGGAACTTTATTGCTTCACCACCTATTTGGAATTGATGTCTGCATGTGGTGTGAGGTGGGTGGCTCGTTTTTTTCTGAATGGGCCCCAGCAGCCTTTGCCTGTCACCCCTCAGCTGCCCCTCACAGCCACATGGTCACAGGGCTTCAGTTCTCCAAGTTCGTTCCCTGGCACCTGCAAGACTGCTGGTGTTCTTGTGCTTTGCACCTCTGCTTCCATCTCTAAACCCGTGTCTGAACACCCACCCACCAGACCCGTCGGGGTTAGGGTTGGAATTGCCCTGAAACTTTAGTTCAATTTGGGGAGAATTCACATTTTACAACAATGTGTCTTTTAACTGATAAATATGTCCCTCCAATTACTTAGGGCTACCTTAAATTCTCTCCAGAATGTTTCACATTTTCTATGTAGACATCTTACACATCTTACATTTGATTTTTTTTTAGGTAGTAAACCTCGTTTATTAGCTCAGGAACTGTGCTGATACCCTCAAATCCAGGTTCCCAGTTGCCAGCCAAGGGCAAAGCTTGCAGGCAAAACCTTCCTAAGGAGACACGTCTTAGTCTTACTATATTAATTTTTTTCTGCACATCATCCCTTTTTGTTTTTGCTTTTTACTTGAGTTTATTATATTATTAGGGCATTTTTAGGTTCACAGAAAATGGAAAAGGTGCAAGAGTTCCCACATATCCCCTGCCCCCTCACACGTCTAGCCTCCCCCTCTATCAACATGCAGGGTGGGGTGGTACATTCTTACAACTGATGAACTTATGCCAACCCATCATTATTTTACCCAAAGTCCACAGTTTCCATTAAAATTCACTCTTGGCGTTTTACCTTCTATAGATTTGGACAAATGTATAAAATATATCCACCATTATAGTATCCTACAGAATAGTTAGTTTCATGGCCCTAAGAATCCTCTGTGACCCACCTGTTCACCCCCCTCCCCCGAGCCCCTGGCCACCACTGACCCCCCACGGCCCACAGTGTCGCCTTTTCCAGAGTGTCATGGAGGTGGGCTCACAGCGCGTGGCCTTCCCAGGTCGGCTTCTCCCCCGTGGTCCTGTGCGTGGGAGGGCCCTCGTGTGTTCTCCTGGCCTGATGGTGCGTTTCTCTTTAGTGCCAATTAACACCCGTCGTCGGGCTGGTCCACAGTCTGTCCGTCACCGTGAAGGACGCCTTGGTTGCTTCCAGGTTTGGGCTGTAAATGATAAATCTGCTGTAAACATCCGTGTGCGGGGTTTGGTGTGGACGTAGTTTTCAGCTTCCCTGGGTAAATACAAGGAGTGTGATTGCTGGATCGCGTGGTAAGAATGAGTGTGGGTTTGCAGAACCGTCAAACTGTCTTTGGACGCGGCTGCGCCACCTGCGTTCCCGCCCGCGGCGAGTGGGGGGCCCTGCCGCGCCTCGTCCTCGCCAGCATTCGGGGTGCCAGTGTTCCGGATTTCGGGCACTCGCATAGGTGCAGCGCGGTGGAGTCTCACGGGCGTTTAGTTTGCGCCCATCTCCCTGGCGACTCAGATGCGGAGCGCCTCTAACGTGCTCATTCGCCGTCGTGAGCCTTCTGTGAGCCTGCCCACCGCTCCCCCGGTTTCCCGTTGGCGGCCCAGGGCGGCCGGGGTGGCCGCCCCGCAGGCCAGGCAGGCTGTGCTGAGCCGGGCTGTCGGGCCCTTGCTGGCGAGTTCTCCCCGGGGGCGGCCCGGTTATGAACGGAGCGCTCCGGTGCTCCTGTTCCCTCCCAGTGCCTGGGGTACTAAGGAGTCAGTGACAGTCACTGCCACGTGGTGGAGCTCCTGCGGGTGACACTGACATGCAGGGCCCCAGTGACAGGGTCCCCTAGGGTTTTTGACTCGGATTTGTCCACACGGAGCCTCCAGAAATTCATCATTTATGGCTCAGCTTTCCCCACCCCGGCTTTGGTTCCCCAAGGAGGTTTCTGCTCAGGTAAGTTGTGATTCCCTGGGTCCACCTGTCTGTTTCTCCAATTTGGGGAGCATTAGTTTTCCCTGTGACCCTATTTGTCTAATGGATCTAAAAACAACTGCTGATTGTTCAGCTTCTTATTTGTTAGAATGGAGCACTGACCTCCAAGCTTTTCTTTTCTTAAGGTATCATTGATATACACTCTTACGAAGGTTTCACAAGAAAAACACTGTGGCTATTACATTCACCCTTATTACCAAGTCCCCCCCATACCCCACTGCAGTCACTGTCCATCAGTGTACTAAGATGCCACAGAGTCCCTACTTGTCTTCTCTGAGCTACACTGTCTTCCCTGTGACCCCACACACACCATGTGCACCAATCATGATACCCCTCAATCCCTTTCTCCCTCCCTCCACACCCACCCTCCCCCACCCCTCCCCTTTGGTAACCTCTAGTCCCTTCTTAGGTTCTGCGAGTCTGCTACTGTTTTGTTCCTTCAGTTTTACTTCCTTGTTATAGTTCACAAATGAGGGAAATCATTTGGTATTTGTCTTTCTTCGCCTAACTTATTTCACTGAGCATAATACCCTCTAGCTCCATCCATGCTGTTGCAAATGGTAGGATTTGTTTCTTTCTTACAGCTGAGTAGTATTCCATTGTGTATATGCACCACCTCTTCTTTATCCATTCATCTACTGTTGGACACTTAGGTTGCTTCCATATCTTGGCTATTGCAAATTGTACTATGATAAACATAGGGGTGCATCTGTCTTTTTGAATCTGAGAAGTTGTTTTCTTTGGGTAAATTCCTAGGAGTGGAATTCCTGGGTCAAATGGTATCTCTATTTTTAGTTTTTTGAGGAACCTCCATATAGCTTTCTACAATGGTTGAACTAGCTTACATTCCCACCAGCAGTGTAGGAGGGTTCCCCTTTCTCTGCATCCTTGCCAACATTTGTTGTTCCTAGTCTTTTCTATGTTGGCCATCCTAACTGGTGTGAGGTGATATCTCACTGTGGTTTTAATTTCCATTTCCCTTCTAATTAACGATGTGGAGCATCTTTTCATGTGTCTGTTGGCCATCTGAATTTCTTCTTTGGAGAAGTGTCTGTTCAGATCCTCTGCCAATTTTTTAATAAGGTTATTTGCTTTTTGGGTGTTGAGGTGTGTGAGTTCTTTATACATTTTGGATGTTAACCCCTTATCAGATATGTCATTTACAAATATATTCGCCCCTACTGTAGGATGCCTTTTTGTCCTGCTGATGGTGCCCTTTGCTGTACAGAAGCTTTTTAGTTTGATGTAGTCCCGTTTGTTCATTGTTTACTTTGTTTCCCTTGCCCGGGGAGATGCGTTCAAGAAAAAGTTGCTCATGTTTATATTCAAGAGATTTTTGCCTATGTTTTCTTCTAAGAGTTTTATGGTTTCATCACTTACATACAGATCTTCGATCCATTTTGAATTTACTTTTGTGCATGGAATTAGACAACAATTGGCCTCCAAGTGTTTTACATGCTGGACTGGAAACTGAAGCCCTTTTGATATTTTTATGACTTTTTGTTGTTCTGTAAAATGTTGGGTTTTGTTTTATTTTCTAATTGCTTATCAATGGTATAGAACTACAACAGATTTTTGTATATTGACCTTGCAAATATCTATTAATTGCAGTAACTTGTCTGCCAATTCTTTTGGTCTTTTGACCTCCTCAACCATATTGTCTTTAAATAAATATAGCTCATTTCTCTTGTTTCCAGTCCTTACAACTTTTATTTATTTTTCTTGCCTTATCACACTGACTAGGTCCTACAGTATAATGTTGACTTGAATTGGTGATAATAGACATTGCTGCTTTGTTCTGATTCTGAGATGGTCTCTGTGTTTCACACTTAGCTATGATGTTTACTTATCTTTTTTTTTTAAATAAAAATGACACCAAGAAAATTCCTTCTATGCTTACTTTGCTGCCTTAAAAAACGATGAATGGTGTGCCTCATATCAAAATTACCGAGTATCATAATTCTTCCAAGTGGTAAAGATACCTCAAGACAAATGCTGGGCATAGAAGCCACAGGGCATAAATCTGCAAAGAAATAAAAAGCTAACCTTTTCAAACAATATTGCTTCTCTCTCACTTACCAACTTTACATTTCCCTGTATGGCCCCGGAAGATGACTGGTTAGCCAGAGACGGGTAAGATTCCTCAAGGGAGGAACAACCTAAGACAGGCACAGTCGCTGGGGGGTCATCAGGTGAGAAATTGGGGATCAACAGAGGTGAGGCTTAGAACCTCAACCCCCCTGTTTTGAGAGAAATCTTCTGCATCCGTGGATGTTTTGTTGCCCTTGTCTAGCTTGGATGAATACTTAGTCTATAGGCACAGACCTGATCATCTACATTTGCCCTCTTACAGCACTAAACTATGTTTTCTACCTTTATCTTGCATCTACCTATCACTTCAGCATTTTATTAAAAATAATAATAATAATAAGGGAGAAATGTGGGATTCACATATAAAACAAGTGCAAAAATCAAACTAATAATCAAAATTGACCTGATTGTTTATAGTTCATGATGTGTGATCAAAACCGAAAGTTTCTGTGATGACTGCCCTTGCACTGTTCACCATGTAAGAACTTATTCACTATGTAAGAACTTGTTCACTGTGTAAGAACTTGTTATGCTTCAGAAGATTGGAGACTGTTGAGAATTAGGCTTGGGGTGGATTAATGATTGTGCATTGAGTCCCCTATACAGAATTTTATTGTTGTTAACAACCATATGATCAATAAATATGAGAGATGCCCTCAAAAAAAAAACAAAAAAAACGATGAATGGAAATTGATTTGTATCACATGTATTTTCTGTATTAGTGAGGTAGCTATATGATTTTTTCCTTCATCTGTTGACATAGTGAATTGCATTGTTTGATTTTTTTTTTAATTTAAACAAGCTTATAAACTGAATTTAGTCACAATGTCATATTCTTTTTATATATTGCTGGATTTGATTTGCTAACATTTTCTTGAGAATTTTTGTCTATCATGAGAGATTTGCTTAGATGTTTTTTTCCATCAACATCCTTACCAAGGACAGGTAACCAGGTCCTGTAGCCCATTTTCATTCTGGGCTCCACTATTTTCATGCAGGTGAAATTAGGAAAGAATAAATGCTTAAAGAAGACTTGAAGTAGAAGAGAAGTAACAAAATATGTGGGATATAAAATGAGGGAGAAGAGGTGGGAGATCGACGGTCCTTTCTCCCATTTCTTTCGTAGGTAGGGTAGATTGTTAGTAAAGCATATGTTTTGATGGCCTTAGTGATTTGCTATGATTGTTGTGGTTGTTTGGTTTGCTTTTTAGTGCCAGAGGGCCAGGCAACAGGTAGAGTGATGCAGAAAGATGGGATCAGGCCTTAGAGAAATAATGGGTCATTAAAAACAAGATAGAATTGACTTACTGTTATTTTCAGGTATGTGACACCATGATTTAATATTTGTAAATACTGCAAAATGACCACAGAAAGTCTAGTTAATATCCACCTGTACACAGTTACAATTTTTTCTTATGATGAGAACTCTTAAGATCTACTCTCTTATCTACTCAAACATGCAATGCAGTATTATTAACTATATACTGTACATTGCATCCCCAGGATGTATATAATTTATAACTGGAAGTCTGTACCTTTTTACCACCTTCACCCATTTCATCCACCTCCTACCTATCCCCAACTCTGACAGTAATTAATCTGTTCTCTGTATCTGTGAGTTTGGTTTTTGTTTGTCTGTTTAGATTCTACATATAAATTAAATCATATGGTGTCTGTCTTTCTCTGTTTAACCTTTTTCACTTACCATAATGCCTTCAAGTTCCACTCATGTTATTGCAAATGGCAAGATTTCATTCTCCTTTATGTCTAATATCCCATTGTGTATATGTACCATGTTTTCTTTATTCATTCATCCATCAATGGACAGTCAGGTTGCTTCCATGTCTTGGGTATTATAAATAATGTTGCAGTGAGCAAGGGGGTGCAGGTATCTTTTCACTTTCTACAAAACTCACTGGTCACTTTTCTCTCCACCCTCAAATCCTTGAAAGGTGTTTCTTTCAGATAAATGCCCAGAAGTGGAATTGCTGGATCATAAGGTATTTCTATTTCTAATTTTTTGAGGAACCCATACTGTTTTCCATGGTGGCTACACCAATTCACATTCCCACCAACAGTGCATAAAGGTATCCTTTAGTCCACATTCTCACCAGCACTTATTATTTCTGGCCCTTTTGGTACTAGTCATTTAAGAGGTGTGAGGGGATATCTCATTGCGGTTTGGATTTGCAGTGCCCTGATGATGCATGCTTAGCACCTTTTCATGTGCCAGTTGGCCATCTGTATGTCTTCTTTGGAAATATTCAGATTTTCTTCTTTGGAAAATTCAGTGTATTCAGATCCTCTGCTCATGTTAAAATCAGTTTGTTTTCAGCTATTGAGTTGTATGTGTTCTTTATATTTTTTAGATATTAACCCCTTACCAGATATATGATTTGAAAATATTTTCTCCTATTCAGTAGGTTGCGTTTCATTTTGTTGATGGCGTCCTTTGCTGTGCTGAAGCTTTTTAGTTAAAAGTCATCTCACTTGTTTACTTTTTGCCTTTGTCGCCTGTGCTTTCAGTGTTCAAATGCAAAAATCATTACCAAGACTGATGTCATGGAGCTCACCACCTATATTTTCTTCTAGAAGTTCTATGGTTTCAGGTCTTATATTCACATCTTTAACTCATTCTCAGTTAATTTTTGTGACTAGTGTAAGCTAGGGGTCCATTATTCAACATCACTGGTTATACTCAACACCATTTAATGAAGAGACTGTCATTTCCCCATTGTATATCCTTCACTCTTTTGTCATAAGCTAATTGACTGTGTATGTGTGGGTTTATTTCTAAGATCTCTATTCAGTACCGTTGAACTATCTGTTGTTATGCCAATACCATACTGTTTTGAGCACTGTAGCTTTGCATTGATTTCTTTGAAATTGGAAAGCATGCTGCCTCCAGCTTTGTTCTTAAGATTGCTTTGGCTATTAGAGGTCTTTCATGGTTCCATACAAACAGGGGATAAAAAGTGTATTTTATAGTGGAGAAAACTGACAGACCTTACCTAATGACCAAGCCAGGTGACCAAGGTCAACATCACAGTGGTAAGTCATGTTGAGAATGTGTGCCCTTGATATGATGTGGTAAGAATGGCACTGTACCTCCTGGTTGCCTCCTAAGCCCCCACAGCCCCAAACTAATTGTGAGAAACAACAGCAGACAAATCCCAATAGAGGGACATCACACAATACACCTGGACAGCCTTCCTTGGACCATCCAGAACAGGCCAAGGCTGGGAAACTGTCACAGCCCAGAGGAGCCTAAGGAGACTGACAACTAAATGTCATGTGGTATCCTGGATGGGATCCTGGGACAGAAAGAGACCTTGTGGGAAACTGAGGAAATCTGAATAAGGTGTGGACTTTATTTAGTTAATAATGATGTATGAATATTGGTTCCTAATTGTGACAAATGTACCACACCAATTTTATTAGTAGAGTTCTCCAGGGAAACAGAACTAACAAGATAGGGAGCTGGAGATAGAGTCTAGATATAGATTAATTATAAGGAATTGGCTCATGCAATTACGGAGGCTGAGAACTCCCAAGATCCGCAGTCAGCAAGCTGGAGACCCAGGAGAACTGATCATGTAAGTTCCAGTCTGAAAGCTGGAAGGCTTGGAATCCAAGAGGAGCTGGTTTTTCAGTTAGACTCCAAAGGCAGGAAGAGACCTGTGTCCCAGATGAAGCAGCCAGGCAGGAGTTTGCTTTCACTTGTGGGAGGGTCAACCTTTTTTTTGTTTTATTCAAGCCTTCAACTGATTGGACGAGGCCCACCCACAGTGGGGGGAGTCGTCTCAGTCCACCAATTCAAATGTTAGTCTCATCCAGAAACACCCTCACAGATACGCCTGGAATAGCCTTTGACTGTGTATCATGGCTTCGTGGCCCAGCCAAGTTGACCCATAAATTAACCCTCACACCAGCTCGCCAGGGCTGTGAAATGCCGTGGCTACTGAAAGCAGCCGGGGTTGCTCTGCGGGCATGTCCCAGGTGATGAAGGCCTGGGTGGAAGGTGAGCCCCAGAGAAGGTGTGGGGGTGGGGTGGGAGCAAGTCGCCTCCTTTGGATCTGTACTCATGAGCCCCGGGGTTTCAGTAAATCCTGCTAAACCTAAGAAACACCTAGTGGAAGTGTGTTCTTGTAGATGGAAGGGGCTGAATTTTGCAATCTGGATGAGATTTTAATTTTTCTGAAGGTGGCCATTTAGTTTTGAATGAAAAAGTGTGAAGCATCACGTTTATATGACATGAAAATGATTCTCAAACTTGTCTGTGTGTCAGAATTCCCTGCGAGGCTTGTTATAATGGATGACTGACCACCCCAGAGTTGAGTGAGGATTGACTTCTAACAAGTCCCCAGTGACATTGTTGCTGCTGGGCCACACTTTGAGAATGTTTTATGTGATGAAAACAGATTTCTCATGCAATGAAGATGATATGCAAATGTTTGCATGCATGTGCATTTGTTCTGGGTCCCCGATGCAAAGAACCTTGGCTGTAGAGAGCGGTGCCCCACAGCCAGTACCTTTCTCCAGTCTGCGGTTCTGAGTGTGGACACAGGGTGGTGCCATGTGCCCACAGTGCCCGCCCCAGACCTTCCAGGTGGCCATGCAGCTTTGTGAAGGAGGGTGTGCACAATGGCTGGTCTCCCCACCCCATCCCCGAGGGGCAGAGGGACAGGTCCAGAGCAGAGAGATGCAGATGATGATAGATGATGGACGAGGGATGAGGGAGGCCGAGTGGCTGCAGGATGGAGGTGAGGGTGAGGATTGAAGCAATAGGGCTACTTCTGTCCAGCAGAGCCCGACAGCTGTTCCTGATGCCACCCGATCCAACACAGGCCAAAACAGGCCTGGCTGGGCCGGAGCCCTGGTCGCGGCTTTCTCTCCACACCTCGGTTTCTCTAGCTGTCATAGGGGCCTTATCCCCACCCCGCACGCCCCACGGCCTTGTTCCATGTGACCCCCACCTGGCTACCACCTGTATGCAGGAAAAGGCAGATGCTGGTGGAGGAGGGTCCAGGACACAGGGCTGTGCTCTGGGTGGGCCCAGCATGGTCTTGGGGTGGTCCCAGGCTGCTCACCTCTGGCAGCCTCGTGTGGGGTGGGGACAGCAGGCCCTGGATTGGGTTTGGTTTGGGCAAGTGCTTTTGGGAGACTAAAGCCCCAGCGGGGGGCCTGAGGCTCCCGGCTGTGGGCTGTAGGAGCCGTCCAGGGCTGCAAGCACAGGGGAGCAAGGCAGGTTTGAGCTTGGAGCCGTCGGGAAGGTCAGAAGGCCTGGGGCATGGAAGGCTGGGGCTGGTGTGGCCATCTAGGCTGCAGGGGCAGGCCTGCCATGTCTCCCTGCTGGAGGGCAGCCCCCAGCTCTCCTGGCCTGGCCCTCCCTGGGAGCCTCACCCGTCCAGTGCTGGGCTGGCTGGGGACATGCGAGGAAGCCTGGTCTGACACCTGGAGCACAGTGATCCCCATCCAAGCTGGGGAGGATGGAGAAGGCCCCCCTCAGAGCCAGGCCGGGGTGGCTGGGGTAGCACATCTTATCTGTGAAAGAAGAAACACCGAAGGCTGGGTGGTTGATCCTCTGATCCACGGCCTTATCCCCCGCTGGACCCCAAAGCTATAATTAAAGTTTCAGGCGGAAGGGATTATCCCACAGGAGGGGTGGATGCCCCCATGGGCTGAGGCTGGCAGCGGAACCCTGCACCACCCGAGATAACATTCAGGATATGCTCCTCCCCTGGCCTCCCGGGACTTGGCTTCTGTCTGGGAAACCAAGTCACAGGGAGATGGCTTAGCGTGGGCCCTGGGAGGCAGGGCAGGGACCCCAGAAACATCCCACGTTCAGAGCAAGTGTGATTTCCAGGCAAGAATGCAAGAGAAAATGTTCCTTGTGCAATGTATTCACTTCAACACTGTCTCTAACAGACCGATCGGGGCATGGTCGGCCCTGCTGAGGACAGCGACCGTAGCTGAGTCCTGGGGCCAAGGGAATGGATGTGGTTAACTCTGCAGCTCTCCATCCCTCAAGCGCAGCCCAGTGCCTGGAGTAAAATGCAGCTCCACCTGTCCATCCACCCAAGCCCCTCCAACATGGGTTGAAAATCTGCTCAGCCAGCACTGCTCTGGGCCTCAGAGCTTCAGTGGCGAGCACAAGAGTCCTTGCCCTTGTGGGGCTTATATTCCAGCCACAAAAGCCAACAAGTACATCTGTGATGTCATTGAACAGGGCCCAAATGATCTGAAAACATGAAAACAGGAGGGAAAGGCACCAGATGGGGTGGGGCTGGTGTGTCCGGACAAAGCAGGAGGTGTGAGGGAGCTGGTGTTTGGGGTGTGGGGAGCAGGTCGGGGAGAGAGCAGGTGCTGGTCAGTTCTCTCAGGTCCTGGGGCAAGCGGTGTCAGCACGTCCTGAATATCATGACTGCAAATCAGCTGGGTGTGAAGGCTGGCTGAGGTCTGGGGAGGGCAGATGGAGACTGCCAGGGTCCTGGGGCCCTCACGTTAGGCAGGGTCTGGACAAAGTGGGAGGAAAACCAGGGCCTGTGTCCAGCAGCCAAGGAGAGGGCAGCTGGGGAAGACTCGGACACTTGACCCTTCACCTGGCAGGAAGGGCAAGGGGCGCAGGCAGGGGCTGCCTGGGTGGCAGCGCTGCTGCTCCCCTGGAGGACCCACTGGGCTGGGCAGTGGGTCTCATGTGGGCCCTTCCATTCTCTCAGGGAAAGCGCAGGCAGGGCCTCCAATGCGCAGGGGCAGGGTGTTTGCAGAGGAAAGGGGCAAAGCATCTCTCCAAGGTCTGTGGCCACCACCTGCAGGCCTGGGTCGCAGAGTAAGGTCACCCAAAAATGTTTGCCGTGGCAGGAATGAGCATTGCGGAAGCGAGAGAAGAGAGGCAGGTAGGCTCTGAGCTCACACCATGGTGTGTGGGCCAGTGGGCAGCATTGACCGGCATGGGCAGCCACCGCGGGCCAGGGTCTGAGAGCCCACAGAGCTCTGCTCCTTCCCACCACCACCTCCACGGCGCCATCGTGAGGGTCACTGCGCTGCCCGACTCAGCATCGGCCACCCACCACACACTGTGCCCAGAGTACAGCAGGGCTCCTTGACCGGGAGCCCCTCAGGCAACAAAGACAGCTGGGCAGCTCTGCCAGGAATTCCTATCAGAGAATTTAAAGTAGCCCCATGGTTCTGCCAGCAGACACCCGGGAGTCAGGCTTACTCCTAAACAGTGTCACCTCCCTGCAGCACCTCGCACCTGACCTCACTGGCCCTGCTCCTTGGTGGGCTCCCTTGTTCACAAGTGACGGCCCTTTCCAGAGAAGGCCCAGCCTCCCGGGAGCGCTGCAAGCCCCCCAGGCGCCACAGCAAGGGGACACTGCCTGGAGGCTGCTGGTCTGAGGCTCAGTTCCAAGCCCGCGGCCTCTCTGCCAAGCCTGTGACAGGAGGGGACAGCTGCTGCTCCCCCATCAAGCTATAAAAAGCCCAACGCCCAAGCAAGCAGAGGACACACTGAGCGGTCACACAGAACCTCGCTGGACTCAGGAAGGAGCTGGGCCCCAAGACATGCTGAGGCTGGTCCCCACCATCAGGCTGCTGCAGGTCCCCCTGAGGGGCTGGCTGGTACCCAAGGCGCACATCTCCGCCAAGCCGGCCAGAACACCCACTTCTCCTGCAGTGAGTCCCTCCAAGGCGGCAGGGGGCTGATGGGGCAGGGGCGCGGGCGGTCCTGAGACCTGCTCAAGATTGGGGTGGGTTTGCGGACCCCACAGAAGGCCAGGCTGATGAAGGGGAGGGGACATCCGCAGCCCAGCAGCGTCTGGAGGTAACCCTGGGGCTGGGTCTCAGTCCTACGGCGGTGACGACATCCCTGCTCCAGGGAAGGGGCTCTTGCCGGGGTCCCAAAGCAGCCAGTAGAGTCACTCAGAGGCAGAGGCCCCCCGTTCTCAGACTCCCACTCACCTGGCAGGTGAGGGGTGCTAGCAACTGAGCTTGGAGGCTCAGTGTGTACTCGGTCCCACCACCGTTAGAGGGAACTGGGGGGCTGCTTCGAGGGACCACAAGAGCACAGGAGGAAATGCAAACCTGTTTCCCTTTAGGAGAGCACAAGTACCTATTTTAAGGATAAAAAAACCAAGGTCTTGAAGGTCTGCCCAAGGTCATACGGCTGCACGCGGCTCCAATGTGAATCCAGTCAGGTCTCTGTTCTAGGCCAATGTTGCGGTTTAGCCTCTGGGGGTTAAAGTCAAAAGGGAAGGGGGTCTCCAACCTGCCATCCGAGGCAGCTTAGAAATGGGAGGGTGCCTGGCCCGGGTTGTTTCACTGTTTCAGATGGCAACTGAGTGGAAGTGGAGTACAGCCAGCAGGGAACCCCCCACCCCAGCCACACGCAGTGCGGGGAATCTGTACACACACACACACGCACGCACGCACGCACACACACAAAGACCCTTTCTGCATGGCACCTGACATGCACACATCCACGGGTAACCAGAGTGGGGCATAATTCGTGCCTAAAGGGTAGAGCTCAAGGTCGAGGGGCATGGGGCCCTGGGGAAGGCACAGGCTGCCAGGGAGGCTCGCAGGGGTGGGGCTCAGAGGACACGGCCCCACAGACAGGCTCCCTCCACTGACACAGGTCAGGGCCGGAGCCAGGGCAGTCGGCCGCCATCGAGCAGAGGCACAGCCCGCCTCTGCCTGCCACCCTGCTTGGGTCTTGGCCCCCCACGCCAGCCCCAGGACAGACAGGCCTGCTGACAACCTCCCCGGTGACCTGGCGGCCTCGTGTGTGCTTCCCTCACCCCAGGAGCAGGCCTTCGGGCTCTCGGTGATGATCCTCAGCTTCCTGACTCCTGCAGGCTGGGTCCTGGCCCACCTGGAGAGCTACAAGAGCGGCTCCACGCACTGAAGGCCTGAGGCCAGGGATCCGCGCACGGGAGACCATATTAAACCCCTCCTGCCAACTAACACTCCTCAGTGTTTCTTGTGTACTCGCTCTGCCCCTGCCCCACCAGCACTGGGCTGGGCCCTGGCTGTGTCAGCACTGGGGGGACAAGCTGCAGGCCAGGCAGTGGTGGGGCAGCCGCTGCAGTCAGGACTCGTTTGCCAGGTCATTGCACCCTCTGCGCAGAGGCCCTTTTCCCAGGGTGGGAAAGGAGGGCCACAGCCAAATCCCCGCCAGGCCCTCCCTAGGCGCCATCCCCTGCTGTCTGACGTCTTTGCCCAAGGAACAGCCACAGGAGGACAGAGCAAAGGTGTTTATTACAGGAAGGTTCTCACACCTGCTGGGAAAGGTCCTTGCAGGAGGGTGCGATGGAGAGCATCTGTGTGGGCGTCCTCCTCAGCCTCTGGCCTACTCCTTCCCAGCCCTCGGGCCCATACCCTTGCCTGCCCATCGCCTGAGACCCAGGGACCCCTTCCCACTGCAGGCTACACAAGATGCCCACAAAGGAGGCTTCTCCCTGTGACCAGGACCCCATCAGTGATGGTCCTGTGTCTAAGGTGAGAACAGTCCTGACGCCAAACAGAATCCCAGCCACACCCCCAGTGAAATGCAGAACTGGGCGGCCAGCGTCACGGGCCACAGAAGGCCGAGGCGGGGCATCTAGGTGAGGATGTCGTGGGCCTGATGCTCCAGCAGCATCTCCATACTCCTCACGTCCGTGCACCAGAACTCCAGGCGGTCCTTCATGCCCTTGATCTGAGGCAAGCCAGGGCCACACACAGGCATTAGGACACTGGGCAGCCGGCACCTGGTGGTGCAGGTCTAGCTTTCCAGCGGGTGCCTCGGGGCAGCACGAACAGAAGAGGCATCAGAGTGGGAGCAGGGTGTGGGCAATGGGCTATCCCAGTCAATTCTTGTCACAAGGACATTTAAAAAACTTGAATGAAGGCAAACAGGCAAGAATAGAGGAAATCCACAGGATTAAATTTCCAGCAAATATGATACAAGATGGATTTGGGCTCAAATCACAGAGCCAGGGGTGTATTTTATCAAAGTGCCAATTTTAAGATTAAAAGGCAGCACCAGGACAACCAGCACTGTTATTAAGAGATAAGCTTTTAAATACAGGGTTCAAACCCCGGGCTTGCATTAAATCAGGTGCACCCCTACAGCAGCAATTCATCCTCTAAAGTTTGTCTAATAATGCCTTCTTCCTACATGGCTTCCACCCAAACGGAACTTACACACACACAGATATAACCCAGAACACTGTTTAAAGGAGAACCACGCATTCCTATTGATCACCTGTTGCAGATCGAGCACGCGGGGCTGCACCCAGGTCATGTGAACCCGCTCATCCACTTCGTCAATACTGCCTCTCACCAGGCCCACCGACAGCGCCTTCATCACCAGCAGCTCCACCTGCATGGAGAGGGGCTGCAGTGAGACGCGCGCTGCCGACAGGCCCGAGCCGTGGGCCTGCCCGCCCTGCAACATGAAGGGGCAGGAGCTCCTTGGGTGTGGTTTCTGGGTCTAGGGGGCAGCGTGCTGGCACAGGGCCCTGACCCTCTGGCCACAGCTTTGTTATGAATCCCGAGCCCAACGACTGTACCTCATTCACAGCGATTTTAGCACTTTTGGCTATTTCTTCAAAAGTGAGTTGTCTGTGGTTGGCAGGTCGTGTGAAAGTCATCTGGAAACAAAGGTCTGCTTATTAACTACTTTTCAAAATAAAATTTGTCACAGAACTGCTTGCTAAGGTTATTTTTGTCAATACCTGCTCTGAAAATAGATTTTCTTAGTACCCAAATACTCAAGTTTCCTTAGTCACGTAGCTTAATGAGAACAAGCTTTTGGTGTTTAGACAGGAAGGGGAAATAGCCCTACAGTCTCATCTACAACAGTCATTTTTCATTTCCTGAACAAGTACTTGAGGCTGCTGAGTGCCAGGGCTGTACCTGGACTGGGTGAACAAGGTCCATTTCCTCAAGAAGCTTAAATTCTAGTAGGGAAAGGCAGACACGAATGTAGACAGAGGATGGTAAGTGCGATGAAGTGGCAGCTACCTTAGCTCAGATGACCGGGGAATACCTCTCTAGGAGGGGTCACCTAAGCTGAGACCAAAATACAAACTTTAAAAAGCAAGTGGTGGCAGACAAACAGGAAAGTTAATAGAGAGGGGAGGGGATAGAAAAATTACCACTGCAGTTCCAAGGGCACTCAGGGAGGCTTGGGGCGTCTGCAGCACCCTCGGGCTTGCCTACAGGGTCCTGAATCAGAGCGGGTCAGTGTGCTTGCTTACCTCCATGAGGCACAACAGCTGGATCTTCCTCAGAAGTTGGGCTTCGTTGGCTGCTAAATCAGGCTACAGAGTGGAAAGACATCAGTGGCCTAACTGGGCTTTGGAATTCTTTCTACAACAGTAGATCGAACAGGAAGAAACTAGGCAGGTCCAAACCCTGCACAGAGATCAGAGACTTGTTACCAGCTTCAAGGGACAGGAATGTCACTTTCCTTAGGAAACCACTAGAACAGTGCCTAGCTGAAAGGCCATTTTCCAAGACAAGGAATTTGCAAATGAGATTTGTACTAATGCCACAAACACCAGGGCGCAGGACCGCAGGTGTGGAAGAACATGGCCATGTGAGAGGGGCTGGAGGCTCGGCCTGCTCAATCAGCTGGGGGAAGCAGGGCCGGAGGGACGCACTCTTTAAATTCCAGGGACTCATTCTGAACTGAAAATGCCCTTCGGCATGACCTACACACTCTCCTTGCAGGTGGATCAAAAGGTCATTTGCTGAGCACAGAACCAAAGCAAGGAGAGTGGATTACTTGATTCCAACATTCAGCTCATCCCCTGCCACAGACAGCCTGACAGGGACATCCTGCCACAGGCACTGGACAGGTCAGGCTCGCCACAAAGGGCCCGCTCCCTCTGACAGGTGCTGGTGGGATGTGTGTCTTACTTTTTGCTTTCTGGACCTGCTTGTGGCCTCATCACAGTCCACTTCTATCTACTCTGCTCCATTTGTGTGATTCTACAAGCTTATTTGGAACTTCAAGAAAATGGAAAAGTTCAGAAAAGTAAAAACATAGTAACAGCCCTATTCCTATCAGCATAACATTTCAATAATACTTGCTCCTGATATTTTCATTTAAAAAAGAACTTACTGTTATTAAAGCTCAAGGCCTCCTCCTCAAGCACCTCTTCTCCCTCCCCTTACTCGGTGCTCCCTCCCCTGCTGGCCCCTCCCTCAAGCACCGGCCCCCCATTACCGACCCTCTCTCACACCCCTTGCTCTCCTCCACTCTAAATGCTCCCTCTTTTTGGCCTCACACACCCTGTTTCAGTTGAATACACTAAAAGCTTCCTATGCTGCATTTGCTAATCCTATTCATCCCTAAGGCCACAAACCGAGCTTCTTTTGGGCAGCCTCTGTGACACCCCTCCGCCCAGCACTGATGAAGCTCCCACATCATATTCTGTCCATCTGTAGTACCGAGTACTCTTTTAATACCCGAGTTACTATGATAAGTAAGTAACTACTTAGCCACCTGCTCTGAGAGCAGGACTGGCTCTCCCCAGGGCCTGCCCTGGAGAAGGAAGGGGCACATCAGCATCTTTAGGCACTGGATGAAGTGTGGGAGCGCTCAGCCACCCTCCCCGTGACAGACCTGCTGGCCCCAAGAGGCCTTCAGGGTCTGGAATCTCTCCACGTTGCCACTGTTGAAGGCATAAAGGGTGTCAATCAGCCACTGCCGGTCGGTGCTCCTCAGCGAGTCTAGCACGGGGTGCATGAGCTGTGAGGGTGGAGGGGGTCAGTCAGCGAGGAGCACAGTCTCCCCCTCGTTAAGGATCCTGTGCCCAGGGTCCACTTACGAGCTCTCCGAAGTTGAAGACTCCCTCGCCAAGAAGTCCTGCCAGTCCCAGTGTGAACGCTCTCTCCTGCTGCTCAGACACTACGGTAATAGCACAGTGCCAGTTACAAGAACCCACCCTGTTTGGCTCTGAAAACCTCACATGAAAAAGTAAGAAGCCATTCTCTGTAACGGTCGTTAAAAAGCCCTTAGATTATACCTGGATCCACATACACGGGTTTTACGGGAAAGCCATTCATTTGCTTATTTACTCTTACCTTAATACATGGGAGCCTATATTTCCAGCCGACCTATCTACTTCCTAGAGTAGTGCGTCCCTTGCCTGCTATGGGAACTAGTACCACATTCTACTTATCTTGAAGTCATCCCATTTAGTCTCTTTTCAGACTAGAATTAACTCCTTTCTGTTCCAATAAATGATTCCCTTAATCTTTTAACCACATCAGTTGTTTTTTCCAATGCATTTGTCTTGAGATGCAGCAGTTAAAACTGCAGTGACATATTTAGAGTTGCTGATCTTTTCAGCTTCAACAGTAGACTGTTAGGAACATTTAAAACATGCTATAATTTTTTTTCTAAACACACATTCCTTGCACTGTCCACAAAACTCACTGGTCACTTTTCTCTTCACCTTCAAATCCTTGAAAGGTTCTTGTAACTTATCCGCTGGGCCCGGCCCTTGGGCTTGCAGAACAAGCTCCTCAGGGGACGGGATCTCACGGTGCCCTTCACCCCGCACCTGGGCTTCTCACCAAGACCTCTGACTCAGGTATGGTGAAGACTTGGAGAAGGGGTGGGGAGGGGGCTTGAGGAGTTAGCCTGATTTTCTTCTGAACCAAATGCAGAAGACAAATACAAGGTGAAACTAAAACTCCAAGAGCTGTCCCCACCCTCTGATCACATGGGCTTTATTCAAAAAGGTGAGACAACACGTCTCGTCTGAGACTTGCTGCCTCAACCACTGCACAGCTGCTGTCGAGAGACAGCTCCTCACGCACATGGGCTTCAGCAACCCCGGGTTACCTGGCAGGTCCTTGATGTCAACACAGCCCAGGAATCGCAGCGCATCTTTGTAGTAGGATGCATGGTTCCCAACTGTCTGGTAGTATTTACTGGAGAGATCGTAGAAACGACTGTGAACTGATGTCACTCCGGGGAGGTTGTTGAGCATTTCTTCCACATCTTCAATTGTTTCCTAAACACAGGATGCAAGATGCCCTTTCTTTTCAACTCAAAGCATTTTTAGAATAATACATGACAAGATGAAAAGCATAAGCCACAAAAATTGATAAATATGACTACACTACTCAGAGAAGACAAATAGGGACTCTGTGGCATCTTACTACACTGATGGACAGTGCCTGTAATGGGATAAGAAGGGTGAATGTAATAACCACATTGTTTTTCTTATGAAACCTTCATAAGAGTGTATATTAATGATACCTTAATAAAAAAAATATATGACTACACTAACATGGAAAACTTTAGTTCATCCAAAACAGGAAAAAGAACAAAGACAAGGTACAGACTGGGAAAAGATGTTTATAGCCCACGTAACCCACAAGGGAATGTGACCAAAGCTATATAAAGAGCTCCAACAGATCAACAGGAGACAAGCAATACAGAGAAACAGGCAAAGAAAAGGTATTAACAGGCAATTTACAGAAGTGGAGACATGAATGGAGTGGTCAGGAAACTAGTAGTAATCAAGAAATGCAAATTAACCCCCGAACGAAATACCCTTTCATCTCCATTAGACTGACAAGAATGAAACAGTCTGAAAATACCAAGCGCTGAAGAGGTGGTGCAAGGCCACGTTGGAGGAACACTGGCAATATCTGGTAAAGGTGGAACGCACATGCCTTACACCTGTGGTGTCACCTCCAGGTGTGTAACTGGTGAGATTTTGCCCTTATACACAAGGAACCGGACACAGAATTGCTGACAACAGCATGCTTAACAATAGGAAAAAAACCCTGAATTCCTTCACTAGGAGACTGGATATGTAGGCTGTGAAACATTTCTACAGTGAAAAACCATAAAACCAAAAAACAGTGAAAATAAACTGGTCACCTAACCTCAAGCCAACAAGATAAAACAATGCCATGTGTCCCTGGAACTGTACACCCTTATCTAGTGGAGCAAAACGAAGCGCAAGCAGGGAGGCGCTGCCGGGGAGGAATGTGCCTGAGGTGCCCAGGAGTCCCCTGTGCTGTGCTGCTCAGCCCTCAGGTGTCTGTGGCACGGGCAGGCCCACTGCGGTCCGCAGTTCATAGCTGTCGGCATGTCTTACACAGTCGACAAAATGCAGTGAGTACGCATGCAGGCTAGGGCTCGGAATCAGCATGAAACAATGTTCTCTGAGGGCAATGAGAACATGAACACTTACCCCCAATATTTAAGATTATGGTTCCCCCAAATAAACACATGCAGTCTCTGGTTAAAAAAAGTGAACTGACCACACAAGTTGGTCTTACCCATATCCACACCTGCCCCCCAAATTATACTGAAATAAAAGCAGGAAAGGCATAAACACAGGGAAGTTCACCAATCAGCAGGTGGAATGAGAGCGAGGGCATGGCTCCGAGCTGTCTGTCGGTGGTGAGGAGGCCGGCCCGGCCAGTGAGGCCCCCGTGCTGCGGGCGGTCAGGCCTGGACTCCGGCTCCATGAGCATGCTGTGTCACATGGGCCGGGGCTCTTTGTTTAAGGGTTAACAGGCATCATGTCAGTGAAGTACTCCTAACTGGTTTTGAAAGGAAAAAAGCCCCTGCACGCATAGAATGACAGCCAAATGGTAACATGTTAACAACGGGAACACGAGGTGAGGGTAGAGGAAGAGTTCTTTGTGCAAATTTTACAACTTTTCGGTAACTTACAATTGTTTAAAAGTAAGAGTTAAAGAGGAAAAATAGGACTTTTCCCCCTACAGTTCTAAACAAGCATCTAAACCAAAGCTAAGTCTGTCGCTTGGTGGCCTCACCTTGGTGACCTGGAGGTCCCCGATGTTTAATTTTAGAGCTCCAACCGCAGTTTTACACAGGATCACTGCCTCGTCGCTGCTCTTTACCTAAGACATCAGAGAGGGGACCTCAGAAGTGTGGGCTGCAGAGAGCAAGGCAAGGCGTCTATACGCTGGCTTAACCTGCACAGCTAGAGACATACTGGTTTCTAGCGGTGTGACAGTGATACACATGCAAACTTTAAGTCACACCTACTCTAAAAGGTCTGGCTCAGACTTCACATTTACCTTCTCACGAGTCTTTTCCAGAAAAGTAAGAGCTACATTAGGATCTAGAAAGAACAGAAGAACAAAGTCAGAAGAACCATCCAAGAGTGTTTTTACAGATTGGTCTCTACCAACCAGGAGATTTGTAGGTAGGATAATCTTTATGCTTAGGCCACAAAATACACAAGAACCATTACTTACAATGTAAACATTCAATTAACTTTTATCGTTAACATTTGGATCTGCTCCTTTAGGAAACAAAGTGAGACTCACCAGTCATCTGTCTAACTACGTGAAGAATGATTTCTACCAGAGACAAAGGGTTCACCCTGAAATAAAGACCACCAATCTTTGAGTGCCAACAACTACCAATGTTTTCATTTTTCAAAGTAAAAAAAATGACAAAAGACTTTTACCTGTGTTCGAATTCACTGATGAAGTTTTCATAAAGCTGTGGAACCAAAACATGGAGTAATTATAGGATACTTTTCATTTTGCAAAATCAAGATTCTGAACACTACCACAATGCCCATCACACAGTAGGCACTGCATACATTTTTTGCTGAATAACAGGACTTCCATATTTGGGTTTATTAAGTTTACATAAATGACCACCAATGGATTACTGAAGAAAGCTAGGGCTTTTTCTGGCTTTGGGAATTAAGAGCACTGCCCTATAAGAAACTCCTGAAACCCAATTCCCATATTCTTCCTAAGTAAAATAGACTCTCAGTTGACTATCACTAACCTAACAGATTGGAGTCCCCTCAGATTTTAGAAGGTTGCAGACTAATTATGTACCACTACCACATTTATTAGCCATTTGACAAACATCTGAGCACTTACTCAGACTCTGCTAGGTACTATAGACACAGAAAGTGTAGGACAAAAGTTGATCTTTCAAGGAACTCCTGGCTTAGTGGAGCAGACTTGGAAACAGAAAAATGACAATACTGTGAATTTACGAGCAAAGGAAAAATAGGACATAGGTGGATCAGCCAAAGGGAGAGGTTTCAAAGGTTATTCTAGAAATGGTGATAACTGAGTTTTAAGGAATGAAGAGCAGTTAGAGAGGTGGACAAATTTGTTGTGCGATGGGTGTAGCTGGGAGAACATTCTAGATAGTAACAAACACGTTCAAAAGCATTGAAGAAAAAAACCACACGATGTCTTCAGAGTACTTCTGAAGGGCATAGAGTGGGTAGCACTGGGGCTTGATGCCTGTCCTAACGGCAAGGCTAAAACAGTGGAGACACATGATCAACTTCCATTTTAGAAACATGACTCAGGGCAGAGGATGGCAAGGGAAAAGACCAGGGGAGAGACCAGCTGAGGCTACCAGGCAAGACACTGAGGGAAGGCCAATAGCAGCAAAGACAGACGGAGAGTCTGAGGGAGGTTTGCTGGTGAGGTGAACTAGACTTGATCAGATAGATACGGGCACGTCACAGGGAAGGGGAGCTGACAACCTTGGAGCTTATGGCTGGGTAACTGCAAAAGGGGTGCTCAGTGGGGCAAAGCTGGGAGAGGGACCTCTAGATGAGGTCAGCTTTGGATATGGGGAGTCTGAAGTTAAGTTCCTCTCGGATATGAAGATGGCACTGTCCTTGCAAAAGGAAATTTGGGGCATATGTATGTGTATATATGTTTATACACAGCAGAAAACTACTAAGCCCTGAAGAAGAAGGAAATCCTGTGACATTTGCAACAACGTGGATGGACCTTGGGGGCATTATGCTACAAGTCAGGAAAAGACAAATACTGTATGATCTCACTCACATAAGCAATGTAAAAAAAAGTGACCTCATACAAACAGACCAAACCGATGGTTGCCAGAGGTGTGTGTGGGGGTGGGGGGGAATGGGTGAAGGGGGTCACAAGGCACGAGCTTCCAGTTACAAGTCCTGGGGGTGCGGTGCGGTGCACAGCATGGTGACTATACTTAATGACACTGTCCAGTATAGCTGAAAGTTGCTAAGAGAGATCTTACACATTCTCACCACAAGGAAAAAAACTATTAACTGTGTGTAGTGATGGGTGTTAACTAGACTTATTGTGATGGTCCTTTCCCATATACACAAGTATCACATCATTACATACTACATGCTAAAGTAACACAGTTATATATCAATTATTTCTCATTAAAACTAGGAGAAAGAAAATGTCCCTGAGGCAGCCAATTGATATTTAAACCTGGCACCGAGCAAAGTGCCATCTAAATAAAATGGGTTTTTCACTACAAAGAGTTACTTCAAATATATTGTCCTCTTTAAAAGGGAATATTTCAACTTTCTGATATCTAATTTATGGGACCACCTAAAAAAAAAAGTAAGTCCACTAAATCTAGACACTCAAAATTTGCTTCTGACGACTGCATATTCATGAATACTACCTATCTGTAAGTTATGTGGCCAGGTCCCAACAATTTTTAGAGGTTTATTTTGTCTATTGAAATAGTTAACTTAATCTGCTGACCTGAATAAGTGTCATGTTACCATGAGATTGAGGACATATTTTGCTATGTGTAGAAAATTATTTAAAGACAAGCAAGCAAAGGATAGAGACAATTATATTATCCATCACTATGATACAGAACCTTAGGGAACAAATCCTAAGACAATTCTATCATTTTCCCATATAATTTAGAAGACAAAGAGTGCCCAGCAAAAGCTTTAGGCTTATGTATCATTCCAAGTTCTTTGAGTAGTAAAATTTCAGACCGATGGGTATAAACCACAAGAAAATCTTAGGAGCCCAGGTGATGGAGTGACAGGTGGCAAGCTTCATTGTGAGAAAATACAGTGTTTTTGGGGCAGTTAACTCAACTATCTTGAACTAACTTTCAATTCCAATGCAGGTACAAATCTCTGATTTACTGAGAATCCAAGAGAAATGCATCAAAGTATAAGATGTCCGGGAAGATTTCAAAGAGGAAGCTATGAGTGAACAAATTCATGGGGGTTTGTCAGGATATGGGGGAAAGCTGGGGCAGTGTTTTTTTCCCTGCTGACAAAATTGTAAAAGTGCTCTATCACAGGGCAGCGTGGTATTACACAGGATTTCCCCCTGCAAACCTCTTCACCTCCAAGTGAAGCACAAAGGGTGCTTGACCTTCCACGGTACCACGACAAAGTGTCTGGGCAAAGCAGGCAGAGTCGGTAGGGGGAGGAGAGAGCACTGATGGCAGCCCTCTCAGTTTCCTATGGTCATTTTCCTCTGTAACCCACTGCACCCCTAACTGGTTTTGAACTTTCAATCTTGAGTAAGTTTTCCAAAAGTACAGTACTTTTAAAAAGTCTATGAACAATAAGGTACAGGGCCATACTATGATATACGCTGGCTGGAATTTTAGAAGGAGTTGGAATGTTTGTGTTTGAACCCTCTTCTGCCACTTACTACCTGTGATCTATGCCAAGTTATGTAATCTCTTGGTATCTGCTTCCACACAAATAAAGAGGATAACAGTATCTATTGAGAGATAACCTATCTCTCAATGTTGTTATGAGGAGTAAACAAGTAAATATATAAAGTTCTTAGAATACCACCTGACATAAAGTGATTGCTGGATAGGTATAGTACATTATTTTGAAGCCCACCTATTATTTTAAAAAGTCCTTGAGCATATTTATATAATCTGACCTAACATGGCAAATCATTTACCTTAATGAGACCATCTCCTTGGGCAAAGCATGGATCCTGCACAAAATCAAGCACCTGAAGTGTCAGCTGATGCCACAACCTGCAAGACATAAGGCCCTTAACACCTATAAACTAATATCCGGTCACAGGCACCTTCAGCCTTGATAGTCCTATCAAATAACAACAGCAACCGGCCTCTACTTGCTAACAGGAAGAATGCTAACGCGGATGCTAGTAAGCCTGGGTTCTTTCCCTGGCTCTGCTACTCAACAGTTATGTCACCCCAGATCACCCAACTTCTCCAAGACTCAGGTGTTCCGTTATAAATGGAGGTTATCTTTCTAGACTACCTCAAAGGGTTAATGTGAGGTGTGGCTGGAAACAAGAACTTTGGAAACATACGTATCTAAGTTGAAATCCTGGCTCTTCTACTTATCAGCTGAGTATCTCAGGGAAGGAGCTGAAACTGAGTTTCAGTGTCCTCACCTGCGAATGGGATGAAGGAAAGAATGAGCTATGCATAAAACCTCTAGAAAAATGCTATAGCACATTGGAGACCAAAGGCTAATTTTAAAAAATGCAAAAAAATGCTCTGAAGAATGCAAAGTTCTAGCCAGCACAACAATTACTTAGCAAATAACTTCTTCTCAAAACCGCTAATGGCAGAGGCTGCTGAACATCATAACACACTATCTAAGTGGAAGGCAACCCGGCTGACGCTAGGGTTAACAGGGCTGTATTTTCCTATAGAACATCGCTAGCTCAATGCCAGCAATTTAGTCTATTCATTTAACAAGAAGTTGGTGCTTAGCAACAGAGAACTCGAAATTTACCCTGTCTATAAACAAACCCAAACTTTGGGACCGTGGGAGGGAGAAGGGTTGTGCCTTAGAGTGCAGCCAGTCGCAGAACTAACAGGGAAAAGAAACGACTGCACTGGCGCCTGGCTTATGCGCTGCAGACCGCAGACCGCTGAGAGCTGTAGACACAGTCCCACTGTAACAGGGCTACGCGCAACACAAGGATCTGTCATCGAAAACGGACGGCAGCCTAATCCTGAAAGGGCATTTGCTTGTTTGACTGGAATCAAGAGATAGAATCTTTTAAAGCCCTGAGATCTTTTCATAGAACTAGTTCAGAAGCGTCGGTCGGGAAGGCAGGGAACCCGAGACCCCACACCCTGCGGACGCCTCTGCTCCTCAGGCCTCCCGAGCTGTCACGCCGCCGGGCCCCGGCCCCGCGTCCCCACATGGCTCCACCCAGGCCCCGCCCCTCGGCGCCTCGGGTCTCCCCACCCCGGGGCTCGCGGCCCGCGGCTCACTTCTTCGTGTAGAGCTCCTCCAGGCGGTGCCACACAGCGGCCGGGCCGGGCCCTGAGCTCTGGCTCTGCTGCAAGAAGCCGGGTACATCCTTCATGACGGCAGCGAGACCGGGACAGCAGCACCACAGAGACAGCAGCGCCGCAGGTATGGCCGCCGGAAGTGCTCACTCACTTCCGGCGGCGCGCGCGCGCGCGGGGCAGCCTGGGAGCGCCGCTGGTTGCCCCGGTGACCGCACCTCTGTGCTGGAGGAGCATCTCCGCCTGGGCGTGTACAGGATTTCCCGCGCCTCTGAGGGCCACTGAGGCGCCTGGGGTCGGCTCGGCCATCGACTGGCTGTGTGGCCTCGGCCTCTGTGGTCCGCAGGTTCTCCTCTCGAATGGGGTTGAGAACAGCAGTGTCTCCCTCTAGTGTCCTGCGAGGACCAAGTGTAAACGTAATGCCTGACCCCGGTGAGAAACGGGGAAGCGCCGGAGAGCAATGTAGGACGCCGGCTTGGTCGGCGGACGAGAGGCGGACCCTCAACAGACCAGGGAAGCGCCCGCACCTGGCGTCTACCTTCACGCGGGCCGCTTCACCCCGGCGCGCTGGGCGGTGCAAGAGGAGCGGGGGCGTGGCGCCGAGCAGGGGCGCGCGGGGCGGGGCCAGGCGCACGGGCTGGCACGTGACTCTCGGGGACCCGCTCGCCGGCGGGCGGTGGAGCGACATGGCGACGTGGGTTCGTCCTGCCGTCCTTTCCCTCTGGCTTTCGGCTCGGGGAGGTGAGTGGGCCTGGGCCAGCCGGCCTCCGCTCGTGTGGGGCGGCAGCCCTGCGGAGCGAAGGTGGACTGCTGGGCCACCGGGCGTCTAAGCACGCAGGGTGGCCCTGCGTGGCGGGGGGCAGCGCAGAGTCTGAAAATGCCAGGTTCTCGTCCACCAGTTGGAAGGGAGTTCTGGAGGCCACTAGTGGCTTCGGTTTCTTGTTTCTCCTGATGGGTGCTTTGGCTGCGTGCAAGCAACACTTGTATGTTCTCTGTTGACCCTTCCACCCTAAAGCTAGATTTGTTAACATTAAAAATTCGACTATCAGTAATTTTATTAGCAAAGTGAGTTTGTTTAGGAACAGCAGATAATTACAATGCAGGCCGAGCCGGCTGTGCAGAATCCGCAGGCAATTTCAGAGAACAGATTGGAGGCACTTTCATAAAGGAAGAGTTGGGGGCTGTTCTAAGCGGAAAGCCTATTGGAGGAAGGTAGGTGTCATGTGTCCTGGCTGCTCCTTGGCTGAATTGTGACAGCTTCTTATTGGCTGTGCTCTTCCTGGGAGGTGGAAATCCCCTGCGCCTGCTGGGAGTAAAACTCTTCTTTCTGGTGGGGTGCAGTCGAGGAGGTGGGTGGGCGCCACAGCTCCTGCCGCGTCCTCCCTGCCATGTTGTGGAGGTTCCTTTTATCAGATTCCTATTGCCTAGGACCTGAGCCTACATATGTTAAACTTAAGGCCCATAGTCTTTACTCATAGTTGTTAGGACACTAATTTAGAAGCGCATTCATGGTTGAATATTTAAATAAATAATGGTACATCCACTTAATGCCATCTTAAGCAGCTACTGAAAATACTGGTGAAGAGTTGAATGCATACTGACGATTCTTTTGTTTATCCAAGAAACCTTTATTGAACTCTTGTTCTGTGCCAGACTCCTTTTCTGAGGGCTGAGAATAGAGTAGGGCCAAACGCTTGCTTCCATGGAACATATTCCAATATCAGACTCTGCAGGCAGTTGTGTGAGTGGGACATGGCTGAATAGTGACATGGTCTACCAAGGGCTTCTTGAGATAGCAATCTCATCCTTGCTGCCACTCACCCGAAACAGGAGGCATGGGGTGCCTGTGGGCAGTAGTTTGGAATTTCTGCCCTTTGAGTTGTCCCCGTGTGTGAAATCATGCTTTATTTTCCTTTCCCAGTGTGGGTAAAATTGTAACATTTCCAGAGTATCTCGCCTGGCTTTATCTGCATATCAATAGGCGTTCAGAGGTGGAAAGAAGTATGGCCTTAGTACATTTGCATCATTCCTCAGGGTTGGAGAGAAGTTCATCTCCGTAACAATGGGTAATTACCTGGGCTGCGAGGGCTTATCTGTACCGAAGAGGTAAGGGGCGGGGCCGGTTTTGCTTCTTCCAGAGCAGAGGGGAAAGTTGGCCCGGGTCTGCAGTTTGTGAGCAATAAAGGGGTTTTAAACTTTATTTCTCCCTTTGACTGATTGCGTTTTTTAGAGGTATTTTGCCCCGAGATTTCCACTCCCCGGACTTAGACCCAGGCAGTACCTGTGCCTGCTTCTCAGGGCCCCCTACTCCCAGTAAGTCTCATTCTTTAAAGACATACTTTGTCACACCTGTAAGCATTGTCTTGATAGCTGGTAAAATTCTGTCCACGTATTTTTCACTGCCAAATGTTTTATTTACATAAATGAGAAATACACATAAAGTACTGGGAGCAATACCTTGCACTCAGTAGGCACCCAATGATGGCAACTTCTATGATAACTCTTTTTTTCCAACACCACCAACTCTCTAATTTTCCATGGACACTGACCAGATATCCTACAAAGGTGACTCAGTTCTAACATGGTCTACCCAGAGATTTGAGTCAGATCCCACAGGTCAAGGCATCCGTCCCACAAGGTGGCCCCCACTTCAGAAGCCAATCCAGGGTGTCACCTGTGCTTCTGGCCAACCAGCTGAAAGTCTGAGGTTCCCAGCACAGCACCCCCACCTCGGGTTTGAGTAATTTGCTAGAGTGGCTCACAGGGCTCAGGAAACCAGTTTACTCACTAGATCACTGGTTTATTATAAAGAAAATCAAAGGGTACACATGAGCAGGCAGATGAAGGGCCATGTGGGGCAAGGTCCTGAACAAAGGAGCTGCTGTCCCTGTGGACCTTGGAGCCCTGGGGCCTGGTGCGTGGACATGTTCTGCTTCACCAACATGGACGCTCTCCAAGCCCCTTCTGGGTTTTTATGGAGGCTCCAACCCTCTAAGCAGGGAGGTTCCCCTGGCCACCGGCCCCCCGTGCTTAGGGGATTTCCAAAAGTCACCCATGAACACAGACTCAGGTGTCGGGGAGAGGGGCTTGGGAGGAGTAACAAGACACCCGCTTCCGCTCATGGCTCTGAGCTTAGGATGGGGACGAGACCAGGTACTGTACCGAGCTGCTCCCGTTGCTCTCGTCCTCGGGAAATGCCAAGGGTTTGGGGAGCCGGGAGCCGTGGATGAAGACCAAGTACATGTTTATTATGAATTGTGATATCACAACTTCCTTCTCATTCCTTTTCTGTTTCTCATAATAATTTGCACTTAAGACGACCTCTGTAAGTGGGTGAGTGGAGCCAGAGCATTCTCTTTCCTTCTGACCAGCTGGCCACCTTTCATTAGGAAACCCCATTGGAGACTTCGCCAGCTTAGGACTGCCTTGATGGGTGCTTGAGGCGAGTCTGACCCCGCGGACGGAGAAGCTAGGGGCATCTCTGCGGGAGCGTGGGAGGAGGGGGCAGCACTGCCTTTCCTGGTGGGCTTATTTCCTGTGCTTCCTGCTGGGAGGTTCACAGCTGTAGGTCTGAAAGGCAGGCTGTAAACCACTCACCCCCTTGCTCTTTGGCTTTTGCAGCTGAGGCTCAGAGCTTTGAGTGACTTGACACAGGCAGCCAGCTAGGGCTCTGCCTCTCCTTTGGTACCCTCAGCTCTGCACATAAACACGACTTCCCTTGTCACATGCCTCTTTCTCTTGACATACCTTTCAGAGGTCTGTTCTTTTGAAAACCAAGACAATGCTCTGTGTGACTGGAGGTGACAGCACGGAAGCATGCAAGTGAACTGAATGGCAAGCAAGTCCCTCACCCCAGATGACATGTGAGAGGCAGCTGTGTATGACTGCAGGAAGGGAAGTGGTGGCAGGCACCCTAAAAGGAGTGGGGAGCCAGAGGGGCCACCTTCCAGAAAAGGGTGGCATGACTCCTCGGGTTCAGCAGTGGCTTCATGAAGGAGGTGGCATTGGGTCCTCGCCTTGGCTCAGGGAGTGGACATGCTGAGGTAGAGAAAGGTCATTTCAGGCAGGGGAGCTGGGTGGGTGGGGTATGCTGAACTAGGCCGTCAGCATCTGTGGGAAGCAGAGCGTGGCTGGGGAGTAGGGTGTGAAAGGGATCAGTCTGTGCAGGGATTTTACAACATTGATTTTCTAAGAAGCAGAAGAAAAATGGAAAAGACAAGGCAAACAGTAAGTTAGGGTCATGTCCCTAGAAGATAAGCTCTCAGTCATCCTGACGTGTATTAAAAGGTGTGTGTTTGGGGTGCTTATTTCTCGCTTGTAGGACAAATGAGTAAGGGAAATACGCTCAGTTTCCTGTTTTTATGTCAGTATTACAGGTGGAAGAAGGCCCATCTCTCTCTCTGCTAATGCCTCAAGCATCTTTGGAAGTGGAGGCAACAGGAAGGAGGAGAAGCTTTTTCTGCCAGATGTGGCTGAGCTGATCCGAGCTGGAGCCTGCCCGAGGGTGGTGGGCATGGTGGGGGCAGGCATCAGCACACCCAGCGGGATCCCGGACTTCAGGTGCCCCATGCTCCTTCTGGCCCCTGGGGGTTGCCCCGCATCCTGCCCTCGCCTAAAGCTCAGAGCCCCTAGCTTCTCTCTGCAGATCTCCAGGGAGCGGCCTGTACAGCAACCTGGGGCAGTATGACATCCCATACCCCGAGGCCATCTTCGATCTCTCTTTCTTCCACCACAACCCGAAGCCATTCTTCGCTTTGGCCAGGGAGCTGCACCCCGGGAAGTACAGGCCCAATGTCACTCACTACTTCTTCCGACTGCTGCATGACAAGGGGCTGCTTCTGCGGCTGTACACACAGAACATCGACGGGCTGGAGAGAGGTGAGCTCTCGGGCCTCTCACGCCTGCCCTCCTGTGGGAAGGGCTCAGCTATCTGCTGTCAGGTGGGGCTGCAGCCTCCTCATGACTGATTTGAGCCTTTGTCCCCAACGGAAAGTCTGCTGTGTGTTCGAGGCTCACTGCTAAGATCTCACCTGCAGACCCATTTTTGTGGCATGCCTGCCAGGCCGTGAGTTTTGGATAGAAGTAAAAATGATACATAGGGAGCTTCTAGTTTTGCTGAGCTGATACAATGATTTCCTTGTAAAAAAGTTTATTATGGAATTTTCTGAGTACACAGAAATGAAGCGAGGGAGGTAATGAGTCCTCATGCCAACATCACCTTGTCACGCCAGGCCTTGTTCTGTCTGTGTCCTCCCCCACCCTGCCCTGCAGTCCTGGGTTATTGGGAAGCAGATCCCTCCCAGACTTAACCGGTAAATAATGCATGAAGCCATCAACAGGTATTTCTAGAAGATAACTTTTAAAACATAGCTATGACATATTTATCACACAAGTCACTAATTACTTTATAGCATCAGACTCTGTGCGTGATGGTTTCTCAACTGTCTAGATGGTGACCACATCCAGGGACTTGCAGATGGTGCCGACCTCTGGCTGTACATTGCAGGGGAAGCATTTACTGGGCCTTTTTCTTACACACAGTGATGCGGAAGGTCCTGACAGTCAGCTGCCAGCAAGTCAGCAGCGGCCCAGCCAGGCTGCATGTATCTTGAGATTTGACAGGAGTCACCTTGACTCCAGGAACATGTTTCCTTGCCAGATGATTCTGGAACCACGTTCAGCTTGGAACCACATAGACATCTGTGGGGTGATGGCCTCTCCTGGAGATGCAGCAGTGCATCCTCTGGGGTGGTGGGAGCATCTGGCTGTGGGCTTCGGCGTCGTGGTTGGGACAGCGAAGGGGGCAGGGGTCAGTGCCTGCAGTCGGGACCAAGTCTGCCTTCCACAGCCTCTCAGAAGCTGACAGTGGTGACGTGAGTTTGGAAGCAGAGTTTTTGGGAAACATATTTATATTATTTTCTAACTTGGTAACTTGCTGTCTATAGATTAGAAAATGTTTTCCCTGGGATTAGATTAATTTTATCTGAATTTATATCAAATGTTTCTTTGTTTTAAGTGTGACTGGCTCCATCTGGAAGCCCTCCTCCCAGTGCTAGTTCTGGTCAGTGGGGTGCCATCTGTAGGTAATAGAGGCTTCCACTAAGGGCTGTGACTCTTGGGGGTCCTGCCAAGCCCAGAGATTGTGCTTTGGGGCTTGTATGCCCACCCTGGAGGCAGCAGCTCTTGGCTTTGGTTTGAATTTCAGTGTCTGGAATCCCTGCCTCGAAACTGGTTGAAGCGCACGGGTCCTTTGCCTCTGCCACCTGCACTGTCTGCCGAAGACCCTGCCCAGGGGAGGACTTCTGGGTGAGTTGTCACGTGGATGGTTCTCTCCCTTCTGTGCTTTGCGGTGGGAGTGATCTGGAGAAATAGTATTTTGTAAGCATCACATTGGGAGGACAGCAGAACAGTAATAGTGTGAAAATGTTATTTTTAAAATAGAGCAATACATATTGTAAAAATTAAGGCTGTACAGAATGCAGGAAAAAGGAATTTCCCTTCAGTCAGTGCCTATAGGCCACTTTTAAGTTTGCTGTACAATGTTTCAGGCCTTTTAAAAACTATGCACACATACACACATACCTGTGTACCTACAGTACATGGTTACTATTTTTTTTTCAGTAATGGGATCATTAAACTTAATATTCTACAACTTGCTTGGTTACCAAGCAACATGGACATCTTATGTTTATATCTACATCTCTGCTTATGGTTTTAGTAACTATGGAGTATTACTGAGGCATCTTTTCTGATGTTTGTAATTTTTGCTATTAAATACAACATAGCCGTGATATCCATGCTTACACCCCTGTGTACTTTGGGAATATTTCCATAGGATGGTTTCTTCAGGTAGAATAGGATGAAGTGGAGAATCTTAAGTAAAAATGAAACTGAAGTACCAGCATGGCAGAGGACTGTCTGTACTTCCTGTTGAGGAGAAACTCACAGCATAGAATTTACCATTTCAGAGTGGGCGTGTCCCTGACACTGGTACATTCAGTGCTGTGCAGCCGCCGTCTCGGTAAATCCCGCGACACCTCATCCTGCAGCTACTAGCCAACCCCATTTTCTCCCTCCTCCAAGCCCCTGGCCACCACTGACCCCCCCACCGCCCACAGTGCCGCCTTTTCCAGAGTATCACAGAGGGACTCACAGCGCGTGGCCTTCCCAGGTCGGCTTCTCCCCTGTGGTTCTGAGCGTGTGAGGGCCCTCTGTCTTTTCCTGGTCTGATTGTGCGTCTCTCTTTAGTGCCGAATAACATCCCATCATCGGGATGGCCCACAGTCTGTCCGTCACCCGTGAAGGACACCTTAGTTGCTTCCAGGTTTGGGCAGTTACGGATAAATCTGCTGTAAACATCCGTGTGCGGGGTTTGGTGTGGACGTAGTTTTCAGCTTCTTGTAAATACAAGGAATGTGATTGCTGGATTGCATGGTAAGAGTGTGTTTGGCTTTGTAAGGAACAGTCAAACTGTCTTCTGGTGCAACCGCACCACCTGCTTTCCCACCTGCGGCTAGTGGGGGTCCCTGCCTCACCTCGTCCTCGCCAGCATTTGGGGTCTCAGTGTTCCGGATTTTGGCCACTCTCATAGGTACAGTGCGGTGGGGTCTCATGTGTGTTTAATTTGCACTCATCTCCCTGGCGACTCAGATGTGGAACATCTTTAATGTGCACATTTGCCATCTTGTGTCTGGTTAGGTGTCTGTTGTGGTTTTTGGCCCATTTTTTAATTGGGCTGCTCATTTTCTTAATGTTGAGTTGTGATTTCCCACTTGTCGAACACAAATGCAATGGTGTGTTTGTTTCCCTTCATATATGTGTAAGGGTAACAATATTATACACTGCAGTAATAGTAGTATAATTTCATTTGGGCACCCGGATCTGATGCCAATGTGTGTAAGTATGTGGGAGGGGGTCTTCCCACATAAACTTACACCAGGCAATTCTTGAACACCAGGAGCATGTCTGAGAACTCAACTCAATTCTGATGCTATCCGCCTGGAGACAGCACCACATTCCCCAGGTTAGGGGCTCCATCCTGCAAGACTGCCCTCCACCCCCGACTCCAGGTGCTGGTCTCAAGCCCCCGGCAGGTCCCTGTGCTTCTGACCTCCCAGCTACAGATTGGAGGTTCACACAGCCTCCTGCTCAGGTGCAATTAATTTGCTAGAGCAGCTCACAGAACTCAGGAAAACACTTACATTTACCAGTTTAATAAAGGATCCCATGAAGGATATGTTAACAGCCAGATGAAGAGAGATGTAGGGCAAGGTCCCAAATAAAGGAGCTTCTGTCCTCCTGGAGCTTGGGGCCGGGCTCCATGGCAGGTGAAGAGTCTGGTTCCCCAGGCATAGAAGCTTTCTCCGACCAAGAAGCAGGATCCAACCGAGCAGAGCAGAGCAGACAGCGAGTGCAAAAGCCTCTTCTCATGGGTTTTGTGAGGGTGTCTTAGCGTAGTCACGATGGACTAAATTATTGGCCATTAGCTGGTACAGCCTCCAGCGCCCGCCCTCGGATGGGAGTCCAGAAGTCTCTCCTGAACATGACAGAAACACCCATTTCACCTTTAAGACTCCGCAGTGTTTTCAGGAACTGTGGATGAAGACCAAATATACCCAAGAAATAATGTATTTGGTCATCTGAGTGACCAAACGTGTTTCTTATAACTCATTATATCACATGAGTTTTAAGGGTTCTTGGTGCTAACAGATTGGCTAACAGTCCGTCATCACATATGTCTCTTGCAAATATTTTCTTCCAGTTTGCAGCTCGTCTTCTCATTCTCTGGATGGTGTCTTTATTATAGAGCAGAAGTGTTGAATACAGTCTGACTTGTCGTGTATATTTTTCAATGTTGTTGGACCTGAAAACTCATTGCCAAACTCCAAATCACCTGGATTTTCTCCTGTTACCTTTTAGAAGTTGACTGTTCCACGTTTTACCTTTAGGCCCTTGAAAGGTGTAAGGTCTGTGACTAGGTTCGCTGTTCTGCGTGTGGGTGTTGCTCACTGTGACAACTCTTCTGTCAGAGGCTACAGTTGGCCCTTCTTCCTGTAACTGGCACGGAGTGGTGCCACTGCCCCTTCCCTCACCATGTCAGTGAGGCTTCCATTTATCAGTTTTCTTATTTCCCCCTTTCTTGGAAAGCACTGCTGATCAAGGGCCAGGTGTTCTTAATTCAGTGGCCTTTTGTCTCTAAGTGCTATAGGAAGGACTTTTCTTGGGTGGCATGTCCCACCTCAGGGAAACTACAGCTTGGAAACCTACTGAGGTCACATTCAAATAACGAGGAGGGGGAGAAGGGAGAATTCGCAGGCACATCCCAGCTGAAGTCTGTATATATGGAGGTCAGAAGCACTGGAGGTCATCTCTGTATTGGGGACATCGTTTTTGCAAAAGTTTAACAGGCAGTGAGTTCAGAATCCAACATAACATGACGATTACAGATTGTATGATGGTTCTAAGCCAGGAAGCTGGTCTGCAAATATTTATCGGTACTCTGACTTAGGGGAGAAAAGTTCTTACACAGGCAACCCCAGAGCTGTCCATGCCTCCCCACGTTAACCAGCCGTGAAACCAACTGTCGTATCAATAATAGAGCCACTGAAGTTGTAAATTCAGTGACCATAAATCTGGATAAGGATCCACAGTCAGTTACTAGTCCAGATGAAAAAGAGACTCGGTGTATGTCGGACCTGCTAACAGGCCTGGTGCAGATATCTTGGGGATGCTGTCCTATCAGATGTCATCTGCTTCAGTTCTGGGAAATTTTTATTTTCAGGTCACTAGAGGGAGTTCAGGCCCGGTCAGGATTTGGTGCTCTCTTAAGATGTCATGTGACTCCAAGAGTGTTATTTTTTTGGAGTCTGGCGGCACAAGGGGTGGCTAGGAGTTCCTGATGAGGCCCTTTCCAGTGAGGGTGACGTGTATTTCTGGGGGTGCCTTATCCAGGAGTTGATGTTTCCACGTTAGGTGTGATGCTTAAGGTCATCTCCTGGGAGTGCACTGTGAAAACACTGCTCCACTGAGGTGTGGTTATTTTTAGCAGAGGCGTCACCCTTTCACTGTCCTGAAGTATATGTCCTTTATCAGCTGTGGGTCAAAGGAAGCAGGGCCACGTGCATTGAACGTCCTGGGCATCTCAAAGGGTGAGAGTCTACGAGCCCCAAAGGGGTGGATCTGAGATGAGAAGGCCCAGCAGCTGCACTGTTGGCCCCGGTTTGGATTGTCTACAGATCTTTCCCCGCTGACCTTACGGTGCCCTTAGTGCATACGGCTCTCCCCCGGGCCTGAGGGTGGTGCGCCCAGCGGAAGTGTGGTGAGAGCCGGCGGACAGCATGGACCCGCCAAAGCAGCTGACCGGTAAAATGGGTTCCCGATGCGCTACGAAGTTTGAGGGGGCTCCCCAGGTAGGGACAGTTCTTTCTAGCAGAATTTTGGCCAGAGAAGAAGCAGTGGCCTGTCTACCAGGAAGAGCTTCGGTCCAGTGGGAAAACATGCAAACCACGACTAAAACATATTTGTATCTTTGAGATGGAGAAGCTGCATGAAACACGTTTGTGCAGACAGGTTTCCCTGGGTTGGACAGGTGGGGCAAGGAAAGTGGGCACTTCCTGTGGCCTTATTAATATTTCACCCCCAATACTGAGTCAATAGCACTATCATTATTTTGTCAGTAGGCCAATGGATTAATGCATGCACAGTGGTAAACAGAAAGACTTTCAGACTTTCTGGTAGGGCCAGATTGTTACCGGTCCAAGCCAAGTTCTTTTCATCAAATCAACAATTATGATACTTCTAGTATCATTATTCCTCTTCTGGGGCCAAGTGCTGGGCATCTCTGTCCACTTATTCCAGATTGCCACCTGGGAGACCATCCCTTTGGAACATGACAAGGTTTGGCTGTTGGTTTCCTTGACAGCAGTGTTTCTGGCAGAAGTATCAGCAAGGTGCCTTCCTTCGGCCAACAGGGTCTGAGTCAGGAACCTCATGCTAGCTGGAGCAGCCGGCAGAAGCATGGCATCTAATAAATGTTGGGCATAGGAGCCATTTTTTATCTTATCCCCATTGACAGTAGGGAAGCCTTGCTCTCTGCATGACTTTCTGAAGTCACGAGGTGCCCTGCAGGCACACGGGCTACCCGTGTAAATGCTTGTGGTTTTGCCCTTGGCTAAGGCACGAGGATGGTTAAGGGGCATCCTGTGGTGTTTCTTCAGTGTCCTTAACCAAAAGGGCAGAGGCAGGAGTGGCTCCAGGGCAAGGGTGTGTCCTGGTGCCACAGGGCCCAGGTGTTGGCTCTAACACCTTGTCGGTCGATGACGGTCCCCGTGCTTTATTGGTGAGGACCCAAGGGCGTTCCCTTACTTCTCACATACAAAGAGGATAAAATGAAGTTATGGTCAGGGTGTCCGAGGGCAGGGGCTTATTAGGCTTCTCTTTAAAGTCCCGAAAGCTATGTCGTCCATATTTTCCAAATAATGGTCAGGTTCATTGTTACAGTAAGGCGTATAGAGATTGAGCCTTAAGAGAGAAGGTTGGGTCCAGTTCCAGCAGTAGGCAGCCAGCCCAATAAAACCTTATAAGTGGTGCTTTGTTTTAGGTTTTGGGAAGTTTGGGATGAGGCCATGAAGCCTCCCTGGATCCAAATGTAGTCGCCGTTCCGAGATCAGATGTCCTAAGTATTGAACCTGAGTTTGAGCAAACTGCAATTTTTCTTAGGAGACTTTGTGCTCCTCTAAGGCCAGAAGCTCTGACAGGCAGGTGCTGTCTTCCCGTGCAGAGGATTGAGAAGAGAGCAGGGAAGCAGACCATCTATCTGGGCATTGGAACCGGGTGGGGCCCACAGAACACTTCCCATCCTCCAGCTCAGCCTTTAAGGGTTGTGGAAAGTAAGGGCGTCACTGTGCGGTGCAGGTGGATTGCTGTCCTTCCCAAGTGAAAGCAAAACGATGCTTGTTGCCCTTACCAGCTGGGGTGCTGTGGGTCAGTTACAGTGACTAATGTGCGTTTGGGGGAGTGGATGTCAGCAGCTTATGGGGCTCGTGTACAACAGGGTGCCAGGGGATAGCATGTAATTCACTGCTTGGAGGTCCTGGACACACCTCCATCCTTGGCCTTTGGGTTTTCTCACAGGTAAAATGGGGGTATCGGTAGGACTAGGGCATGGGGTGCATGGGATGATGAGTCCCCGAGCCTGTGCTCCTCTATTCTGGGCTCAATGCCTTAAAAGGGCTTCTTAGCCATACGGTATTGATTAATTCTTGGTACTGATTAATTTTGAGGGATCTCTTTGAATCTTAATGGGGGGTACACTGTAAATTCTGGAATATCACTGGAAGATTGGTTCATAAGGAGGATGTTGGCTGATCCTGCAAGAACAGGTGATCAGTGCCCACAGACTCAGCTATGGTGCTGCCAGAGACAGCAGATAAAAGGTGTCAAAGTGTCATTTAAATCCCCTGGTTGGCCATCTTGATTACTAATGTCAAGTTCTACATTATTTCCCCCTTTGGAGGGAAAGAAATTACAGCCTGGTATTTTTCTAAGAAATCTCGGCCCGGTCCAAGAATAGGGCAGAGGAACTGAGGAAGGGGTGTGTCTCTCTCCAGGGCCTAAACAGAAGGGGACAGGTTCAGAGACAGGAATCTGTGGAGGCCCCGCTGCTGGAGCCGCTTTAGTGCCCCAAGGCCAGGGCTGCTTCACTTGCCAGAGCTGAAAGTTGGGATGTTGGCATTGCTGTTTTAGGTGACTCCTCCAGGGTGTGAGCATGCTGGCTTGCCAGGTCAGCCAAATCGGAGAGGACAGATTCCAGTCCCTTCAGGTCTCCATTCTGTCCTAGTCCTTTTAACGAAAAGGTTAAGACCCAGGTTTTAGCCTGTTTAATAGAGTGAAATGCTACTGGGCTGGATTCAGCGTCTAAAGGAGACCAAGGTTTTCTTTGAGAATAATCTGAAGTCAGTTGTAATAGTCATGAACAGGTGCATCAGGCTTTGTACGGAAACCTGAATTTATTCCAATCAACAGGCTTAGGAGAAGCAACTGTCATTGCTCCCTGGAGGTTTCCAGCGAGTGTTCTAGCATCTTGCGAAAGTTAGGAGTCTGTTTCTCCTGATCCCTTTCAGGATAGGATGTTCCCATCAGGCTACTTGGCCTGGCCGTCAGCTATAAGCATGTGGGTTAACTAATTAATATGAATCTGAGGGAACCCGTCTACACTGCTGGTGGGAATGTAAATTAGTTCAACCATTGTGGAAAGCAGTATGGAGGTTCCTCAAAAAACTAAAAATAGAAAGAAATACCATTTGACCCAGGAATTCCACTTCTAGGAATTTACCCTAAGAATGCAGCAGCCCAGTTTGAAAAAGACATATGCACCCCTATGTTTATCGCAGCACTATTACAATAGCCAAGAAATGGAAGCAACCTAAGTGTCCATCAGTAGATGAATGGATAAAGAAGAGGTGGTACATATACACAGTGGAATATTATTCAGCCATAAAAGAAAACAAATCCTACCATTTGTAACAACATGGATGGAGCTCAGTGAAATAGCCTGGTGGAAAAAGAGAAGTACCAAATGATTTCACTCCTATGTGGAGTATAAGAGTAAAGAAAGAAACTGAAGGAACAAAACAGCAGCAGACTCACAGAACCCAAGAATGGACTAACAGTTACCAAAGGGAAAGGGACTGTGGAGGGTGGGTGGGAAGGGAGGGATAAGGGGGAATAAGTGGCTTTACAATTAGGACACATAATGTAGGGGGGGCATGGGGAGGGCTGTACAACACAGAGAAGACAAGTAGTGATTCTATAGCATATTACTACGCTGTGGACAGTGACTGTAATGTATGTGGGGGGTACTTGGTGATGGGGGGGGGTCTAGTAACCATAATGTTGCTCATGTAACTGTAGATTAATGATACCAAAATTTTTAAAAAACCCTCAAGAAAAAGTACATGAATCTGAGAAACCAGGTTGGTAAGCTTGAAAAGCTATGTTAAGCTTAGCAAATCTATGGGTTCCTCAGTCACTCTAGGGAACTCTGACTATGCCTCAAATTTCAGCCTTAGTCCAGGGAACATGAGAGACTTGGCATTTATTGGGATCCTCAGAAGACTTAACTCTACAAGACAGGTTCTAGTTGACTAGGAGAGGAGGGAGCAGAGGAGGTGGGGACAGTGCAGAGGCAGTAGAGGAAACTGTCGCTGGAGGCGGACCCTGAGCCCGAGGGGGCTGCCCCATGTCTGGGGACAAAGAAAATGGGGAAGGGGAAGAAGAGGCCTCCCAGGCCATTTGGGCCTCTTTCAATTGTTGGTTTCTGTAGTTAGTCCAGAAATTGTACCTTGCAGCGAGGCAGTTTGCGATTCCTGGTAACATTTGAAAGCTTCAAGATACCAATTGTGGGTAAAATTGTAATATTTCCAGAATATCTCTCTTGGCTTTACAGGCACTGAAGGGTGGAGAGAAGTATGGCTGTAGTGCATTTGCATCACTCCTCAGGGGTGGAGAGAAGTTCATCTCTGTATCAGTGGGTAGTTACCTGGGCAACAGAGAGCTTATCTGTACCTGAGGGGGGGGAGGCGTTGGTTTTGCTTCTGCTGGAGCAGGAAAGAGAAAGGGCCCAGTCTGCAGTTTGTAAGCAATAAACGGGTTTTAAACTTTATCTCTCCCTTTGACTCATTTTGGTTTTAGAGGTATTTTTGCCCCCAGATTTCCTCTTCCCAAACTTATACCAATTAACATAGGTGCCCTGTTCAGCTTTGACTATTTTTAGAGCCACGCTGTTAAATTCAGGTTTGGAAGACTAGGTGTAAGGTTGAAGGCATTGAGGGGGAGGAGTGAGCACATCAGACACTGATGACGTGCCAAAGTCCCCGGCTGCGGCCCCCTCCCAACCTGAAAAATGTGCCTTAGACTGGCCAATCCTCGCCCCGCTGTAAATCTAAGCTCTCCCTTCCCCTACCTTCTTTCAAAACTTGCTGCCTGCCCTGCTGGGTGCGACTTTCCCAGCCTCCATTTCTGTAGACGAGAAACCTCGCCCAAGAACTGCATTCAAATAAACTACCTGGCCCTTTGTTGCCTCTCTTTGCCTGCTTATTTCGGTTAGAATTTATCTTACATTTGGTGCTGAAATCCCAGGAAGGAGCGTGAGCGTGGGGTCCCGACTGGCCACCGGTGGCCCTGCCCCCTCCTTCCCCGACCTGGGACTTCAGCCTGCTCTCCGTTGCGTGGACTATTTTCCAGTGAGTCCCTCAGCTTCCCCCGGTCTGCTTCCCTTCCTAACTCCATTTTACCTGGTCTATTAGAAATCGTAGCTACGTCCAGGTGGGGCATCCAGCCCACCCTCTGCGGGCATCCAGCCTGCCCCTGGCCCTGTGGTGTGGGAAACGTCCTTCACCCAAGCTCTCAGGACGTCTCCCCTGACTTGGTGCACTTGGGATGCTGGGCGCTCCTCTCAGCGGGATTAGTTGGGGAGTGGCGCAGACATGGGGAACCAGGCCTCAAAAGCAGAGGCTCAGACCCCGCTGCGGTGTCTCATTTCTAATCTGGCTGCTCTATATTTGTCCCGGGAAGTTTGCAAACGGAAGCTAGTCTTTCTTTGCTCTGAGGCCGGGCCTCAGTATCCCTTGGACAATCAATCCCGCTGGCCCCCTGAGGGAACTTTCAATTTTGGCCTCCTCACCGACTTGATTAATTATTGCCACTAGAGCGGAGAATAGAGTGAAATCCCATATGTGCAGGCTTTTTGGACTTTGTGCTCCCGTTCAGACCTTTATGTTAAGTGTTCAATGACTCAGGTTCTCCTGGCCCGACCTCCAGTTAAGGATTGTCAGCCTCTTACTCTGCCCAGTCCTCCTTTTCAGATCCACCAGAAAACCTCAGTCGCCCGCCTCCCTCAGCTCGCAATCCCCTCCCCCTCTCTCTACCACCATCTCTAAGTCCTTTGTCTTCCCATGTGTCGCCTCCATCTTTAAGTCCTGCATTCTCAGCCATGCCGTTGTCCTGCTCTCCTCTTCCGGTGGCTGCACCACCCCCTCCCCCTCTTCTTCCGCCTTCACCGCCCTCTTCCCCCACCGGAACACGCTCCTCCCGCCCTCAGGTTCCGGAAGCCACAGACTAGAAGCTGAAGAGAAGGAAGGCAGTTGGATATCAGTGACTCAAGTCTTTATATCTGTTTGTCTGTCTGTGTATATGTTTTTGTGTGGGAAGTATTGCTGACTGTAGTCGTGTCTCAGTTTGTATGTTTGTGTGTCTAAGTGTGTAAATGAAAAATATTTTCCTACCTCCGGATGGTATTAATAAAAATTGATTTAAAAACAAGCACTTGTGAAAAGTGGGCATTCTAAAACTTCCAGAAAATCTGATAAAAAATGTTAAGCATTAATGCTAATTTGGGTTTGGCTGAGGCAGGCATGTCCTTGTGGTTATCAGCTGCCTAAGTTTACCTAAGGTCATTTAAGTTGATGTTATCTGCTAAATCTTATAAGAATAAAATGCTTAAAGGCTTAGCTTTGTCTAATATTCAGTAAAGGTCTTGTAAGTAATCTAGCATAGTTGTTACGAATGAGTGAATTAAGTAAATGTGGCAAGTGAACACCTTTTTAATTGTGTGTTACAGTGTGTATACCTATCTAGAGCCTAAAAATCTTTGTAGTAACCTAAAACCTTAAAATTTTGCTAAGTTAAAAAGATATACTTTGTGCTTAGTGAGAGATTGTGTTATAAAGCTCATAGTTAACAGAAATTATAAAATGTTCATAAATTTGTCAGTCCAAACAATGCTAGTGTAACAGTTTACAATAGCCTGCCACTCAGTGTTCACTAAAAATTAAAGTACCTAATGGCTTTAAGTTCTAATTAAAACTACTTAAAGTAATAAAGAAAACATTTCTGCATACTAAAGAATGTGTCTTGATAAAAGAAAGTAACTTTGTTCTAAAGTACAGCTGTTTATTTAGAGAGAGAACTCTAAACATAAAAAGAAAGTTGTAGAAAGTTTGTAGAAGAATTTAATATGGTCCTGCTATATAAAATTAAAGCAAATAAATCTCAGTATCAAGTACATAGCAAAATTAGAATTTTGTTTTTAGTTAAAAAGACAAAGTTTTCTTAACTGTTAGTCTGCTCTTAATATTGAAAAATTGCAAAAAGTTCTCTAATTGTTTTATCAAAGCAGTTTCTCATGCTTAAAGTCTCAATGAGTTGTCGGATTATTTAAGAAAATGAGATCTTAATATTAAAAGGACTAAAAGCTAAAGTGCTAACAACTGTGTAACCTTCTTTATTTGCCTTTTAGGTATTTTGTTGTCATTTTGGTTAAATAGATAAGTATTGCTTCATAGCAACCTATAATCCTATTTAAGCAAGTGCCTTAAAACTTTTAACAGCTTCCCAAAATCAAATTCAAAAAGGTACTTTTACCTCTAGTTAAGTCTGATATTTTCCAGAGGGCCCCTGGAACATGTCAGAGGAACTTTTTCTCATTGGAGAAAGTATTTAGCTAATTTAGCTTATTTACCTGATATATAATCACCTGCTTAATTACCTAGAAAGCACTGTCAAAAAGAATAATGCTAAACTTTGTTACTGAATGTTTTGTGTTGTAGAAATATCCGAATTTCCTTGTCAACTGTCTTACAGTAAGCTCTCATCAGATCTTTAACCATTGTCATTTGTAAGTCTTTTAGTATTTATAGTCAGTTTTATTACTCTTAAGCTAGTAAAGAACTAGATTTCAGCAGAACAGGTATTAGTTACATAGGATTAAGTAAACTAAAGAAGATGATTTTGTAGCTTTTTGTTTCAAATGTTGCTGATAAAGTGTTTTAAGCTTTTTCTCTTAAGCTGACAACAGTTTAGTAAATGACTGCCTTTATAAGCAGAATTGAGACTTTATCTTTCTCTCTACCTGATCCCTCCAGAATTAAAAAAAAAACTCTCAATGACTATTTTTATATTTCATGGCAGTATGTTTATTTGCACAAGTTCAATAAGAATCTGCTTTCCTTGTAAGAAGACCAATTAGAAACACTGGTTATATTACCAAGGCTTTGACTGGAACGTCATACCTGAGAGACACGTGTGTAAACTCAGATATGAACAGACAGCTTTAAGGAACTAAGATTGACTTTATAAAGCCAACAAAGCCCCTTAGAAGAACTGGCCTGGTACCTTGCTTACAGAGTTCCCAGCAGCCTTACCAGGTGAGTAAGGAAGGTCACTTCCTGGCAGGTGCAGGAACCTCAGAAATGTCTTGGGAAGCTCAAGAAGAGAGGAATTCACCCAAATCTGCAGGTACTGTAGGCACAACCTGATGGCAAGTCTGGCTTGGCTTTCTGACCTCAAAAAGCCCTTAAAAGTTCAATCTGAAATTCCTCACAAAAAGTTCCAGCGAAGCATATTTAAAAGAGCCTATGTAATCAATTGCTCTTCTTGCTGCATTTACGCAAATAATAAAGCCAAGTGTTACTTATTTTCTTAACCTAGTTACTTCTAATAAAAATGAGGGTGATTTTAGAGAAAAGTATTGTTTCAACAATGCAGTCTTATCTATACTAAATCCTAATACTAGTCATTGAGATGTAAACTCGATCCAGAATTCTAGTTTCCCCATGACACCTGGCTGTGATTCTCAATTAAACCCTTCATATTTCTAGTTCTCATATTCAGCCATGCATTCTTAATCTCGTTAAGTTCGTCCTTCCAGAATAGAAAATCCAACTCCAGATGTTGCTACTTAACCTAATAACAATTTGTTCTATCTTGCCTAGAAGCCACAAAACTACAAATAGTAATAGAAATGAAACCCAGAATAAAAGTGCCAACCTTCTGAGGCCCTCTCAACTGACCAGTGATGGAGATCTGGCTGCACCCTTTACTGCGCCCCCTCTCAGCATGAAGCAGCCAGAGTGGTGGTTGCCCCTTTTCCCTAGCAGCAGCTAGACTCTCTATCTGTAGAGGAGAGAATGAGACAGGGACCATAAGCTTAGACAGAATAAAGTGAGAGCCTCTGGAGAAAGCAAGGCAAAATATTTGCAGTCAGAGCAATGTAACTACATGCTACGAAACTCCCCCCCCCCCCCCCATGACGCCCCTTGTCACCCAGAAGTAGCCAGATCAAGTCGTTGCCCATTATGACCAAAAGGCTGGAATGTAAGGTTGAAGGCACTGGGGGGAGGAGTGAGCACGTCAGACACTGATGATGTGCCAAAGTCCCCGGCTGCTACCCCCTCCCAACCTGAAAAATGTGCCTTAGGCTGGCCAATCCTCTCCCCGCTGTAAATCTAAGCTCTCCCTCCCCCTACCTTCTTTAAAAACTTGCTGCCTGCCCTGCTGGGTGTGACTTTCCCAGCCTTCATTTCTGTAGACTGAGAAACCTCGCCCGAGAATTGCATTCAAATAAACTACCTGGCCCTTTGTTGCCTCTCTTTGCCTGCTTATTTCGGTTAGAATTTATCTTACACTAGGTTCAGGGAGATGAAAAGTTCCCCATATTTAATAGCCATTGGTGCCCTGAATCAGTTTTAGTTATGTTGGCCCATTTAGTTAGAAGTGTGCGTGAGGAGGGCTCATGGCTTTTAAACACAAAACCAGCTGTGGCCCTGGAAATGCTTTGGGGGGCCCCTCAAAGTACTTAAATGAATGGGATCCTGTTCCTGAGCGGTTTTCCTCTGGAGCAATAAGGACTATTCCTAAGCAGCACAGCTCCACAGTCCGGTTCCAGAAAGGAATTGGACCAAAGGCCAAACAAGTAAAGAACAAGGCCTTAAAGCAGGTCCCAAATAAAGCAGGGGGAGCTCAAAAGGCAAAGACGGCGGAGCTCGAAATCCAGGAGAAAACTGACCCTCCAGCTCCAGGGTCGGCAGGGAAGCAGTGAGCTGTCGGCTGTGGGCACCTCACCTGTGTGCTCACAAGCCCCAGAGCTCTTGGGGTTTTTTTCTGGGTCCCACTTCTGACACCAGGTAACATTTCCCTTAAAACTGTCACTCATTTTGCCAGCAAAATGGGCTTATTCAGGAACAGGAGAGAATTGCGTTTCGGGACAAGCAAGCAATGGCAAAACCTTAGGCAGGTCCAGCAAAGGAGAGGGATGTTATTTAATGGAAAAGGAGGAGGAAGTTGGGAGGGAGTGTTATGAAGAAAGTCCACTGGAGAAAAGCAAGAACCCAGGGTGGTGATGGTTCCTCACTGGCAGAGGTAGTCAGTTTCTTGCAGGGGATGCCGTGTGCATCTTGCCCTGTTTGGGCTGTAATTGGTGAGTGTTTGTTTCTGTTGGGGTTCGTAAATGAGATTTTTCCTGTAACTGAAGTGGCAGGGTTGGGCTCCCTCCTCTAGCCTCTGGACTCCAGTTTGGTGAGGTTTCCCTTTATTTATTTATTTTATCATTTCACAAAGTCTAGTTCTAGCACCAGTTGCTCAGCAAACTCTGTGCTCCCTGGCATCGCCTTGGCTCCTTTGTCAAAGGCGAGTGAGTGTTTCTGTGGTGGCCCTTTTCCTGGGTCGTCTGCTGTCCCGCCGACCTGTTTCTCAGCAGCACCGCCGTCAGGGGCTGTCCCTCCAGCTCTGCTCTCCTTCGGCACTGTGCTGGCTCTTCCGGGTCTTCTGACTCTCCATGTAGACGTTAGAGTCAGTTTGTCACTGTCTGTTCTCTTCATGTTCTCAGAACTTCTCTCTTTGTCTTTGGGGTTTTGGACTTTACTGTGGTGTGTCTCTATGTGGATGTTTATTCTGCTTTAAATTTGTAAGGTTTTCCGCATCTGTGTTTTTGTATCTTTTATTATTGCTAGAACTGTCCATCATCTGTTTAGAGATTGACCCACCCCACCCCACCGCCGGAACGCGGATTAGACACGCCAGTAGACGCCCTCACCCTCTTGCCCACAGGTGCTGGCCGCTCCTCTGCATGTTCCATTCTGAGAAATTTCCTTTGGTCTATTTCCAGTTTATCAGTATTCTACTCTGCTGTGCAGAGTAAAGCCCTTCCACGAGTTTTTGTTTTCATTACTCTACTTTTTATTACTGAGTGTTCTGTTTGGTTATGTTTGGTTTTTCAAATCTGCTACATTATTTTTTATACCTCCAATACACATTTCTAGACTGTCTCATTTTTCCTTAAACTTAAACGTAATAGAGCTTTAACCTTATCTGATAACATCTGAAGTCTTTCTGTAGTCGGCCTCATTTACCCATTGTTTCTACGGGGTCTCTCTGGGTTCATCCTGCAAAGTGAATCCCATTAGCCGTCTTAGCCGTCACGGTGCGTCTCCGCCAAATGCTTCTTCCTTGGGCTGCCTCCTCTTAACGCTGAATCAGGGGTCGTGGGGTGCAGAAGCACCATGCCTTCTCCGCGCTTTGGCCCGCCAGGAGGAGCAGTGGCAAATGCCGTTTCTTGTGCCTCCAGCCAGTGGATTGAAGCTGACAATGTTTTCCAGTCACCATCACTTCAACTCAAATCAGGGATCTGTGTCACACCCCCTTATAGGCCAGATGCCTACAGCATGCCTTCTGTGTGAACTTTCGAGTATTTTCTTAGCACTTGGGTGTCTCTGGTGACCCCCCAGGGTGCAGGGTGTAGCGGCCATGTGGTCTCCAGGATGTGCCTCCAAGTTTTGGTGGTTTATGAAGCAAAACTGACAAAATGTGCACAGTTGCTGGAGCCCGGCTCATTGTCTACCTTGGGGCTCATCATACTACCCTCGGTTACAGTGAAGGCCTGAAAATGTCTCCAGGTGCTCTTGAGCCTTTTCCTTTTAAAGTGTGCTGTGAGATCTTCCTTGGGCCCATTTTTTGTTTGTGTTGCCCCAGGCCGATGTGATGGAGGGCCGGGTGCCCTGCTGCCCGGTCTGCACTGGCATTGTGAAGCCGGACATCGTGTTCTTCGGGGAGCTGCTACCCCAGAGGTTCATGCTGCATGTGGTTGATTTCCCCATGGCAGATCTGCTGCTCATCCTTGGGACTTCCCTGGAGGTTTGTCAGCCGACCTGGTGGCGCACCGAGTATGTGGGGAGGAGGCTGGCGGCCGGGGCAGCGGAGGTGGGGGCTGGTGGGGTGGGCCCCAGGTGCTCAGGAGGTGAGTTGAAGGTGAGGGTGCCAGCTAAGGAGACACTGCTGGTGTCCCACGGACCATGTGTGACAGGTGAGGAGAAGAAGCCAGCAGTGATGGGCGTGAAGGACAGCAGTCAGATGTTCTGACCCTCTGGTGCCAAGTCATGAATAGACGGGGACAGCGTTTCCTCCATGCCGCGCCCTCCCCTGCTGCGTTATTTAAGAACTGTCCTTTTAAAATCTTTAATCTATTTGAATTTTTTTCGGTGATGGCAGGAATTGAGCATTTTCCTCCCAGATAAAAGGGCCAGTCTCAATAGCATGTAGTAATCTCCATTTTTTACCTTATTACTCAAGTGAAAATTTCATTTGGGAGCTGGATGAAGAAGCCCACAGGCGCCTAGTGAGGCCTCTCAGGAGGTCTAGATGGTGAAGGCTGTGGAGGTGGGACAACCACCCTGTCTGTGGGCACGTCAGGACCCTTGGTGTGGGACCAGGTCCTTGGCAGACAGATGGGTGGTGGTGTGTGAAGCTGGTGTGCTGGCACAAGATGGGGTGTGGGGGAGGGCAGCTCAGACTGTGTGTCCTTGCTGGAGCTGAGCCCGCGTGAGCCTGGGCGGGGGACCCGCAGAGTCAGGTGTGGGAGCAGAAAGGTGGATGTGGATGGAGGGTGGAAGAGGGGGGCAGCACGACTGGAAGAGGGGGGCTGTGGGTCCTCCCTGTGTCCATCTCACCAGTCTGTGCCGTCCCCCCAAGGCCCTCAGGGGCTCGGGGTTGGGCACCGTGTCCTCACGTTTGGACCGTTTTCCAGGTGGAGCCCTTCGCCAGCTTGTCTGAGGCTGTGGGAAGCTCGGTGCCCCGACTGCTCATCAACCGGGACCTGGTGGGGCCCTTGGCTTGGCGTCCTCGCCGTAGGGATGTGGTTGAGCTGGGGGATGTGGTGCGCAGCGTGGAAAAGCTGGTGGAGCTTCTGGGCTGGACGGAGGAGCTTCAGGGGCTCATGCGGCGGGAAGAAGGGAAGGTAAAGGCTGCTGAGCTGGGCCATCTGGGGGGCTGTCCCCTCACGGCTGCGGCGTCTGGACCCCATGTCAAACCATTTGGCTCGAGCAATAGGAGCTGGTCCTGGCAGGCAGTCCTGCGCCAGGTGCTGCCCGGCCTCTCTGGGGTTTTGAGTCGGGTCTTGTGATTCTAACCACCTGTTTGGAGGTGGCGAACCTGGCGCCAAGTGGGCCGGGATGGGGAGAGGGTGGCAGGTGCAGGCCACCTGGAGTTTGCACCCCATCCCGTCACAGTTGCAAGGCTAACTAAGGATAAGAGGCGTCCAACTTCATCCACCGGTACTTCCACCCTTCCATCTCCCCGTGGCGCCCGTGGCTCATACGTAGGCTGGTGCCATTTCCCACCTCGTTATACGGAGGGAAGTGAGGCCCTGTGAATGCCACGGTGCCTTTGCTGGGTCACTCGACGGAAGCAGCAGGTCTGGCTAATACTGAAGCTTGCACTTCACACGGGAGGAGAGGCAGCAGGTGTTTGCCCACAGGGCAGCCCCCCGGCAGCTTGTACGGGGCCCCTACAGGCTCTCTACTTGGTACTTGCATACAACAGCAAGAGTAAGTCGAGTGGCCACAGTGGATTTTTGGAAGTACTTCTGTGGGATTTTACCTATGCTATTTTCTGGTTTCACAGACATTTATGTAAAGTGGGGTGTCATTTTTATTTATTTAAATTTTGTTTTAGAGTTGCTCTTCAAGAATAAACATCGGATGAATTCTAGTCTTGAGTTACTTTTCCAAGTAGTAACTATTCTCGAGCAGGTGAGCTTCAGCGCATCTCAGGTGGCTACTTAAACCAAAGAGCCAAAAGGCGCCCCATTTAGCTACCCAGCTTTGTAAGCCCAGTTGGCATCGTCTTCACTCAGCTCAACAGCAATATACGTAGAGAGAAAAGCATCCCTTTTATAAGAGTTGGAGTCCCGACGCTGAGAGCCGCAGGCCTGCCCAGGTGTGCTTTCGGGTAACTGATTGCTCTTCTCCCGTGTTCCAGCTCGATGGATGAGCAAGAGGGTGATGGCTGCCCCCGCACCGGAAATGGTTTCATGGCAGGGTCACTGCCCTTTTCTGATGCGATCGTATGCCTGGACAGCCTGGGCAGCTTTATAAACTTCAGGAGAACCACACATGCCCTGAGGAATGGAGCTTGAGGTTGCCACGGGACGTCTTCCCTGTTTCGAGCTCTGCACTGATGGATGGTTGAGTTTATGCTCAGCCACACCAGCCGAGGAACTGCCTGGCCTACCTTTATGCTATTTAATGTCAGTCTGCTGAAGCTGTTCGTGCCAAAAGCTGCCCTCTGGGGTGACCCTTTTGAACTCAGACTGGTTGGAATCCCAGATTGGTTCCACTTTTACTATGTCCAGACCTCCAGCTGAAGGGCAGGCTCAGCATTTCTGCCCGTTAGACCGTCATGGACCACACAGCCTGTCACATCCTACAGTGTGTTCCTGGGTCCCAAGTAATGCACTAGGGTCTTCTAGCATGTTGGTCTCTGTGGTAGTTGTTTCTAATTACAGAAAGCTTGCCCTTCATTTCTGGCATGAAATACACTTTAAAGATTGAGCATTGCTTTATTTTTGTCTCAGAGGTGGCGACTGTTGACTGTGAATGTGGAGACGACTTTGGGGAGGTGTGGTGGTTTCCCCTCTATGAGACAATCTGAGAACTGAGAACACTTACCCCTGGATTCGCCCTGGAGGGCCTAGCACTCTTCCAGCTGACAGCCCTCAGCACCCAGCCGGAGGTCACCACACCCTGGTCCTTCTACCGTGATGCCCACATCAGCCTCCCCACAGCAGTTCATATTCAGACCATTGCAGGTGGTTAAAAAGCCACCTCCTCGTGTCTCCTAGCTATAGAACTAGCGTCTAAATGTGAACGGCATTGCTCTGAAACTGGCTGGCTCCTGCGCACCTGCTGAGCTCCCCAACCTGTGCTCAGGCCATGGTGCAGTCTGGGCAGGACTTGAAGCCTTGAGCTTCCTGCTCCTGTACTGGGATTGCCCCAAAGCCCTCCCGGGCATACCTGGTACCCAGCTGCCCCCACCCCCGCTGTGTGCACCCTCCTTCCTAGCGTCCTGTTTCCCCCCAGGACCCTTCCACGGCCCATCTAGAGCTGATTTGACTGACAGACTCCCCAGAAGAGGGTGTGGTAGTCTCATTCCACAGAACAAAAGATATCAGTGGTGATCTAGGAGAAGCACTGAATTTTGGAAAGAATGAGATTAACATTTCTACTGGTTCCTTTACTTGGTATTTTACACTTTCTCACATGTATACATTCTTGCCTGAAACTCTATTTCAGGATATGTTCCCGTGACACTTGTGGCATGTGGGAGAAGTGCAGAATTATGGTTTACGGGGGCATTTTCCTCCATGCATTTATGTTCTAAGCCAGTGGGGAGGCATCGAGATTTGATGTCACAACCAGTGAGAACTCAGGTGCAGTGGACGCCGCAGCAGGTGGCTGAGACAGGACTGAGAATGTAGAAGAGGCCACCAGTCTGTAGCTCAGTGGGGACAGAAATAGCACAGCACACCTTGGAAGTGTTTCTGATGTTAGCACATAAAGTTGCTAGCAGGTTCTTTTCCCCTGTGAAATGCAGTGCTTGCCTGACATACCAGCTCGGGGCCAGCAAGCCATGCATGTACTCAGCCCCTGCCCTCCCACAAGTTCATTAGTATGTGCAGTTAAATCCTGCGCTCAGGCAGCAGCCTCTGCACACATCCACGAAACTACTTCATTTGCAGAAATCAAGGCTGAATTCCCAGAGGACAAGACCCCTGCAGTCCCAGAGATAAGAAATTGGACCAGAGGTAAATCATGACAAGAACTTTGCAAGTAAAGAGGGGTCTCTAAGCTGGACATGGCTTCCCCAGGTCACAGTCCCAAGGACATCTCTGCCAGCAGCACCGGTTCTGAAGGGGAGCAGAAGGGGGTCTGTCTTCAGTCGGGGTCCGAGTCTGGGTCTGAGGACAGCTGCCCTGCCATGGTCTCGCACATGGCATCCTGCAGGGATGTGAGCTGACCCCGGGGACTCATGCCCATGGGCTGGATAACTCTGTGCCTATGGAAGAAAGGCACAGTGGGGTCTGGGAACCAGCCCTACTCTGACCTGTCCCACCAAGCTGCTCCTGTTTGCTGAAGCCTGGGTGCAGACTTGTGTCAGTCAGGCCTGGATCCTCCCTGCTACCCAGTGGTTTTGAGACCTTAGACAGTCTCCTGATTTCTCTGAGTCTCAGTTTACATCATCTGTGGAATGGACACAACACTGACCTAACCCTAACCCTTCCCTGGGGGATTTCCCCCAGGGCAGGTAATACCTGACATTAGTAATGCAGCCTTGCCAGGATCCTAAGCCCAGCTCGGACACCACCCACTGGAGCTCACAGTAAGGATGCGGGCCCATTCTCCCTTCTCTGCCAGACACCTACCTGGAGAGCTTGTCAAACATGCTCACCAGCTTCAAGGCTTCGTGCTCCTTCTGCTCCTCCGTCATGCCCTCCATGGGGTTGGGCGGCTTTTCCTCCACCCTCCCAGTCACAGGGTTGATGCTGCTTCCCAGAAAGGGGGTGGGGGAATGCATTAGAGGTTCTCCCGGACAGGAGGGGCTGCGTGGGGTGGGTCGGATCCCAGGGCCTCCTGCCTGGGCCTAGACTGGCAAGAAACCCACTTTCCTGGGGATGGGGGAGGCAAGGCAACTTGTAAGACTCCTCCCTCCAGGAGTGACAGCTGCCCAGCTGGTGCCCCAGGCTGCCTGGGCCCCTGCAGCCTCTGTGTTCTCTGCAAAACATGCTGAAGTCAGGAGAGCGTCACTCAGGCGCAGGTATCTGATCCGGGAAGGTTCAGGCATCTGTCAACCTGTCCCACCCCCCTCACGGGAGCAGGGATACAGACTGAGGAGGCTGAGTGCTGGGGTGCACACCTGGCCTTGGCTTCCTTGTACTCATCCGTGTCTGTGTCCTCGTCTTCCGAGTACTGGCCCTCCGGCCGGCCCCCCACCACGAGGCCCCTGGCAGCCAGCAGGCCCGCGGCGTTCCCGTAGCCTGTGTACTTGATGAACCGGGGCACTGAGGGGCAAGGTGCAGGTCAGCATGCAGGCGGGGCTGGGAGGCCGCAGGCAGGGCTGGCCCTCCCTGTGCACTCACCACTCTCGGAGCACAAGACGAACAGGAACTCGGCTGCCACTCGCTTCACGTCGGTGTCCAAGTGCGTCATCAGGCGGACGAGCTTGTTCCGCAACAGCTCCCCGACCTCAGGCCGCGTCCTCACATCCCGTAGCGGGGGTAGCACCTGGGGGGCAGCCGTCCCTCAGCCTGGGCCTGGAGCGGCCAGGGTCTGCGCCTGGGACTGGCCCCATCCCCTCTGTCCCTACCTGGGCCTTCAGGAACTTCCTGGCAGGGCGGTGCATGCGGGCGCACTCGGTCAGCACGCTCAGCACGGGGGCCACTCTCTCCTTCAGCCTGTGTGTCTGCAGAAGAGCCTGTGTCACCAGGGCTGTGCCCCCACGGGACTTGAGATGGGCGCTACATGTGCACCAGGGGGTCCTGGAAGGAGGTGCGTGGGCAGAGGCCCCATTGCTGTTCCTCAGCTGAGGGGTCAAGTGCAGGCAATGGGGAGTCTGCGGGAGCTTCAAGAGGGACGGGGACGGAACCTAACGCAGGAGGCCACTACCTGTGACTTTGGGAAAACCACTCCTCTGCACTGAGTCTGACCTCCTCACCCATAAGCCAGTGTGTAGCTGTCAGCACACGGGCACACAAGCTGCCCTCAGAAAACGGTGGCCAAAGAAACAAAATCCCTGTGCTGTAGCCTTGTGGACAGAGAGCAGGGAACTCCTGTCCCCACTTGGGCCTCTTCCCAGTTACCTCCCTGGACCCCAATACCACCAGCAGTGGTAGGATAGTCACGGCCAGGGTTTCCATTGCCAGGTGTGTGTGACGCAGCTCAGGGTGATGGAGATCCCCAGGGAGCCACCTGCCCTTCAGCCCACAGGCCGTCTGCTGGATCCTGGATCCTGGAGGAGCTGGTAGGACCCCCTGGCCAGCGAGCAGCAGGATCCAGAGTGCCTCTGGCTCAAGGTTCCTGGATCCCATCAGAGATGTGGAAGGACAGCTGGCCCATCTAAGGCACCTGTGCACAGCAGCGCTAAGAGTCCAGGGTCATAAACAGGGACAGGGGGCTTCTCAGGACCACTCAAGAGGGACCCACAAAGAGCTCCACAAGTACTTTGCTAGACTGAAAACCTGTTTCCTTGTGACCAGAACAACAGAGAGCTTCGAGTGTGTGGGGGAGGATCTGCATGCTGCTCAGGGAGGAGGGGCCTGGCCTTCTGCCTGGCTGGACCACAGAGCAGCTGGAGGAATCGCCAGCCTCACCCTGCTGGGCCGATCTCTACTTACCAGTGCATATGGTGTAAAGCAGTGACCCCAGCTGCTCGGGAAAGCCTGGGCCAGAGCCACTGGGGAGCCCACCCAGCAGGGCTCCCTGCCCACCTGTTGCAGACGCTTCTCCAGGAAGCTGAGGAGGACACGAATCACATCCATGTTTGCTCCCAGGAACTCCAGGGAGCCTTCGAGTGGCTCCAGGGTGAGGAGGACGTCCAGACACTTGAGGGGCAAATTCCCCAGGAGGTTCACCGCATGGCTGAAAGACGGAGAGGGGGGCTTTTAAGTCCTGCTGGGGCCACATGTGACGGGAGCCAGTGTCTGGGGTCTGAGGAGCAGCACGAGGGGCCAGAGCTGAGAGGGGACTGATCTTAGGGGTATCCCGCTCAGAGTGGGGCACTCTCTGCAGACACCCCACCTGCTGTCCTCTTGTCTGGGCTGAAGCACCACAGACGACATATGGAGAAACAGGACCTGCTGAGGCACAGGTCGCAGAGAATGGGTAAGTGGCCACACTGTCCACTGCTCCTGCCCGAGGCCCAGTGCACGTTCCCATCCCAACTCATAGCTCTCATCTAGCCATGTATTGTAAGCGCTGAGGCCCCCAGGAAACACATTGATATCTGGTCCCACCCACTGGGTGAAGAGTCTCTGGGCGAAGCCTGGTGCATGGGCAGGGCTGGGCAGGTCTTGACATGCGAGCCAGGGACCCCCTCGCAACAGGCTCCCTCACCCATGGAACTCCTCCGTGCGGTCTCCGGCAGCAGTGACCATCACACAGTGCCGCAGGAGGGTCCCCAGGTGCCGGTAAAGGGCAGTGTCTTCCTGACCAAAGAAAGGAAGGTTCCTGTGAGGGAGCCCTGCCCGTCGCAGCTGCCAGCTGAGGCCCTACTGCCTGCCCCATGCCAGGATTACCCACACTGACTGTGCAGCAACTCCACTCCTCCTTGCCGATGTGACTTTCAGCGTGATCCCCTGGGGGAGGATCCCCTGGACTGCCACAGCTCCCAGAGCACCACACAGCTCTCCCCTTCCAGGCGCAAGAGCCAGATGGACCTCCACCTCCCTCAGAAACCCTCCTGAGGTCCCTGGCCAGAACAGACATCTGTTCCTTTGCCTCCTGTCCTCCCTGCATGCGACACCCAGAAACTCCAAGGTACCTGCAGGGAGGCAGGCCCAGACGTCCAAGCAGTCAAGCCCTGCCTGCAGGCTCCGGCCAGCCTCACCTCATCCACATCCTTGGTGATGGAGTCAAAGGTGATGTTGAAGAGCACCTTCAGGATCTCCATGGCCCGCTCGGTCTCCTGGGGAGGGAGGCGCTCGGGAGGACTCTCTTCTGGGGCTGCCCCCAGCGTCTGCTCCAGCGTCTTGGTCAGCAGGAGCACGCCCTGCAGCTCAGCAAATAGCTGCTGGCGCACGTCCGCGCGAAGGGCCGTCAGCAGGAAGAGCAGGCGCAGGTCGAAGAACTGGATGTCGTGCGGAAAGCAGCTCTGGCGATGCGGCCCCACGCGCTCCGCCAGCCTCACCACCAGGCGGGCCTCTGCCGCCAGCACCTGTGCAGCCGGGCTGCTGAGCACAAGGTTGCACAGGCACTTGAGGGACTCGAGCACAACGTCTGCGTCCAAGGGCTCAGGATCCGACTCTGAAGCAGCGATGCCAGCGTAGCAGGCAAGCGCCTGCAGGCTCTGGCGGCCGGTGAACGGGTCCAGGCAGCTGCGGTCCCTGGACAGGATGCGGATGCTCTGCAGCCAAGTGACGCGGCGCGAGGGGGGCAAGCCCTGCTCCAGGACCGAGACCAGGAGCTTCGCCAGCCTCTGTGCACAGGGAGGAGAGCGGCTCCACCAGATCTCTCTGCTGGCCCCGCCCCCGGCCCCCTGCCCTCAGCGAGCACCCACCTTCCTGTCCTCCTGCTGGGCGGCATCAAACGCGAAGCTCTGGGAGTTCTGCAGAGACCAGAGGCACAGGGGGCTCCGCTTTCCGCGGGAAGGTCCCGGCCCCATGGACGGGACCCCACGGGAGCCGACGGCCCCGCGCTCCCACCCCAACCCGCGGTCACCGAGCCCTCCCCGCCCTCGCCCTGCCACGCCCCCGCCCCGCCACCCCTCGCTCCCGCCCCGCAGCGGCCGCGCGCGCCGCACCCAGCCCCGCCGCCTCCCTGAGCCACAGCTCCTGCTCACCTCCCGGTTATAGGTGCGCAGGGCGTCCATAATCACGTCCTCCTCCCCCGTCTCCACAGCCTCCGCAACTGCCCGGGGCTCCATGGCGCCCCTGGGAAAGGCGGCGGTAAGGTGCGAGCAGCTAGCCCCGAGGCTCGAGCTAGAGTCCGCGCGCCCCTCCCAGCCTCCGCGCGAGGCAGGCCGGGACGCGAACTGGGTTGCGCGCGGGGCAGACCGGGACGCGCGTGCGCGGGGTGCCGTGAGCGGCGTCTTCTTAAGGCGGTGCGCCTTAAGGTGGCAAGACCCTAAACAGCCGCCTGGAGATTAAAGGCTTTGCCATCCACTTAGCCTGCGCCTCAAAGATGTCACTCGGTAGTGGTCCAACCTTTGGTTCTCTCCGTCGAACCGAACAGTGACCCTAGCTTCCTGGGCCGGAATTCCCGTCAGCCCCGTTCCTAGCACAAGCACACCGAAGCCGCTCTTGATGCACAAAACTAAAGGGACGTCCCGGGGGAAAGTAATCTGCAGCCCCGGAACGCTTTATTTGCTGAACTGGGATTTGAGTACCTACAGCATGCGAGGCACTGAGATGCGAATGAACAGGACCCACAGGTCCCTGCCTTTGTGAAGCTTTCCGTTGGTGGAAATAGACAGGCATACCAAGAAATAAGACTTTAGGCAGTCATAGTGCCGTAATTGAAAAAGAAAAGGAGCCTGGTGGGCTGGCAAAGGGATCCAAGGAAATGCCTTTTTTTTTCTGGGACTGGCGGGTAGGTAATGAGCCACAAAAGGATCTGGGGTAAGGTCATTCTAGTCAGAAGCAACAGTCAGTGCTAAAGTGGAAATGGCTGTGGCGGGAGGGCGAAATAGACATCATTGTTGGGGCTGACGGGAGAATGGGGAGAGGACGTCAGGATGAAGGCAAGGCCTTATCACGTGCGGCGACTTCCTAGCTGTATCCCACACACTCGCCTGGACTGTTTCCCTTTTTGAAAAGCAGAAATAACAAAAAGTTCTATTTCAGTGGGTTGTCAGGAAGCGCAAATGACACAGCAAATGCTCCAGTAGAGCGGGTAGTAGGTACAGTCCACCCAATCCGCAGCAGGCCTTACTCGAGCATCTACCCTACGCCAGGCCCTCAGTGCCAGGGTAAAGGCAAGAGGCACTGGCTCCTAACGGCCACACTCCCACCCCAGCATCTGCAGGGCTCGCTTGTCCCAGGCCCTGTACTAGACACTGATTCACTTTGTCCCGCCCACAGGAACAGGGGCCGGGTTCGCACCGAGTCCGCGCCTTAACAGCCGGTAGAGGCGGCCCCTCGTCGCGCCCCGGCACCGCTTCTCGCCTGGGAAAAGGCCTGCGAGCTCCTCTTAGGCCCCGCCGTCGCCTTTGGCGGGAATGGCGGACCACGGTGACCGTCTGCACCACGGCTGGCGAGAATAACGCTAACCATCAAGCGGCTCCTAGAGCAAATGCTTCGCCCGTCCCGAGTTAGGCGTCGGAGCGCACGTCACTTCCGTTCCCATGGCGTCACCCCAGAAGCCCTCGCGGCCAGGGCCTCGGCCGGAAGCTGACCACCCCGGGACGGAAGGGGCGGTGCCGGAAGCCCTTTGCCACAACTGCGCCACGTCCGACGAGGTGGTGGATGTGACGCTGACGGTCTCCGTTACTGTGGCAGGCACGATGGCGGACTGGGCTCGGGGTGAGCGCGGGGAAACGAAACCGGATGGCTATGGGGCCGGCCGTGGCCGACGCCACCGCCCTCAGGAGCCGCCCTGCCTCTCTGGGAGCCCTGGGCGGTAGATCAGCCGCGCCGTGCGGGGGTCGTCAGGGCCCTGCGGGGGCTCCCGTCCGGCTGCTCTGCGAAGCGGTCCGCAACGCCCGCAGTTGTTTCTCCGTCCGTTCCCCTCGAGGTCGTTCAGCCCCGGGCCACCCGGTCGACAGGGCCCCGGGAACTAGCCCTTGGGCGTGGCGGCTGCGGCCCCCAAGCTGTCCCCCAGTGCCCGGGAGCGTCGTGCATTTGCTCTCTGGGAGCTCTTCTCATCTGCCCGATGGGGTGCCGGAGCTCGCCTCGCAGGGCTGTTGTGGCCGTTAAGGAATGAACAAATTGGAAGTGGTTGGTGGGACCCTGATATTCCTTCCTTTGAATCTATCTGTACACGTCAATGCGTCCTTGGGCTGCGCCCCCATTAAATGGGTCCCGTTGAGGCGTCTGGCCTGCGGCAAACTTGCAGTCCTAATTTGGGGGAGGCGGTTCTCACCCGCGTGGTGTGACGAGTCTGGATCACCCGGCCCAGCCCTAGCGCTAGGCCATATCTCAGCAAGCATCAAGCTCTGGGTCTCTGGGCCCTGGGTGAGCGGCCATAGGCCCCGCCCTCGGAGTCGACCTCAGCCGCGATTTTGGGTGTTTGGGAGCTTTGATCGGCTTTTTCCTCCGTGGTTAATTTGTCACTTCTCAAGGACCAGTGTACAAGTCGTCCCTGAAAGGGCCTTCCTTCTACTCTTCACCCCCTGGTGCTCGTCCTGCGTCTTCCTAGGTCCATACTGGAATTTACAGGGGTTTTTTTTTTGAGAGCAGGTCATGTATACACTGATGGCGACGTCCTCAAAGCAATGGTACAGGTTCTGTCACAGTATGAGAAAGTGCTGGTTAGACTAAATCAAACCCTTTGGGTGTGTGTGTGTTTGAGGGAGCCTGCCTGTCCTGGCGTGGACGCGTACGCATACATTGTCATTCATGCAGTCTGTCAGGTGTATCAGGGCTGAAGTGTGTCCAGGCCCCCAGATGTCTGACTGGGCCAGGTGGGATGGACTGAGAACCCTGAGGCCACAAAGGCCTGACAGGCAGAGCTGAAAGGCAGTGCTTGTGGATGGATGCACCCCACCAGCGTCTTTCTTTTCATAGCTCAGAGCTCTGGCACTGTGGAGGAGATTCTAGACCGGGAGAACAAGAGGATGGCCGACAGCCTGGCCTCCAAGGTCACCAGGCTCAAATCGGTTAGTGGTGGGCCCCCTTTTACCTCCAACTGGTGCCCTGGAATGTGGATCAGAAGGAGGGTGGAGGCCCAGAAGGGTTTCAGGTAGTTCCCATCCTTGTCCCATCCGTGGCAGTGCTTACCTGTGTGGGGCCTGAGTGATACCTGGATCTCCTGACCTTGGCTGATGGCACTGTGTGGCAGAGTGGGCAGGATCTGCTGGTCTTGGGGGGATGTCTAGGGTGTCTGCCCTGGCCTGACCCTGCCCCTTCTGTGTCCTGACCAGCTGGCCCTGGACATCGACAGAGACACGGAGGACCAAAATCGGTACCTGGATGGCATGGTAAGGGCCTGCATCGTGCGTGAGTGTCATCAGCTCTGCCCTGTACCACCTGCAGTGTGGGCCCCAGCATACCCTGCAGCACCCACACGTGGGCCATGGAAGCACCGCTCCCATGTAACCAAGTCGGATTGCTCCCTCAGGACTCGGACTTCACAAGCATGACAGGCCTGCTCACGGGGAGCGTGAAGCGCTTTTCCACAATGGCACAATCTGGGCGAGACAACCGGAAGCTTCTGTGCAGTATGGCCATGGGCTTGATTGTGGCTTTCTTCATCCTCTCCTACCTCCTATCGAGGGCAAGGACATGAGCTAGTGGGAGCTGGCTTCTGTGGATGCCCAGGAAAACCAGGGCCTTCCCTTGCCTGGTGTCCTGGACTCCAGAGGACCTACCAGCGAAATATGTCTTTGAAATGATGTTTGTGACTTAGGAATCTTCTTGTGTGGCTGGAAGCCCACATTTATCTGACCCGACAAACTCATGTTGGCTGTTGCCATGGGTTCAAGGGGCTCTTTCTCTTGGGGAAACCGAGGTCCAAGAGGTCCAGCCCCCTTTACCACCCTGGTGCCAGAGATGCCAGCAGAGCCAGGTCTGAGCAGAGTAGCTGGGAATGCTGATGGGGCTACCTGAGGCCAACAGCCCTTCTCCTGCCCTTGGGGCTCTGACATCTCAAGCCTCCTTTGCCTCATTCTTGTTCGCATGAGGACATGTCTGGTGCCTGAAGTACTTGGAGCTGACGCAGGATGGGGTATGGCCGTGAATCTCAAATCAGTGCCATCTTCTCCAACCCAGAGTCCTTGACCCAGAGATGGGGGCTACTCTTGGCCAGGGCTGTGGAGTGCGGGTTGGCCAGTGCTGGGGGTCTCTCTGCTAGGTCTCTGTGCCTGCCCTGCAGCCCCCCAGTGAAGCCACACCCTCGGGGAAGGGGAGAGGCTGTGGATGGAGGAGTGTACTGGGGCTCTGGCTGGAGACACCAGGCCTGCACTTCAGACCTCACAGCCATGTATCTGGGAGAAGAAACACCAAGGCTCAGCGTCTACCCAGCACCGTAGATATATTTCTGGGAGATGTCCAGAAAGGCTCATCTGGCATTTCAGAGTCAGGCAGGGTCGGGGGGGCCTTTTTGGGTTAAGACAGGAGGCTTTTCCACAAAGGATTCTTTTCATAGGATCCATAGGTCATTGCCTGAGGGTCACTGGTCAGTTCTCCTTCCACCAAGGCTGCCGCCACGTGCGCCTCACCTTGCTATGAGGGAGCTCTGAACCCCCACTGTCCCCAGCCTCTGCACACTGCCGTCCCCGCCCACCTCTCCCTGGGCCCTCACGGCCCACTTGGCTGGCCTGCTCACAGGAACTGAACTGCAGACCTAGTTGGACCAGCGGCTTCTTGTCACCCTACAGTGAGAGCCTGTCTGCACCTGAAGCACTTGAAAGCACCGGCTGTCCGCTGTGTGTCCTCAGGCCTCGCTCCCATCTTCTGCCTCCCACTGGGAACTAGCAGCTCACTGCCCACCGACGCGCTCTCACCACAAGCACCACACATGAGCCATGGCTCCCACAGCCCGCCCAGCCCTGGCCGTGGCCCTCTTCCCCCTCCTCCCGGCCCTCCCTCCTCTCCTTGTCCGCACGCCCTGCTCTTCCCTGCACTCACGGGCTTCCCTCACGCTGGCCGGCCCCTCAGCCTCCTGGAGGCGGGGGATCCAACTCTACAGCAAGGCAGTGAGGCGCACCTGCGTGCACCTGGGGCTTTGCTGTTTCCACCTCATCCTTGACTCCTCGGCAGGTCCCGTGGTCCTGCTCGCAGCCATGTCCCTGGGCTCCGGCTGTGGGCCAGCCATCTGCTCAACTTGTATTAAGCCTCACCACAGGGGCCTGTCCGTGGTCACCAGACCCCATAGCTCCTGCCTGGGTGGTGTCTCCATCTGGCAGCCATGGGCACCACAGACACCTGAACCCGAGCTCCGTGTCCCCCACCTTGTCCTGGGCCCGTGCCAACCTCAGTTCCTGAGAGCCTGGCTCAGCCGTGCCAGCACACCACACCCAAGGATGCCGCTGTGCCGTGCCCCTCCTGCTGATGCAGTCGGCAGGGTAGGTCTGAGCCTCGGGGGGCCTTGAGAACCACATGCACTGCCGCAGGCCTCGGGGGGCTCGTGCTCTCCACCTCCGCAGCTCTCTGCAGCCCTTCCAGCTCTTCTGCGGTCTGGGTTTGGATGCCTTTTTGACTTACTCTTTTGCTTCTCATTCTTGTGTATTAGGATGAACTCTGAAGGGGGCGTGAAGGGGTCCCGCAGGGCCTGCACCCTCTTGCTCAGCCCTGTACATTCAGCACCTGATCCTGGGTTGCGGATGTTGATGCTTGAGGCCAGTAAAACAAAAGGGCCTTGGCCCAGCCTGTGCCACATGAGGATGAACGCCAGGCTCTACCCGTCATTGTGGACAGGACACTGACAATAACAGTGGAATAAACAGCTCTGTGATGATGCAAACACAGTGTTTGGCGTCCTCATTTGGGGGCTTTAATAGAGTTTTGTCTGGAACTGACCCTGACCCACAGACTGGCTGTGGGCACTGTTGGTAGACCCCACTTCCTTCCCTGTCTGGTTTTTCCGGGTCCCTGCACGGCTCACGCGTCCCTGCTTGTAGGGACTACCAAGGCTCACTACTTCTGCTGCTCGACTTGATCCCCAAGTTCCTGTAACTCAAATGGGGATGATGATAGAATTGCTTCAACAATTAAATGATAAGCAGATGCTCGGACAGCATGACACGGTCACAGCTGAGGCAGTCCCACGGGGTGACAGGGCCACCTGCCCCGGAGTCCTCGCAACCTCCCCGAGGCTGAGGCGGAATCCAGACCCCACTCCTCAGGCCTGGCCTTGGACTCCAGGGCGGCCTCTGGAAGTGCCCCTCAGGCCCTGCTCACCGCCCTTCCCTGCCTGTGTCCTGCTGTGCTGCCCATGTTGGCTCTGATGTGTAACATCACCTAGAACTCAGGTCGCCATTGCCTGTGTCTGCTCTGGCGTGTCAGGGCCTCGGCTGGGAGATGGGAGGCTGGGCTGCCATCACCTGAGGCTCGCTCGGGTCTGCAGGTCAGTGTTGCCGTGAGCTTGGGGCCCGCTGGGCTGGATGCCACACGTGGCCTCACTGTGTGGCCTCCTCGCAGCGTGGTGCCTGGAGAAGGTGAGCAGGGTGGGGGGCGTGTGGCCGAAGCTGTTTCCGTGGTGTGTTATGCCCTCTCCATGGAAGTCACAGCGGCATTTTATTCAGGGCGGTTCCAGGCTCTGACCCAGATCTGAGGGAGGGACAAGACCCCATCTCTCCGCGGGGAGCATCAGTCACGCAGGGGGAAGACCGTGTGGGAGGGGATGGATGCACGTACGAGCGCGGGGAGTGTACAGCAACGTGGAGGGCAGGCGGGCAGGGTGTCTGGCGCCCTCTCCACTCAGACCCTGGTCCTGGAAGCCAGGATGGGACCCAACACGGCTGGCACTGACGGCCCAGGGGGCTCCTTTCTGGAAAAGCTTGCTCTTCCCCCAAGACAAGCCCGATGCTAATAGAATCCTGTTTATTAAATATCTGGGCAGAGCAGGAAACAATATAACAAATGGGAAAGTGGCACAGAAAAAGTAGCTGCTCGTAATTGTCCAAATGCGCACGCTGCCCTGCAGGGCCAGGCAGCTGCAGCCCAGCTGGTAGAAGAGGCCTCCTGAGCCTGTGGCCGAGGAGCCTGCTGTGGGAACGTGGTGGGCAGAGGCTCTGGGTGACGGGGGGGGGCAGGGCTAGTCCACATCCACAACCAGGGGTGTCATGTAGTCAGAATGCTTGATGCCGAAGGTGACGATGGGGGCGCAGTACTTGGTCACTGTCACCTAGGAGAGGAGAGGCTGTGGGAGGAGCCACCCTGCCCCCACCCACAGGCCTTGCCCTTCTGGGGCTCCTGAGTCTCAGCCTGAGCTGACCAGCCAAAGGCCACGCTGCCAGGTTGGAGCAAAGAGCCGGTAGCAGTGAGCACTCAGTGTTGGCTGTCACTACTGCCTGGGGATTCCGAGCCTGTCCTCTGGGGAGAAGGACCGGGTGCTGGAGGCGCACAGCACTCTGGGGGTGCATGGCCCCCGTGCCCCTTGCAGGCTCCCAGTGGCCCCCTGCCCCATCCCCTCTGGGCTGTCACTCCCACCTCCCCCCGACCCCCCACCCCCGTGGGCTGGGCACCTCTCAGACCTTCTCAGGACTGTGGGCTCCTGGTCCTGGCTTGAGGGTCTTATCCCCTGGGGGTTCCACCCGGGCCGCCATGGTGTACTGTGGAGCCTTGAACCTAGTCACCCGCATGTCAGTCTGGTGGTAGGCGGCAGGACCTGGGGTCTGGGAGGCAAGAGAGGCTCTGATAGTCTCAGCTTCACAGGGCACGTGACCCCAGAGGGCAGGGGGTCAACAGTGGACAGTGGGTTGCAGGCCCTGGGTCACTGCGTGTCTGTGTGTCAGGGCTGCTTCTACTACCCTTCTCCCAACAGTAGTCACTCTGTGGGGACATCCCCAGTGCTGTGGGGCCCCATCTCAGCGATGTCGCCGCTCAGCTTTGGCCTCATCGTGGCAGTGACACCAGTGTGTGCCACCCCCAGGCTTGCCCTCTCCGTGTGTGAGAGGCTCCATCCCGGCTGGGACGCTGCCCTGTGGGACTTGGGGACCAGGGGCTGTGTTGTGCTGGCGAGGCCTGCCGTGCTGTGAAGCCACCTCGCCAGGCTTCCCGGGCACCTCAGGCTCCTGGGCACACGTTCACCTCAGGGTCTTTGACCCCGGGTGCTGTGCTCACCTTCCCTGCTCAACCCTCCCGAGCACTGGAATGTGACCTGTGGAGATGCAGGTGGTGCCAGGCACCGAGGACGGAGGGTGTAGGGGCGTCACAGGAGTGAGGCCAGGCTGGCGGCTCCTGGGCCATCTCCTGGGGGAGAGGCGGCCTTCTGCCCCAGCTGGGGAGGGGGGGCCCTTGCCTTGTGCAGGTCGTCGCTGAAGCTGCCCAGCTTGCTGCGGCCTTTGATGGAGAAGGAGGGCTGCGTGACCTTGCCAACCGTGTGGGGCCCCATCACCACGGGCAGCATGTAGGCGCCGGGACCTGTGCGGTGCACGGGCACTGAGCTTCAGGCTGGACTGTAGTCCTCACCCGGGATCCCTGCTGCTTCCTTCCCTGGGGTTTGCTGCCTCCAGCCGGCAGGCTGCCCTGCCTCACCACCCCCACCCGGGGCCCAACTGCGCCAGCTGGGGGCTGTCGGGACTGCCCAGGACCTGGGGTGCTGTCCACTCGGAAGGTCTTGGACCGGGCAGAAATGGAGTGGCTGGGCGCCGAGTCGAATATGTGCTTGGTAGACTTCTCTGGAAAGTAGTCACCTGGGGGAGGAGGGAGCAGAGGGGGTGCCAGGAGGGGACGGGCCACACAGGTGGGTGCCTGGCCTGGCTCGGAGGCTCGAGGAGCCCCTGACGTCCCAGGCACGGGGCCTCTGAGCCCAACATGATGGCGACCAGCATTGGTCGGGGGTGTCCGGGCAGAAGCCCTGGTGCAGAGGCAGGAGACAGGCCACCTGAGGACGGAGGGAGGGTCTGACGTGGACCTGGAGTTGGGACTTGGCCAAAAGGCCCAGGTCTGAGCCAGGATTGGGGGTCTTAGAGGCTGCACAGGGTCAGCGACTGCCCCGCCCAGGCCTGATGTCCCCTCACGTGGGGAAGATGGGTCAGGTGGGGGGTGCCTCCCCAGGATGTGCAGGGCCAGCAGCTGCGCTACGAGGTGCTGCAGCCGGGCCGGGGTCACTCACTGGGGCCAGGGGTCAGCGTGATCTTCGTGCGGTAGCGCCCCAGGATGGAGTAGGCAGGGCCGAGGTCCTTGCCAGTCCTCAGTACCTTGGGGTTCACGCTGTGGCGGGGCCCTGGGGAGCAGTTCTCTGCCAGGAGCATGGGAGCCCCACGGAAGCTGTAGGCTGGTGCGCGCAGCTTGGTGGGCGTGTGCTTCACAAAGCCTGTGGGGCAGCGGCTCTGAGCGGCCTGGAGCAGACCCTGCCCTTCCTCCCAGCCGACTGGCCCCAGAAGGGTCAATGGGCTTGGAGTTAGGGATGAACCCCAGGCCTCCCCGGGCCCACCGCACTCCTGGCTCCGGCCTCCCACCCCTCCCCTCCCAGGCCCCCAGGGGCTTACCTGTGGTGGGTGGAATCAGGTACTTGGGCCCAGGGCTGCTGTAGAGGGCCACGATAGGCCCCCGGGGCCGGTGGGGCCTCCAGGTGCCCACCCACACCTCCTTGGCCATGGCCGGCTCTGTCCACGGATGGGAGGGTGACCAGGTGCTGGAGGCACCCCCCGATCCTTGCTCCTACTGATAGTAGAACTGCAGCTACAGCCGCCCTGGTGGGGTCTCAGGCTGGAGCCTGGGCCAAGGCAGTGGGTTGCCTGTCCCTGTCCCTGACCAGCCCCCAAGAGGAGGGGCATCAGGCCCCTGTGGGCAAGCCCTCTCTGACCACCCCTCACTGGCTCACTGGCAGGTTCCTCCTCCCCAGGAAACCCTGGTGCAACTGGGCCAGCACAGTGGGCACAGGTGGGGAACACCCTGGGTGAGGCTGTGCGTGGGGTGGGGTGGGGCCTTTACCTCTCCAGTCCAGGAGTGGCACTCAGAGCAATCTATGGACCCAGCCACCTCAGAGGTGGTCCTGTCACGCCAGCCTCGCTGCCAGGGAGTTCGCGAAAAAGGAGCACGGAGAGGAGGGCCTCTCCCCTGTTCTCCCTGCTGGGTGCTGAGAACTGGGAGGGGTCCTGGCCCCCGAGCTCTAGAATGTGGTTCTGTGGGAGGCGGGTTCTAGATCACTGTCTGTATGATGAGACAATGACCTCTGCTCAAAGGATCCCCCTCCCTAGGCATGGCTCAGGCCCAGGACTTGGCTTTTCATTGTGGTGGGCGGGCAGAGGCCCCGAGGGCAGCAAAGAGGAGGGTGAGGTCCCAGGCAGGGACAGCATGGCCGTGGGACCCGGAGCCGGTGTGGCCAAGGAGCAGTGTGTGAGGGCAGAGCTGACCTTGTTTAGCCCTGCCCCTGGCAGGGACGTCTGATCTGAGGAGACAGGCATGGGGGCCCTGGGGTGCAGGCTGAGGTGGGGTCTGCACTGGCTGCAGGGGGTGGGGGGCAGTCAGCATGGGGAGCAGCTGCTCTCCCATGGGGCTCTCCTGAGACTCTGCCCTCCGTCGGGCCCCCTGGGTGTCCCTGTGAGCAGGTGCACCTTTTCTGCTCTTAAGGAGTCCTGCTTGGGTCTGTGCCCCTTCCAGTCAGACTGTTTCCTTGGGTGACTTGGGGAGAAAGATTGCTCTCAGCCCCGGACCCGAGCCACCGTGTCTGTGGTGTGTGCTTGTGCGCACGTGCGCGCACCCAGCCCGACCACCTCCTCTCTCTGGGGCTCTTTCCCCTCCCTGCTCTGAGTCCCTGATGCTGCCTCCCTCTGCTGCCTCTGCAGGCCTCCCTGCATCCTCCCGTCTGCCTGTCTTGTTCTATCCACCTTGGATGGGTTGGCGGGCCTGCCCTGTGTGGAGTCACATATACGTGTGTGCTCTGAGCATGCGACCCCACATGTGTGAGTCTGCAAGTGCGTAGTTGTATCCCTGAGTGTGGAAAGAGACAAGCCGGAGACTGAGCTGCAGGAAGCTTTATTGATTGAGCAGCTTGAGGGCAAATTCACACCCGGGGAAGGGGTAGTGAGGTGGTGTGGCCTTGGCTGCTTGGGTAGCTGTTTCTGTGGCCGCTGGAGCCACATCTGGGGTCCACTAGGCGCCATCCTGACTGCCCAGCACTTGCACCTGAAAGACAGACTTGTGTGGGCCAAGAGGCTGGGGGGGCCCATGCCTGGTGGTCAGTAACTAGAGAGGCATCGTCGCATCAGCTAAGCAGACCAGGGCTGCCGCTAGGGGAATGGTGGGCTCTGGCATTGCTGGCCTGTCCCCTCCTAGCAGCTGGGGTCATAGTGTGAGAGCACATGTGGATCGGTGCGTGCAGCTGTGTTTGCATGTGCACACCTGCATATGCATGTTTGTGTGCGCAAGAGAGACTGAGTCGCCTGTGGACAGCAAGGGCTGGGGTGTCCACCTCTGCTGGCTGAGACAGATAGGGTGTCTCTGGGATGGTGGGCTATGGGAGCTTCCTTGAGCAAGCAACCAGGGGCAATGGCATTTGGTGGGGGGCCTGGGGAGCAGGGCTGTGGGTCCTGCTATGGCTGCAGGCCTTTAGGGAATGGGTGTCCCCACCCCCCAGCCACAATACCAGCAGCTTGACCAGCTCTGCCTTGTGCATGGGCTGCAGGCTGTCTATGCAGGACTTGAGCTCATTCATCGCTGCTTTGGCATCAGCATTAACATCATAGTTGCTCAGGGGCCCCTCATAGAGCTCCTCCGGGGACCCCACCAGCAGCGTTTGCAGGAAGTCCATGAAAAGCTCAGTGTTGTCCTCCCCTGCAGCCAGCCCTGTGTCGTGGGGGTGAGATGACACTGGGATGGGAGAACTCCCTGCCAACCCCGGAATCTCAGTGGTCTCCAGATTTCCCCGTCACTGCCCCCTTCACATGCCCAGGTGTGCCCCATGGCCATCCCTCCTCTCCGGCCCCAAATCTTCCTTCATAACACCCCCCAGCTCTACCTGCCTTTAGACCCCTCCCATCACCCCTAATGCTGCTGCCTTTGTCCACTCTGGGCTCCCTGGCGTCACTGGGGAAGGAAAGTCAGGCCCTTGACGTGGCAGGGATTTCCCCTCCATGTGAGTTTGGCTGACCTGGGACTTGGAGGGTTGGGTTCAGGCTGGGCTAGTGGCACTGGGCTTGGTGGTGACACTGGCCTGGAGCAGAGCTTGGAGCCGGGTTGGGGTTGGGGTCAGTTGGGATTGGTCTGTGGTTAGGGTGGGGACTAGGGTCAGCAGGGACCCCGGGACCACGGCTCACGTCTGTGTCGTAATGGAGGAGGGTCGGGCCTCGGGGAAGGGAACACCCGTCACTGTGAGGGGCCCGGTGCCTGGAGTTCAGCTTCTCGCCCCCCCACCCCCCCGCGCATGTGCACAGACTCACCGCAGGTGCAGAGCAGCGTGAGGGCCAGCAGAAGGGCGCCGCTCCCCTTCATGGCCGACATCAGAGGTCCCTCGGGAGCTGCGGCGGCCGGCTTTATGCCTCCCAGGTGGCACGGGGCCCGGGGGCGGGCCCAGACGGCCCCACAGGACTTTGGCAGCGAGCACAGGTGGGGATGCCAAGGGCGCGTCCTCACCCCCCACCTGGGGCTGCCAACTAGCAGTGAGGGGCGGTTGGCAAATGGTTTGGGGTGAGGGGGATGTGAGCCTGGTCAGTGAGGAAGGTTGGGGGGATGGGACGTGGAGGGCCTCTGGCCACACCCGCCCGGAACTGGGAATGCAGGCTCATGGGCTGGCACCGGCTCTGAGCCCTGCGACTCAGCCTTAGATCTCCACTGGGCAGGGGTTGGGAGCTTCCTGGGACCTTCAGAGGTGGGGGCGAGGATGGGCCCAGGACTCCGTGGGGCCTGAAATGGGCGGGGCGTCCGGGTGGGAGTGGGCTGAGAGGGACCAGGGTGAGCAGCTGGCCACACTGGGGCATGGCGGGACGTGAGGAGGGGCTGCAGTCTGGGACACGTCTGCGTATGGCCACCCCAGGGAGGTCTAGGGTCTGGGGGAGACATGTTTTAATGGAGGGAGGGTAGGAGACTCAGGCCTCCAACCCGACCACCCTCAGGGCCGCTGTTCAGGGCTGATGGAGTCCTGGCACTTCCACTGTGGGACCTGGCCCCTGTCCTCCTGTCCCTTTGCTGCCACCTGGTGGCTGATGGTGTCCGGCGGGACCGGCCTTCTCGCCCGCAGGACCCTTGGGAGGAACCAGGGGTTCAGCCCCTCACCCGCCCTTGGGCGCTCCTCATTCAGTGCCAGCTTGCACTCCCCCAGGCCCCCAGGTCGACCTGTCTGGGCTCCGTACCATGGCGTCCCTTGTCACCCTGTCCTTCACTTGCCTCCCTTTGGCCCCGAGTCTGCCACAGACCCTATGTCCTAGTCTGGTGCCCTTGCAAACACACAGAGCTTCTCCTCAAGCGGCTGTGCACAGCAGGTACCCTGCAATCCCTGGTGCTAGCATGAGGTGAAGTCCGTAATGATATACATAAAAGGCACTAGCGCACGACCCCAGAAGCATAGGACAAGTGATGTGCAGTCAGGTCATTAGTAACAAAACAGTACGGCTGTGCGGCCAGACAACACTCAGCACAAACCTGATCCCGTTTGCAAAGGCCCAGAGTGCCAGCTCTCCAGCCGGGCTGTCCCACCTTGGGGGGATTCATAACCTTCTTTTTCTTTTTCTGTTGGTATCATTAATATACAATTACATGAGCAACATTATGGTTACTAGACTCCCCCCATTATCAAGTCCCCCCCACATACCCCATTAGTCACTGCCCATCCGTGTAGTAAGATGCTATAGAGTCACTACTTGTCTTCTCTGTGCTATACTGCCTTCCCCCATGTTATGTGTGCTGATCATAATGCCTCTTTATCCCCTTATCCCTCCCTTCCCACCCATCCTCCCCAGTCCCTTTCCCTTTGGTACCTGTTAGTCCATTCTTGGGTTCTGTGAGTCTGGTGCTGTTTTGTTCCTTCAGTTTTTTTCTTTGTTCTTATACTCCACAGATGAGTGAAATCATTTGGTGCTTGTCTTTCTCCGCCTGGCTTATTTCACTGAGCATAATACCCTCTAGCTCCATCCATGTTGTTGTAAATGGTAGGATTCGTTTTCTTCTTATGGCTGAATAATGTCCCATTGTATATGTACCACATCGTCTTTTATCTACTCATCTACTGATGGACACTTAGTTTTCTTCCATTTCTTGGCTATTATAAATAGTGCAGCGATAAACAGAGGGGTGCATATGTCTTTTTCAGACTGGGCTGCTGCATTCTTAGGGTAAATTCCTAGGAGTGGAATTCCTGGGTCAAAGGGTATTTCTATTTTTAGTTTTTTGAGGAACCTCCATACTGCTTTCCACAATAGTTGAACTAGTTTACATTCCCACCAGCAGTGTAGGAGGGTTCCCCTGTCTCCACATCCTCACCAACATTTGTTGTTTGTCTTTTGGATGTTGGCCATCCTAACTAGTGTGAGGTGATATCTCATTGTGGTTTTAATTTGCATTTCTCTGATGATTAGCGATGTGGAGCATCTTTTCATGTGTCTGTTGGCCATCTGAATTTCTTCTTTGGAGAAGTGTCTGTTCAGCTCCTCTGCCCATTTTTTAATTGGATTACTTTCTTTTTGTTTGTTGAGGTGCATGAGCTCCTTATATATTTTGGATGTCAAGCCTTTATCGGATCTGTCATTTACAAATATATTCTCCCATACTGTAGGATGCCTTTTTGGTCTACTGATGGTGTCCTTTGATGTACAGAAGCTTTTCAGCTTGATATAGTCCCACTTGTTCATTTTTGCTTTTGTTTCCCTTGCCTGGGGAGATATGTTCATGAAGAAATTGCTCGTGTTTATGTCCAAGAGATTTTTGCCTATGTTTTCTTTTAAGAGTTTTATGGTTTCATGACTTACATTCAGGTCTTTGATCCATTCTGAGTTTACTTTTGTGTATGGGGTTAGACAGTGATCCAGTTTCATTCTCTTGCATGTAGCTGTCCAGTTTTGCCAACACCAGCTGTTGAAGAGGCTGTCATTTCCCCATTGTATGTCCATTGCTCCTTTATCATATATTAATTGGCCACATATGTTTGGGTTAATGTCTGGAGTCTCTATTCTGTTCCACTGGTCTGTGGATCTGTTCTTGTGCCAGTACCAAATTGTCTTGATTACTATGGCTTTGTAGTAGAGCGTCAAGTTGAGAAGCGAGATCCCCCCCACTTTATTCTTCCTTCTCAGGATTGCTTTGGCTATTCGGGGTCTTTGGTGGTTCCATATGAATTTTAGAATTATTTGTTACAGTTCATTGAGGAATGCTGTTGGTATTTTGATAGGGATTGCATTGAATCTGTAGATTGCTTTAGGCAGGATGGCCATTTTGACAATATTAATTCTTCCTACGTAAGAGCATGGGATGAGTTTCCATTTGTTAGTGTCCTCTTTAATTTCTCTTAAGAGTGTCTGTAGTTTTCAGGGTATAGGTCTTTCACTTCCTTGGTTAGGTTTATTCCTAGGTATTTTATTCTTTTTGATGCAGTTGCGAATGGAATTGTTTTCCTGATTTCTCTTTCTGCTAGCTCATTGTTAGTGTATAGGAAAGCAACAGATATCTGTGTATTAATTTTGTATCTGCAACTTTGCTGAATTCAGCTATTCTAAGAGTTTTGGAGTGGAGTCTTTAGGGTTTTTTATGTACAATATCATGTCATCTGCAAACAGTGACAGTTTGGCTTCTTCATCACCTTCTTTAACTCAGTGCTTCCCTGGCCACCTGGCTCCCAGGAGCAGAGGGTGGGCCTGGGCATCTGTTGCTCAGAATCAGTCCAGATGATTCTGACGCACTGGGCTCGTTCTCATGGAGTTTGCTCACCCAGCTTTTATTTCCCTTCCTGCCCATTTTCCTCCCACTTCTCCAGGGTGCTCCCTGAACTGGGGGTGAACTAGGTGCCCCCTTGCCTGCATTCAGGTTGTGGTTTTTCCCTTCTGCCCCAGCCCATAGCACCCCTGAAACACATGCTCTGCACCCCTTCCTGGGCACTGCCAGCCACAGAGTCACTGACAGTCCCTGCGAGTGCTGAGGATCTGAGATGAGACTCTGCCTGGCTCTGTTCACCACAGTCTGCCTTCTTGGCGACTTTGCCATGCACAGAGCTGACCCGCCTGACACCTCAGCCCTCGGCCCCGGCTTCCTCACCTCCCTCGCCTTGACAGCACCTGATGCCCTCCTTTCTACATTTCTACTCCAAGTACATTTCCCCGCCCTGTGCTGGCTGCCTCTGGTGCCCTGCTGTTCCTCAGGGAGCACTCTGGCAGGCCACCACAGCCCTCACCCGCTTGAATCCACCTGGCCTGGGTCTGCTGCACCTTCAGCACAACCAGCCCCGACTCACACCTGCGTCCCTGGCTGCCTCCCACCATGTCACCAGCTCTGGACAACTGCACCTCTTCCTCCCTGCCTGCCAACTCAGCAGGATGTGGAAGTCCACTGCTGTCCTTCCCACCTGAAGGCAAACTGTTCCTGACTTTCCTGCTCAATGTCAATGGAAAAGAAGGCATTAACAAGATCTGCCACATAGTGGTACGTTCCTAGTTCATGGCTGAGGGTATCCATCAGGCCTGCAATAGAGGGAACAGCAGCATGCATAGGGGGTATGACTTTATTCAATTCTCTGCAATCCACAGTCATACACCAGGAGCCATCTGGCTTTTTTACTGGCCACACTGGGGAATTGAAAGGACTATGAGTGGGCTTTATAATACCCACCTTTTCCAGCTCCTGGAGTTTCTGCAATCTCTTTATGCCCTCCAGGCAGTTTGTATTGTTTGGTATTAGTCACCCACCGAGGCACAGGCAAAGCTATGGGCGGGTGCCCAGCATGTCCCCTCAGAACTGCCTTCACCACAGGTACTCTCAGACTGAACTCATGTGCAGTGGTCTGCAGCCATAGACCCTGCAGGAGATCAATCCCCAAAATATACTCGGGGATAGGAGATATATATACAGTATACTCCTTTGGGGATAGATGCCCTATTCCCAAAGGGATTTGGGCTTGTTTCATTCTGATAGCCTTACCCCTGTGTATCCATCTATGATAGTGGGGGTCCCGGGGAACCACTCAGGGTTACCATGAATCAGTGAACATTCAGCCCCTGTGTCCACTAGGGCCAGGACACGTTGTATGTTCACTGGGGACTGATGGACAGCTATTTCGACATGTGGCCTCCAGTCCCCCGCTGCTCCCTCAGGGCAGGTACCTTGACCCTCCCCTGAGTCAAACCATGTTCCCCAATCACCTTTCTGTGTGGGCTTGGGTGAGGTTGAAGGAAGTCTTGCAAACACACAGGCCAGACTCATGGCTCTGTCTCTGGCCTCTGCCTCTTTGGTCTTAATGGCTGGAACTGCTGCTCTGGTTTCAGCTGTTGCCATAGCTCTAGTAAGATCCTATTTGGCTTCCCATCTAATTTCCTTCCATCTGCTCCTGCCCGTATTAAATCAACCCACATCTGGGTCCTCGTAACCTTCATGGGGCCCTGTAAATTCTTCTTGTGAGTAGCAGATCTTATTTCTTTCCATGTTCTCATTGCTTCTGCCTCTCCTAAGTCTGCTACTGTACATGTCACCTCGCTTATGGGCTGCCCTAAGAGAGGGGAAAGAATGGCCGCTAGAGACCCAAAGAGGAATGTGGGAGCCATTTGAAGCACAACATTTCTCATCCCAGCAGTGAAAATCTCTTGATCTAGGCCATAATTCTCTGGACTATAGATGGCATTTCTTATGCCTAGCTCTCCTGACACCTGTTGGAGCTCAGCATACATCTGCCATCTAACAGGAGAGGATGGCAGATCACCCTGACTGGGCCACACAGCATGAAGTGCAGCCATAAGCCAATTGAGGAGGGAGTGACTCCCTGGGGTCTGATGTGTATTTTGCAATCGCTGCCTCAAGATGGGCTGAACCACCAGGGAAGCCAGCTTTCCCATCTCTGATCCCCACAGAGCAATTCCATCCACCCCCAAGTCCCACAGACGCAGGAGCCAAGCTGATACTGACTCCGATGGCTTCTGCCTAAACGGGGAGCCCAAACCCACCAGCCCAGCCTGAGTACAAGGGCGGAGCATAGAGTCCTCTGTGACCTGGGAGGGGGCCGCTCCTCTCCTTGGGGAACTTTCAGCTGCTGGGTCTTTATTTTCTTTACAACCACTTGGCGTGCTTTCAATACAGGAGGGGCCAGTGCCTCCAGCACCAGCCCTTCATCCCTCCCCAGCTCCTCCGTTTCCGGGGCTGATGGCACTTTTCTCTCCCCTCCCCAAAGTCCTTCTCCGCCACATCCTTTACCTTTTCCACCGTGCCTCGCAGCAATGCCAGCTCAGTCTTCAGCAGCTCTTTTACCTTCACCTCAATACTTCGCAGCTGACGTTCTTGTGCCACCTCTGCCCGTGCTTCCCTCAGGAGTTCGTCTTTTTCCTTGATGGCCTTTTCCTCCTTCAGAGCACCTGGCAGCTCTGCCATCTTGTTCTGTAAGGAATATTCAATGGCACCTCGCTGCTGGTGTTCTCATGCTGCCTCCTCTTGCATCAATACCATTTCCTTCCTCAGGGAATCCACAGAAGTTTGCAGCTTGCATTCTTGGGCCACATTTCTTGGATCTTTTTCAGGAACACGTCTGTCTCTTCTGTAGACTTTTTTAATACTGTGAGAAGCAGCCAACCCACAGTCCCCGCTGCCTCATGGGCACTCTGTCTCTCAAAAGATCTACTTACTATACCAAGGATCACCCCTACTGCCTCAGGTGTCACTCCACTTGCCTTCAGTCCTGGGGTGGGGCCCAGTCCTCCAGGAGGCAAGCCACCTCAGACCCCATACCCATTGAGGGACAATCCACTGTCTCCCCATTCACAGGGGCAGCCCGCTGAAGCACCCCTCCCATAAGGGCAGCCTGTCTTTTTCCTTGGTCAACAGTGAACCCTGCCAACTATGCCAATTGTCTTGCCAATGGGTTTCAGCCCCAGGCAAGTTCGCTATGGAGTCAATGTGACCAAAGAAATTGACAGCAAAATGTTCTTTGGGGTGAAAGGGTTTATTATCTGGCTTGTTCTCCTGGTGGTAGGTTGAGCACTAGCATCTCTGTCTCCACCCAGAGCACTGGGCCGAGCTCTCTATATAGAGCAATAATAGCTAATTTCCCAAAGGTGTGGAAATGGTAGCCTAGCAACAGGCCAGTTACATCATCAGGTGGTTTAAGTTCAGTGAGGATCCTGGCCATAGGAACCCCAACTTCCACACAGTACCATAATAAAAATACTGTTCTTGCATGGAAATACTAAGGTCATCAAACACTGAAGATACGAGACAAACCAGCTAGTCAGACTGTCCAAGTCACAACATCAACAAGCAGGGACCGAAGTGGCTTCTTTTCTTGCAGAAGCAGTAAGTCATTCTGTAATCAAGCATTCTTAGCAGGACTCTTTCCCCTTAATAACCATCATATCTAAAAAGGCATCAACAGTTGTTTAGGATCAGCTTCCATATTGTTCTACAATAGAACGATCTCAAATCTAATGCATGAGTGTTTATGGAAGCCACGGTTTCAGTGTATCCATAAGCATACTGCTTGGGTCAGCTGACATCTTTTCCAAAGCAAGACATCGTCACTAAAGAAAGCGATGCATTGGCTCAGATTCTGGCCTAAGCTCATTGCTCTGCTGACTGCTGTGCAGCAGTTTCCTCTCACTGTGGCTGTGCCATCAGAACACACAACCCCAAACTATACACTACATCAAACTACATCTCTTGGCAGGGCAACCTTCATGGTTTCATTTGGTTCAGAGCTCATAGTTTGGATGGCAGTGAAGCTAAAAACAAAATTCTCATTTTCACATCATCGCTATATTCAAATCACCTATATGCTGAAAGAATTTCTATGTTATCAATAACTGGATTCATCAAGTTGTAATGAAAAATATTTTTGCTACTGTTACTTGTTCTGAGTCTGTCTCGTTAGCCAGGCCCTTAGTATGTTGTGTGGTGGTGGCTTTGGAAAGTGGTGTCTGAGCTATTTTCCATGCCACGATATCAGATGTACCTGACGTTTTCCAGCAATGATGATGCTTCAAGGCTGGGTGCCACCTTCCGGGATGTGGCCTTGGGGACTCAGAGCTGGGTACAAAGCCTGCAAAATGTTAATGTTCACAGATGTGAGATATTGTATCTCTAATAAATGAAATGGGCGTTAGATTTATTTTATTTTATTTTATTATTTTGGTATCATTAATCTACAATTACATGAGGAACATTATGTTTACTAGACTCCCCCCTTCACCAAGTCCCCTCCCACTACAGTCACTGTCCATCTGCGTAGTAAGATGCTGTAGAATCACTACTTGTCCTCTCTGTGTTGTACAACCCTCCTTGTGCCCCCCTACATATGTCTGCTAATAGTAATGTCCCCCTTTTTCCCCCCCTTATCCCTCCCTTCCCACCCATCCCCAGTCCCTTTCCCTTTGGTAACTGTTAATCCATTCTTGGGTTCTGTGATTCTGCTGCTGTTTTGTTCCTTCAGTTTTTTTCTTTGTTGTTATACTCCACAGATGAGTGAAATCATTTGGTACTTGTCTTTCTCTGCCTGGCTTATTTCACTGAGCATAATACCCTCCAGCTCCATCCATGTTGTTGCAAATGGTAGGATTTGTTTTCTTCTTATGGCTGAATAATATTCCACTGTGTATATGTACCACATCTTCTTTATCCATTCATCTGCTGATGGACACTTAGGTTGCTTCCATATCTTGGCTATTGTAAATAGTGCTGTGATAAACATAGGGGTGCATATGACTTTTTCAAACTGGGCTGCTGCATTCTTAGGGTAAATTCCTAGGAGTAGAATTCCTGGGTCAAAAGGTATTTCTATTTTTAGTTTTTTGAGGAACCTCCATACTGCTTTCCACAATGGTTGAACTAATTTACATTCCCACCAGCAGTGTAGGTGGGTTCCCCTTTTTCCACAACCTTGCCAACATTTGTTGTTGTTTGTCTTTTGGATGGTAGCCATCCTTACTGGTGTAAGGTGATATCTCATTGTGGTTTTAATTTGCATTTCTCTGATGATTAGCGATGTGGAGCATCTTTTCATGTGCCTGTTGGCCATCTGAATTTCTTCTTTGGAGAAGTGTCTGTTCAGCTCCTCTGCCCATTTTTTAATTGGATTACTTCCTTTTTGTTTGTTGAGGTGCACGAGCCCTTTATATATTTTGGATATCAACCCTTCTCTGTTAGATTTTTACCTTAATATTATTTCTTTCAAGAAATTCATTTGGTTTTGAACTTATTTATAATTTATATGTAAATCATGCCTGAGTTCTGATAGTTTTATTGTTTATTAGCTAGTATAGCTCTACATATAACGCCCCAATGATGGCTACACTGTAAATGAGAGGCTGTTCTTCCAAGTAAAAAGAATATGAACTCTTTGTCTCCATTTATTTGGAATTAGCTTCTCTGTCATCTGTTTGTATATTGCTGCCCCATCCAGAAAAGATTCCTTTTCCTGACAACAGAAATCTCAGGGAAGCTTGTTTTGCAGTCTGTAAATTAAGATTAAAGAGAAACAATGCATATTATGCTTTTCTAGGTCAGCTAACAATGTTTAAGTATAAAATAAAAAACAAATTTGAGTGAAATGAAAATTAATTGAAGAAAATAAAAAGACATTCCACACACTGGAAGAAAACATTTGCAAAGAGTCATTACTGATAGAAAAATTGCTAACTAAAATACACAAAGAATTCTTAAAACTCAACAGTAAAGAAGAACAATCACTGAGATGAGGAATCGGCTGAAGGGTCTGAGAGGGCTGAGTTCAGGGGATGAGTCAGTGGGCCAGAGACGGATGGAATGCAGTCATGGGAGGGGAAGAAAAGGAGCAGGAACGAGAGCGAGCAGAGCCTCGGGATGTGCACAGGGCCGCTCTGCACACAGTCGCCCCGGGCTGGACGTGCCCCTGATACTCACACATTGAAGCTGTAACCCCCAATGTGCCTATAATTAGAAACAGGGCCCTTAGTGTAGTGATTAAAGTTAAATGAGGTCACAAGGTAGGGCCCTAATTCCATAGACTGGTGTCTTACAAGAAAGGAGGCAGAAAGGCCACCTGAGGCCACAGAGAGAGGATGGCACCGGAACCCTCATCCGGAAACGATGTGGATGAACCCTTAGATATTGTATTTGTAGCCTTCACAATTGTGAGGAAAAAAAAATTCCTGTTGTTTAAACACCGAGTTGGTAGGGGTGTGTTTTGGGAGCCAAAGGAGATAAACAGAAGGCAAAGAAAAAATCTGAAATAAAAAATGAAATAACCATACAATTAAGGGAAAGTATCAGTGTACACAAACGGTTCAAATAAATTTATGTAGATGAGCTAGAGGACCGACTAGGTTAAATGGAGTCAAAGGTCATATATGAAGTGTCCTGGGTCAATTCAAGGTCTACTTCAGTGATAAGGTTCAACATCAAGGTCATTCGCAGATAAAAGGGTTGGACACAGAGTCTAAGTGAGGAAACAAGATCAGTGTACACGTCAGTGTCAAAGTCAGTTAAAGAGGTGAGGAATTAGGTTGTGGGTGTGGGGTTAGGGTCAGGATTAGGGTTAGGGGTTAGAGTCAGGTTCAGGTTTAGTATTATAGTTAGATGTGGGTGCGGTGAGAGTGAAGGTTAGAGGTTAGGGCTAGGGTTTGGGCTGGGATGAGGGCTAGCGATAGGGTTGGGGTTAGGGTGAAGGTATGATTATGATTTGTGTTAGGGTTAGGGTTAAGTCTTGCTTTAGGCTAACAGTGAGGTGTGGGTAAGGGTGAGGTTGAGGGAATAGGATTAGGTTTAGGTTTAGGGTTATGCTTGGGTATGGGTTAGGATCAGGGTCAGGGGTTAGGGTTAGGTTTAGAGTTATGGTTATGGTTACAGTTGGGGTTAGGCCTAGGTGTAGTGCTACATTTAGGGCTAGGAGGATCAGCTGATTGGGAAGACTATCTCCAAGCTAACTCAAGTATCATCTAAGATGTAATTTCAGTGTGAAATTCTGTTCACCATGGGAAGCTAAATGAATTGGGAAAATGAATATCCCTTTCCTTGAAGGAAATAGTACTGAATAAATCTCTGAGATTTCTATGGCTGTGGTGGCCAATTTCCATTTCCATAGTAATGGCTTCAAACCTCTTTATGCTCTTACAGTTTGGTAGGTCTTGAGCCAATAAGGGGTGTCAGTGGGCTAACATCAAGATGTCTGCTCAGCTGGGTTCCTTCTGGATCCTCCAGGCAAGAATTCAGTTGTCTTTCCATTGCTGTTTCTAGGGCCCAGCTATATGCCTTGAATCATGGATCACCCTACCATCACCTTCACAGCCAGCAGGATGACCTGTTGAAATATCTCCTCAATTCCAGGTCTTTGGGGGTCTGTTTTGTCCATTCTTTCCATATTGTCAGGAGCATTGTGTTGACACCAGTCCCATCTGGAAAATCATGGCAAATCTTAAATCCAATGATGAGCCACTTTATTCCATCTGCTACAATGAACCCCACCTGGAAGTTGGAGCTGAACTTGTCTACAGTGGCTTTTATCACTTTATGACAGTGAATTTTGGGGGCAGGATAATCTTTAATGTTGCTTATTGCCCTGTGCATTACAGATGCTGAGCAGCATGCGCTTGGACACTATCAAATATCCCGAGAGGGAAAATCACCTGTGCTTGAGTTCCACCGCCCCAGAGCTGGAGAACAGGAGGCATCCTGGCAAAACTGCAAGCAACACCCCATCCCTTACCCAGATGGGAACTCTGGATGGAAAGATCAGCCCTCCAAACCTGATTTTGGCATGGAAAGTGGGTTTCATAAGAGTAGCCACTCACAGAATGCACTTTTCTAAAAATTCAATGCCACCACCCATAGCCAACGCTAAGCTCCACTGTAGTGTGTAACAAGTGTGAAAGTGGTCCCTTGTCATGATCAAACATTTTATGATGAGTGTGGATAAAGTGAAGGTTCCTCTGGCTAGGATTCTCACCTGGCCCTGGTTGGCTAGCTCACTACACATGTGTGGGCAATACATCATTATTGACTCTATATAAAGAGCTCCATCCAGTGCTCTGGGTGACATGGTGGCACAGCTGCAAGGCTTCAGGAGACAAGACTGGAGTGGTGGCAGCACTAAGGACAGAGACTGAGACGGCTGCGGGGGCAGAGAGGCCCAGATGCAGAGACTGGCTTGCTACGTGCAGACTCGCTATGCATGGACAGGATTCTAGTGATTGATCTGCCATGGGAAAAAAGTTGGGTATAAACCCTTTCAACCCAAGAACGTTCCATTGTCATTCTTTTGTCACATTGAATCTATAGAAAACTTGCCCCAAGGAACATGACAGCCAAAACGTTCTTGGGGTGGAAGGGTTATACCCAACTTTATTTCCAGGTGGCAGGTCAGTCACTAGAATCCCATTCACTCAGAGCAAGTCTGCATGCAGCAAGCCGGTCTCTGCCTCTGAGCCACTCTGTCTGCACAGCCATCCTCTGGGCCCCTCTGTCCTCACAGCCGTCCTCTGGACCCCTCTGTCTGCACAGCCATCCCACACAGCCGTCCTCCGGGCCTCTCTGCACAGTCGTCCCACACAGACATCCTCTGGGCCTCTGTCCTCGGCGCTGCCACCACTCCAGCCTCTGCTCTGCTCTCCTGCAGCCGTGCCACCATGTTGCGCTCAGAGCACTGGGCAGAGCTCTTTATATAGAGTCAACAGCCATGTATTGCCCACAGGTGTGCAGTGAGCTAGTCAACTACGGCCAGGTGAGAATCCTGGCCACCGGAACTCTCATTTTATCCACAGGGACTAAAGGGCAGCTCTAAACTGATGTCCCAATGAAGTCGTTGTTTTGGCAAAAGGATCATGAAGCCCAAGGAGTGTACTGCCTGAGGTTTCAGAACAAAGCAACAAAGTTTTCTCCTTTGTTTATGAGGAAGAAGTAGTTTTCTCAAAAGCCTGGTGGTTATGTGTCTACACAAGTCAACATTCTGAAAATTGCAAGAGGCCTAACCAACACAGGTTTCTCAGTCTGAGGACAGGTTCACTCAGGATGCGGATCAGGTGCTGGAAGTTTAGGCCTATGGGAGGCAGGAGAAGCCACAGAAAAGAAGAAACTAAAAATAAAAACCCAAAAGAACTCAATTCACCCGACTTATAGCCCAGTCTCCTAGGAACAAATATTTGGTGGAAAACATTTCCTTTCTGTTGATACCAGTGTCCCTCAAGGAAATCATATGCATAAAGGTGGGGCTAGCGAGAGCCATGCACCTAAAGAACAGCTCTAAGGACTCAAATGATGATCCTACCACAGTCCTTTGGCATATGCAACTGGGGCTTGAGCAGGACATGGTTGTTTCTTTGGATTCCTAAGGGTCCAGGTCAGGGGTCAGGGTGAGACTCAAGGGTTAGGGTTCAAGGGTCAGGGTTCAGATGCAGGTTCAGGGGTTCAGATTCAGGCTCAGGATTCAGGTTTGGGTTTGAGCTTGGGGTTTGAGTTCATGTTAGAGGGTTCAAGGTTTTGGGTTCAGGAGTTCAGGGTTTCAGGGTTAGGGGTCTGAGTTAGGGTTGGGGTTTGGCTTCAGGGGTTAGGGATTGGGTTATGGTTCAGGGGCTCATGGTTCAGGTTCGGGTTCAAGTTTGAGGTTTGGGTTAAGCGGTTCAAGGTTTGGGTTCGGGGTCCAGGTTAGGGGTAAGAGTTAGTGTTAGTATTAGTGTTTGGGTTTGGTTTAGGGGGAAGGTACAGTTATGGTTTGAGTTAGGATTAGGGAATAGGATTAGGATTAGTGTTAAGTTTAGCTTTAGGCTAACAGTGATGTGAGGGTTAGGGTTAGGTTTAGGTTTAGGATTAGGGTTAGATGTCGGTGAGGGTGAGGGATAGGGTTAGGCCTTGGGTAAGGGCAAGGTCCTAGTTACAGTTAGGGTTAGGTTTAAGTGTAGGGTCATGGTTAGATGTGGGTGAGGGTGATGTTTCAGGATTAGGGTTGGGTTACAGTTAGGAATAGGGTTGGGGTTAAGATGAAGATAGGGTTTGGGATTAGGGTTAGGCTTTGGGTTTCAGTGTGGGTGAGGTTATGGTTATACTTGTATTTAGGTTTAGCATTTAGGATTACGGTTGGGTTTATGTTTAGGGTAACAGAGGTAGTTGATGGTGAGGGTGAGGATGTAGACTGTGTGTGTGTTTAGGTTAGGGCTTTGGTTCTGCTACCTGCTGAAATGCTGTTTTTTCCTAGAATTGTATCTTGGAGGCAGTGAAGAATGAAGCCAGCAGACAAGAGTTTAAAGCAACCAGTTAAGCTCTTTCAATGAATGAAAAATAAAGCTCCTGCCACTTAGGAGGGGCTCCAAGAGAGGAGGCCATCAGGGCTACTGTGACTGGGGTTTATATTGCCACCTGAGACAAGGAAGTCCCACCCTCCCCAGAATAAATAGAAAAGTGAACTGATAATATCACAGTCCACTCTTGATTGGCTGAAAGTACAAGGTTGCATTTGCATAGGGCCTAACCAATCAGAGCTGAGGTCTATTTAAGTGTTCTTTTGGATGACTTAGTTGGATTGGACCTTTCTTTGAAACTTACAGGGGCTCTGAACTCTATCTGCCTGCCTCCCTCTGTTAGCTGCCTCAATCCCCCTTCAGAAGAGGTAACCCTAACTGCTGTTAGGAAAAAGGGCAACAACCACTTGATCTGCTTCCTGCTAGTAACTGGTGATGGCTGGGTAACGGCAGCCTGGGGTCACTCTCTGAGTGGCCTATCTAGTGGCCCATGGTGGAAGTCATTAGAGAGTGTCATATGAGGTTCCATTTGCATCACCTTCTGGAGCTTGGTGGACTCTAAATGAGAGGAGATAAACTTAACAGCAAGGTTAAAAATGCAGGGTCCAACAGCTACATGTAAGAGAATGAAACTGGATTACTGTCTAACTTTATACACCTTACCAAAAGCCTATCCCTAAACCCAGCCCTGACCCCTGACCCCACCCCTCACCATCACCATCGATGTCCCCCACACCACACCGTAACCCTAAACTGCAAGCTCGCCCTCACCCTAACATTAAACCAGGACCCAACTCTCACCTTAACCCTATCCTCTCAGTACACCTGACGAATAGTGTAACCATAACCCTAGCCCTGGCCCCTGAACCCCACACCTCACCATCACCATCTACGTCCCCCACACCGCACCATAACCCTAAACCGCAAGCTCACCCTCACCCTAACATTAAACCCAGACCCTAACTGTACCCTTAAACCTATCCTCTCAGTATACCTTAGGAAAAGCGCAACCCTAACCCTAGCCCTGGCCGGTGAGTTGTGGGTGTTCAGCATTAGCTCATCAGGTTTTCTGAGCACCCACAGTTTGCCAACCAACTAGAGGTTCAGAGATCACTTCCCTGCACTCCAGGGGCTCACAGTGTGATGGGTGAGACGTGAGAAGCACACGGTGGGCACACAGAGGAGGCACCTGACACACCTGGGAACTCAGGGAAGGCTGCCTGGCAGAGGAGGCTCAGAGCCTCTCCTCTGGGCTTTTTGCTCTGGTAGCAGGGACCCGTGGCTGGTTCAGTGCCCGGAGCAACTGACAAATGGCAGAAGCAGGGTCTCTATTCAATGGATGAGTTAGAAGGGTGGCCAGGGTGGAGTGGCCTCCCCGAGATCACCCTCCCAGCAACTGGCAGGATGGGAGTCACTTGTCTTCAGACGTTGGCTGTAGGGCAGGAGCGCAGGCTGCAGGAGCCACTCCAGCCTCCAGGTGCCCAGGTGGCGGTTTCCTCCTGGGGCAACCTTGCATCCTAGGCCAGGGAAGGCCGAGAGTTCAGCCTCCCTCCCTCCCTCCCCGGGGCTGGCACTGGCCAGAGTCACTGTCCCGCTGTCAGCCCCGCACGTGCACCCCCGCCAACCTTTCCGCAGAGGAATCTAACTCCCACCCTGCTCAGCTCCCCCTGCCCCTGGGAGCCTTCCTTGTAACCCCACACTGGGGAACTCATCCCCTCTATGCTCCTAGATTCGGGATCTCTTCTGTAGAACCGAACGCTCTGGGTGGGAGATCGGGAAGATCAGGGACAGGAGCACAGGGAGAATGCAGTGACCTCACATCCAGGGCCTTGGGCTTCCGTCCCAGAACCCGGTCCACTGGGTCGTTTGGGGCAAGTCATGTTCATACTTGGCCACAATTTTTATATGTACAACTTTGCTTCAAGATAAGAGGGACCAACATCCGTCAGGCACAGGGACTGACAATAGCTCATATTTTTTAGCATTTGCTATGTACCAGATTCTGAGTGCCTTATGGCCATCATCCCATTTAATTGTCCCAGACTGTGGCCTTCGTGGTCCCTCCTGCCACCCAACTCAGCCTGCACACAGCAGCCTTGGCGATAGTTCAGAAACATAACCCAGGTCATGATACTCCCCCGCCTGGAGTCCTCAGAAGGCTTCTCACCACCATTACATGTGGACCAAGGAGAGGCATTCATGAAAAATCAGGGAAAAGGGGGATCCAGGCAGAGAGAGGTGTGAAGGCAGAGCCCCAGGGCAGAGAGAAGCATGGTGCATGTGGGAACAGAAGGGCAAACGGGGGGAGAGGCCGGCCAGGACCAGGGCTTGGGGGCATGGGCCAGCACAGAGCAGGAGAGGACAGGAGGCCCCGGATGAGTAAGGCCATCTGATTGACAGATGAGGTGATGGACCTCTGGGATTCCCGCTCACAAACTCGAGCCTGGGGAGAGGGAAGGGAGGACAGAGCTGCAGGTCACGCACTGTTGCTGTCAGTCTGGCTGCTGGGTTCATCGAGTTCAGCTTTCCCAGCCCCTCTCTGTGTATGTCTGGAAATCTCCCTGATGAAGAGGTAAAAGAAAAAGGAAGTGAGAGGTAGAGTCGGGATTTAAATCTCTTCAGTAAAAATCATTCTGGTAGCAGCATGGAGGGCGACCGGGGCAGCGTGCGGCTGGGCCCGGGGTGTTCACAGATGGAGAGGGGAACTGGGGCATGTAATTTGGGAGCTGCGCCAGCAGGACTGACTTTTTCATCACACACCCACATACAGAGCGGGGCTCGGACGACCTCAGCGGTTTGGACTGGAGCTAGGGTGCTGGTGGCATCATCTCCTGGGAGAAGAGGACCTGTGGACCCTTTTCCTCTTCGTCATCACCCCCAGCTCACAGAGGGGAAACTGAGCCTGGAGAATTAGTGAACCTGACAGATGTCAGCTAGTTGGCGGCTGAGTCCAATTAACACTGGGTCTCCCCTGGCTTTGCCAACTTTACCATCAGATGTCACCTCCTCCTCCCAGGAGGAGGAGGGAGGGCTTGGGCAGGTGGCAGGGAAAAGCTCCTCTGTGGGTGCATCAGGCTGAGATACCTGTCAGTGTGAGGAGGACGTGGGACACACATCTGAAGTTCAGTGAGGTCCCCCAGAAGAAAGACATCAGAGCCACCAACAGATAGTTCGAAGCTGGGAGGCCACGTGAGGTGTGGGAGGAGACGCACGGCTTGGTGCGGTGTGGCCAGGGGCCGAGGCTGAGCAGGGAGGGCAGAGGAAGGGCAGCTTCATCCACCATGATGGTGGCACCCTGACTCTGAGAGGAGGGGCTGCAGGGGCGGAAGCAGACAGCCTGTCACATGCTGCCGAGGGCTGGCTAAGAAAGGGACAAAGGAGGGACTGGCTTCTTAGGCAAGGTGGACATCCCAGGCAACCCAGGTGAGGGCAGCCTGGGCGATGTCCAGTAGGGGGACAAAGAGGGAAGGCAGGTGAGCAAGTGGGCCGTGACCACAGGCAGCAACTTGGAGAGGCCTCCACAGGGATAGAGGAGGGACAGGGCAGTGCAGGAGGTGGACAGGGGACCAAGGGGGATTTTTTTTTGGTATCATTAATCTACAATTACATGAGGAACATTATGTTTACTAGGCTCCCTCCTTCACCAAGTCCCCCTCACAACTCCCATTTCAGTCACTGTCCATCAGCGTAGTAAGATGCTGTAGAATCACTACTTGTCTTCTCTGTGTTGCACAGCCCTCCCCGTGCCACCCCCACACTATACATGCTAATTGTAAGGTCCCCTTTCTCACCCCATCTTCTCCCTCCCTTCCCACCCATCCTCCCCAGTCCCTTTCCCTTTGGTAACTGTTAGTCCATTCTTGGGTTCTGTGATTCTGCTGCTGTTTTTTTCCTTCAGTTTTTCTTTGTTCTTATACTCCACATATGAGTGAAATCATTTGGTACTTGGCTTTCTCCGCCTGGCTTATTTCATTGAGCATAATACCCTCTAGCTCCATCCATGTTGTTTGTGAATGGTAGGATTTGGTTTCTTCTTATGGCTGAATAATATTCCATTGTGTATATGTACCACATCTTCTTTATCCATTCATCTACTGATGGACACTTAGGTTGCTTCTATTTCCAAGGGGGATTTTTTTTTTTTAATAATTATTTTTTATTGAAGGGTAGTTGACGCACAGTATTACATTACATTAGTTTCAAGTGTACAACACAGTGGTAGAACATTTATATACATAATTCTAGGTTCCAGCTATCACCCTACCAAGCTGTTACAATATCTTGACTATATTCCTTATGCTATACATTACATCCCGGTTACTTATTTATTTTACCATTGGAAGTCTGTCCTTTTTTTTTTTTTTTGTGAGGGCATCTCTCATATTTATTGATCAAATGGTTGTTAACGACAATAAAATTCTGTATAGGGGAGTCAATGCTCAATGCACAATCATTAATCCACCCCAAGCCTAATTTTCGTCAGTCTCCAATCTTCTGAGGCATAACAAACAAGTTCTTACATGTAGAACAAATTCTTACACAATGAATAAGTTACATAGTGAACAGTACAAGGGCAGTCATCACAGAAACTTTCGGTTTTGCTCATGCATTATGAACTCTAAACAGTCAGTTCAAATATGAATACTCATTTGGTTTTTATACTTGATTTATATGTGGATACCACATTTCTCTCTTTATTATTATTATTTTTAATAAAATGCTGAAGTGGTAGGTAGATACAAGATAAAGGTAGAAAACATAGTTTAGTGTTGTAAGAGAGCAAATGTAGATGATCAGGTGTGTGCCTGTAGACTATGTGTTAATCCAAGCTAGAGCAATGCTAGAAGATCAGGTGTGTGCCTGTAGACTAGTGTTAATCCAAGCTAGACAAGGGAAAGTATGGAGTTTCTCTCAGAACAGGGGGGGGTGAGGTTCTAAGCCTCACCTCTGTTGATCCCCAATTTCTCACCTGATGGCCCCCCTGCGACTGTGCCTGTCTTAGGTTGTTCCTCCCTTGAGGAATCTTACCCGTCTCTGGCTAACCAGTCATCTTCCGGGGCCATACAGGGAAATGTGAAGTTGGTAAGTGAGAGAGAAGCCTTATTGTTTGAAAAGGTTAGCTTTTTACTTCTTTGCATATTTATGCCCTGTGGCTTCTATGCCCAGCATTTGTCTTGAGGTATCTTTACCACTTGGAGGAGTTATGATACTCGGTAAATTTGATATGAGGCACGAATTCTATTTAAGGGCTGTAATTAGGAAGGAAGAAGAAAAGCTATAGAACTAGCAGGCAGAAGAAAACATGGGAAGATTGATTATTTCTTTGACATATCTTCTTGTAGAGTAACTTCAGCATATATAGGTTTTAAGCTACTACTTAAATTGTGCACACACATTAACATAATAGGAGTATAGTTACATAACCAAAGCATATCTGTAATTACCAGCCATCTCCAGTGAAACCAAGAAAACCATTAAGGCACCTTAGGCATTTGTGAAAACTTAGCTATGATATGGTGGATATTGTCCAACTGAACTTGAACAGTCTGAGAGAAATCAGAAAAATTAAAACAACCCATTCCTGGGGACTGTTCACATGCCATATGTTCTTTTAACAGTAAATAGTCTGTAGTTGTAAGATTTTGGAGCGCTACAATTTGCACTTCTCCAAATTCTTGGTTGAGTTCCAACAGTATAGATCCAGTCAAATTTGTTGTTTTACTGTATGCACAGGCCAGCTTAGATATCTCCTTCCTCATTCCCATGGCAAGTCCAGGAACTGGTGGGATGAGTGCATCTACAGCTGTAGCAGTGCGTGGATCTTTGTTGGGGTTTTTTGATGACCATCTTCTGGCATGAGTCTTCCAGAGGGTGCAGATGTTGGAAGTTCTTTTTCATATCGTATCTTAGTTCATTTTCGGGGTAGCCCAATTAGGCTTTCATCCTCTGTATAAACACAAACAGACCCTTTGCCTACACTTTTATATGCCCTTTATACCCTTGTGTAGAACTCGTTGGAGGTTACCACACAGGAACTGCCCTTTTTTTTTTTTTTTGCTTTGTTTTTGGTATCACTAATCTACACTTACATGACGAATATTATGTTTACTAGGCTCTCCCCTATACCAGGTCTCCCCTATAAACCCCTTTACAGTCACTGTCCATCAGCATAGCAAAATGTTGTAGAATCACTACTTGCCTTCTCTGTGTTGTACAGCCCTCCCTTTTCTCCTACCCCCCCATGTATGTTAATCTTAATACCCCCCTACTTCTCCCCCCCTTATCCCTCCCTACCCACCCATCCTCCCCAGTCCCTTTCCCTTTGGTACCTGTTAGTCCATTCTTGAGTTCTGTGATTCTGCTGCTGTTTTGTTCCTTCAGTTTTTCCTTTGTTCTTATATTCCACAGATAAGTGAAATCATTTGGTATTTCTCTTTCTCTGCTTGGCTTGTTTCACTGAGCATAATACCCTCCAGCTCCATCCATGTTGCTGCAAATGATTGGATTTGCCCTTTTCTTATGGCTGAGTAGTATTCCATTGTGTATATGTACCACATCTTCTTTATCCATTCATCTATTGATGGACATTTAGGTTGCTTCCAATTCTTGGCTATTGTAAATAGTGCTGCAATAAACATAGGGGTGCATCTGTCTTTCTCAAACTTGATTGCTGCGTTCTTAGGGTAAATTCCTAGGAGTGCAATTCCTGGGTCAAATGGTAAGTCTGTTTTGAGCATTTTGATATACCTCCATACTTCTTTCCACAATGGTTGAACTAGTTTACATTCCCACCAGCAGTGTAGGAGGGTTCCCCTTTCTCCACAGCCTCGCCAACATTTGTTGTTGTTTGTCTTTTGGATGGCAGCCATCCTTACTGGTGTGAGGTGATACCTCATTGTAGTTTTAATTTGCATTTCTCTGATAATTAGCGATGTGGAGCATCTTTTCATGTGTCTGTTGGCCATCTGTATTTCTTTTTTGGAGAACTGTCTGTTCAGTTCCTCTGCCCATTTTTTAATTGGGTTATTTGTTTTTTGTTTGTTGAGGCGTGAGAGCTCCTTATATATTCTGGATGTCAAGCCTTTATCGGATGTGTCATTTTCAAATATATTCTCCCATACTGTAGGGATCCTTCTTGTTCTATTGATGGTGTCTTTTGCTGTACAGAAGCTTTTCAGCTTAATATAGTCCCACTTACTCATTTTTGCTGTTGTTTTCCTTGCCCGGGGAGATATGTTCAAGAAGAGGTCACTCATGCTTATGTCTAAGAGGTTTTCGCCTATGTTTTCTTCCAAGAGTTTAATGGTTTCATGACTTACATTCAGGTCTTTGATCCATTTTGAGTTTACTTTTGTATATGGGGTTAGACAATGGTCCAGTTTCATTCTCCTACATGTAGCTGTCCAGTTTTGCCAGCACCACCTGTTGAAGAGACTGTCATTTCGCCATTGTGTGTCCATGGCTCCTTTATCAAATATTAATTGACCATATATGTCTGGGTTAATGTCTGGATTCTCTAGTCTGTTCCATTGGTCTGTGGCTCTGCTCTTGTGCCAGTACCAAATTGTCTTGATTACTATGGCTTTATAGTAGAGCTTGAAGTTGGGGAGTGAGATCCCCCCTACTTTATTCTTCTTTCTCAGGATTGCTTTGGCTATTCGGGGTCTTTGGTGTTTCCATATGAATTTTTGAATTATTTGTTCCAGTTCATTGAAGAATGTTGCTGGTAGTTTCATAGGGATTGCATCAAATCTGTATATTGCTTTGGGCAGGATGGCCATTTCAACGATATTAATTCTTCCTAGCCACGAGCATGGGATGAGTTTCCATCTGTTAGTGTCCCCTTTAATTTCTCTTAAGAGTGACTTGTAGTTTTCAGAGTATAAGTCTTTCACTTCTTTGGTTAGGTTTATTCCTAGGTATTTTATTTTTTTGGATGCAATTGTGAATGGAGTTGTTTTCCTGATTTCTCTTTCTGTTGGTTCATTGTTAGTATATAGGAAAGCCACAGATTTCTGTGTGTTGATTTTGTATCCTGCAACTTTGCTGTATTCCGATATCAGTTCTAGTAGTTTTGGGGTGGAGTCTTTAGGGTTTTTTATGTACAGTATCATGTCATCTGCAAATAGTGACAGTTTAACTTCTTCTTTACCAATCTGGATTCCTTGTATTTCTTTATTTTGTCTGATTGCCGTGGCTAGGACCTCCAGTACTATGTTAAATAACAGTGGAGAGAGTGGGCATCCCTGTCTAGTTCCCGATCTCAGAGGAAATGCTTTCAGCTTCTCGCTGTTCAATATAATGTTGGCTGTGGGTTTATCATAGATGGCCTTTATTATGTTGAGGTACTTGCCCTCTATTCCCATTTTGCTGAGAGTTTTTAACATGAATGGATGTTGAACTTTGTCAAATGCTTTTTCAGCATCTATGGAGATGATCATGTGGTTTTTGTCTTTCTTTTTGTTGATGTGGTGGATGATGTTGATGGACTTTCGAATGTTGTACCATCCTTGCATCCCTGGGATGAATCCCACTTGGTCATGGTGTATGATCCTTTTGATGTATTTTTGAATTCGGTTTGCTAATATTTTGTTGAGTATTTTTGCATCTACGTTCATCAGGGATATTGGTCTGTAGTTTTCTTTTTTGGTGGGGTCTTTGCCTGGTTTTGGTATTAGGGTGATGTTAGCTTCATAGAATGAGTTTGGGAGTATCCCCTCCTCCTCTATTTTTCGGAAAACTTTAAGGAGAATGGGTATTATGTCTTCTCTGTATGTCTGATAAAATTCCGAGGTAAATCCATCTGGCCCGGGGGTTTTGTTCTTTGGTAGTTTTTGGATTACCGCTTCAATTTCGTTGCTGGTAATTGGTCTGTTTAGATTTTCTGTTTCTTCCTGGGTCAATCTTGGAAGGTTATATTTTTCTAGGAAGTTGTCCATTTCTCCTAGGTTTCCCAGCTTGTTAGCATATAGGTTTTCATAGTATTCTCCAATAATTCTTTGCATTTCCGTGGGGTCCGTCGTGATTTTTCCTTTCTCGTTTCTGATACTGTTGATTTGTGTTGACTCTCTTTTCTTCTTAATAAGTCTGGCTAGAGGCTTATCTATTTTGTTTATTTTCTCGAAGAACCAGCTCTTGGTTTCATTGATTTTTGCTATTGTTTTATTCTTCTCAATTTTATTTATTTCTTCTCTGATCTTTATTATGTCCCTCCTTCTGCTGACCTTAGGCCTCATCTGTTCTTCTTTTTCCAATTTTGATAATTGTGACATTAGACCATTCATTTGGGATTGCTCTTCCTTTTTTAAATATGCTTGGATTGCTATATACTTTCCTCTTAAGACTGCTTTTGCTGTGTCCCACAGAAGTTGGGGCTTAGTGTTGTTGTTGTCATTTGTTTCCATATATTGCTGGATCTCCATTTTGATTTGGTCATTGATCCATTGATTATTTAGGAGCGTGTTGTTAAGCCTCCATGTGTTTGTGAGCCTCTTTGCTTTCTTTGTACAGTTTATTTCTAGTTTTATGCCTTTGTGGTCTGAAAAGTTGGTTGGTAGGATTTCAATTTTTTGGAATTTTCTGAGGCTCTTTTTGTAGCCTAGTATGTGGTCTATTCTGGAGAATGTTCCATGTGCACTTGAGAAGAATGTATATCCCGCTGTTTTTGGATGTAGAGTTCTATAGATGTCTATTAGGTCCATCTGCTCTACTGTGTTGTTCAGTGCTTCCGTGTCCTTACTTATTTTCTGCCCAGTGGATCTATCCTTTGGGGTGAGTGGTGTGTTGAAGTCTCCTAGAATGAATGCATTGCAGTCTATATCCCCCTTTAGTTCTGTTAGTATTTGTTTCACATATGCTGGTGCTCCTGTGTTGGGTGCATATATATTTAGAATGGTTAGATATAGATCCTCTTGTTTGACTGAGCCCTTTATCATTATGTAGTGTCCTTCTTTATCTCTTGTTACTTTCTTTGTTTTGAAGTCTATTTTGTCTGATATTAGTACTGCAACCCCTGCTTTCTTCTCACTGTTGTTTGCTTGAAATATGTTTTTCCATCCCTTGAATTTTAGTCTGTACATGTCTTTGGGTTTGAGGTGAGTTTCTTGTAAGCAGCATATAGATGGGTCTTGCTTTTTTATCCATTCTGTTACTCTGTGTCTTTTGATTGGTGCATTCAACCCATTAACATTTAGGGTGACTATTGAAAGATATGTACTTATTGCCATTGCAGGCTTTAAATTCGTGGTTACCAAAGGTTCAAGGTTAGCCTCTTTAGTATCTTACTGCCTAACTTAGCTCGCTTATTGAGCTGTTATATACACTATCTGGAGATTCTTTTCTTCTCTCCCTTCTTGTTCCTCCTCCTCGATTCTTCATATGTTGGGTGTTTTGTGCTGTGCTCTTTCTAGGAGTGCTCCCATCTAGAGCAGTCCCTGTAAGATGTTCTGTAGAGGTGGTTTGTGGAAAGCAAATTCCCTCAGCTTTTGTTTGTCTGGGAATTGTTTAATCCCACCGTCATATTTGAATGATAGTCGTGCTGGATACAGTATCCTTGGTTCAAGGCCCTTCTGTTTCATTGTATTAAATATATCATGCCATTCTCTTCTGGCCTGTAGGGTTTCTGTTGAGAAATCTGACGTTAGCCTGATGGGTTTCCCTTTATAGGTGACCTTTTTCTCTCTAGCTGCCTTTAACACTCTTTCCTTGTCCTTGATCTTTGCCATTTTAATTATTATGTGTCTTGGTGTTGCCCTTCTTGGATCCTTTCTGTTGGGGGTTCTGTGTATTTCCGTGGTCTGTTCGATTACTTCCTCCCCCAGTGTGGGGAAGTTTTCAGCAATTATTTCTTCTAAGATACTTTCCATCTCTTTTCCTCTCTCTTCTTCTTCTGGGACCCCTATAATACGGATATTGTTCCTTTTGGAATGGTCACACAGTTCTCTTAATATTGTTTCATTCCTGGAGATCCTTTTGTCTCTCTCTATGTCAGCTTCTATGCGTTCCTGTTCTCTGATTTCAATTCCATCAATGGCCTCTTGCATTCTATCCATTCTGCTTATAAACCCTTCCAGAGTTTGTTTCATTTCTGCGATCTCCTTTCTGGCATCTGTGATCTCCTTCCGGACTTCATCCCATTTCTCTTGCGTATTTCTCTGCATCTCTGTCAGCATGTTTATGATTCTTATTTTGAATTCTTTTTCAGGGAGACTGGTTAGGTCTGTCTCCTTCTCTGGTGTTGTCTCTGTGATCTTTGTCTGCCTGTAGCTTTGCCTTTTCATGGTGATAGGAATAGTCTGCAGAACTGGGACGAGTGACGGCTGGAAGGACTTCCTTTCTTGTTGGTTTGTGGCCCTCCTCTCCTGGGAGAACAGCGGCCTCTAGTGGCTTGTGCTGCGCAGCTGCGCGCAGACAGGGTTTCTGCTTCCTGCCCGGCTGCTATGGAGTTAATCTCCGCTGTTGCTGTGGGCGTGGCCTGGCTCGGGCAGCTACTCCAAAATGGTGGAGTCGCGTTGGAGCAGGAGCTGCTGGGAGGCTATTTATCTCCGTAAGGGGCCTCCCTGCTCCCTGCAGCCCAGGGGTTAGGGTGCCCAGAGATCCCGGATTCCCTACCTCTGGATTAAGTGACCCGCCCTGCCCCTTTAAGACTTCCAAAAAGCACCCGCCAAAACAAAACAACGCCCACCAAAAAAAAAGAAAAAAAATTTTTTTTAATTAAAAAAAAAAAAAAAAAGGTGGTCGTTCGTTTTTCTTTATTCTGCGGTGCCAGCCTCAGGCCTCTGCTCACCGGTCTTTCTGCCCTGTTTCCCTAGTATTGGGGTCCCTATCCCTTTAAGACTTCCAAAAAGCGCTCGCCAAAACAAAACAGCAAAAAAGCAAAAAAAAATGGTCGCGCGCTTTTCTTATGTCCTCTGTCGCCCAGCCTCCAGTGCCTGCTCACTGTTCTTGCTGCCCTGTTTTCCCAGTATCGAGTGCCCTGCACTCTGGCCCGGATGGCGGGGGCTGGGTGTTCGGCAGCCCTGGGCTCCGTCTCCCTCCCGCTCTGCCTGCTCTTCTCCCGCCGGGAGCTGGGGGGAGGGGCGCTCGGCTCCCGCGGGGCCGGGGCTTGTATCTCACCCCCTTCGCGAGGCGCTGGGTTCTCTCAGGTGCGGATGTGGTCTGGATATTGTCCTGTGTCCTCTGGTCTTTATTCTAGGAAGGGTTGTCTTTGTTATATTTTCATAGATATATGTTGTTTTGGGAGGAGATTTCGCTGCTCTACTCACGCCGCCATCTTCTGCCCCTCTCTGTCCCAAGGGGGATTTTTAAAAGCAGAGATTCTAGGGCACATTTTTTTTGTGATGAGAATGAGCCAGTAGAGAGGGCGAGACTGCTGATGAAGGTGTCAAAGGCTAAGAACTTCGGTGCAAAGGCTTTGCAAAGGAGAAAGGAAGGGGCTCAGCACAGAGCAGGGCTCCACCCTGTTGGGAGCCCCTGTGAGGCCCACCTCCAGGTGGGGAAAGTGAGGGAGGGAGGTCAGATGCTTGCCCAAAGCCGCACACAGGTGAGCCAGGCTGAGCCAGGCCTCAAGTCTGGTCCACCCAGCTCCGAATCCACACTCCCTCCTCTGAATTGACCTAAAGCAGCAGATTTGCTGGGGGTGGGAGAGGGGGGCTGCTACACCCCTGCTGGCCAGTCTGTCCTTCTGGGTGAATCAGCTTGCTGTGTCCCAGGAGCAGGCACACAGCAGGGGCTGGGTTCTGCCTTGCTGACTGTAGAGTTAGCCAGTGTGATGGCCCTGCCCAGGGAAGCAGGTACAGGGTATCCAGGGCAGCAGCAGGAAACCACAAAGCAGGCTCCAAGGGGGTGGGCAGTGCCGGAGGTCCAAGGCTGTGAATGCAGTGCATGAAAGAGGAAGACCCCACCCCTGCCTCTGGCCTCTTAATCTTTGGAAGCCCCCCAGCTCAGCATCTCTGAGGACCCCAGAGAACGAATCCACTTGATTCCATAACCCCTGAGCAGCTCTTTGCTTCAGGCAACCTTTGATTGCAAGGAACAGGAACCTGGGCCCTTCCCAAAGAAAGGGGGTTTGTCACAGAGAAGAAGAGCCAGGACTCATTGGAGCTGTGCTGTCCTCTCCCATCTCCTCTCCTCTCTGTATGTTCTCTGCGCTTCCCCTGCAGAGCCCTTACCTTTACAAGGCCCAGGGTATGCTGTCTCCAAGGGGCTTGTAACCTCAGTACCAAGAGTTTCTCATTTAAGTGGCAATGTCCAACTACCAGGGTCCCCGTGGTCCAGCCCACTGTGGCCAGGAGTCTGTTCCTAGTGGGCTGTGGGTACAGCCCAGCTGTTAGTAAAGGGGTGTGGACAGAAAAGAAAGGATGCCCACACATCTCAGTGGGTTCCCATTCCACATGCCAGGCCCTGGGCTGAGCTCTAGGGCACAAAGGTGGGAAGGATGTGCTTGCTGCCTCCAGGAGTTGCAGGCTGGTGGGGAATCCAGGTGGACAGTGACAAGCCATCCAGGTTCATGGCACAACTCAGTGCAGCCACTTTGCAGGGCAACTGACAGTGGTATTAAATCCGCACGTGCACTTACACATCTCCTTACACAGGAGGTGCATATTAGAACAGTGTTGGCAGCATTCCTGGTAGCGGTGTAAACTGAAAATACTAAATAGTCTTCAATACTACCACAAAGAATGAATGCAGTTAAAAAGAATGAGCTAGAGCTATCTGCAATAGAATCAACAGTTTTCCAAGACGTATTATTGAGCATAAAAGGAAAACTTATCAATAGTGCAGTACCATACTGCTTAGATTATGGAGTTGCCTACTCTTCATATTAGTAGTTTAAAATAATGCACATTCATTATCACAGTTTCTGTGAGTCAGGAATCTTGGCATGGCTTAGCTGGATCTCCCCCCTCGGGGTCCACGAGGTGCCAGCCAGGGCTGTGCTCTCATCCGAGGCTCACCTGGGGAACAATCTGCTTTCCAGGCTCACACGGTTGTTGGCAGCATTCAGACTGGCAGGCTGGCAGGCTGAGGGCCTCTGTTCCTTGCTGTCTGAGGCCTCTCTCACCTCCTTGCCACATCCATAGGCAGTTGACCACATGGCAGCCTGCTTCTTAAAAGCCAACCAGGGAGAGAGTCTCCAAGAAAGATAGTCATTAAAATATTTTATTTTATTTTACTGTGACAAAACATACATAACATAACATTTACCATTTTAACTATTTTAAAGTGTCCAAGTTCAATGGCATCAAGTACATTCACAATGTTGTGTAATGTCACCACTATTTCCAGAACTTTTTATCATTCCAAACAGGAACTCTGTACTCATTAAGCAATAACTCTCCATTTTCCCCTCCCACAGCCCCTGGCCAGTTCTATTCTACTTTTTGTCTTTAAGAATTTGCCTATTCTAGATAGAGTGGAATCATATAGTGAAACCATACAATATTTGTCGTTTCATTTCTGATTTTAGTAATGTGCACTTCCTTTCTTTTTTTCTTAATCTAGCTAAAGGCTTGTCAATTTTGTTGATCTTTCCAAAGAACAAACTTTTGGTTTCATTGCTTTTCTCCATTGTTCTTCTTTTATCTATTTTGTTTATTTCCACTCTAATCTTTATTGTTTTCCTTTCTTCTGCTAGCTTTGGGTTTAGTTTGCTCTTCTTTTTAGAGTTCTTTGAGGTGTAGTTAGATTATTGATTTCATATCTTTCTTCTTTTTTTAATAGAGTATCATTGACAGCTGTAAATTTCCCTCCTAGCACTGAGTTCTCTGCATTCCCAGAAGTTTGGGTGTGCTGTTTTCATTTTCATTCATCTCCAGCCCATCTTCTGGTATCTTCTCATTTCCTTTGTGATTTCTTCATTGACCCATTGGTTGTCTAAGAGTGTGTGGTTTAATTTCGACCTTTTAGGAATTTTCCAGTTTTCCTTCTTATTGATTTCCAGTTTCATTTCATTGTAATCAGAAAAGATACAGTTTATTATTTCCATCTTTTAAAATTCATTAAGACTGGTTTTGTGGCCCAACATGTGACCTATCCTCAAGAATGTTCCATGTCTACCTGAGAACATATACTCTGCTGTTTTTAGGTAGTGTTCTGTATATGTCTTCTAGGTATAATGGTTTTATAATATTGTTCAAGCCCTCTATTTCCTTGTTGGTCTTCTGTCTGGTTGTCCTATCCACTATTGAAAGTGAGGTATTGAAACCTCCAACTACTATGGTATTCTGTAAATTTATTCCTCACATATTTTGGGCCTCCTTTGTTAGGTATTTATATGTCAGTAACTGTTAAATCTTGGTGGATTGAATCTTTTATCAATATGTAATGTCCTTATTATTGCTTATAACCTTTTTTGTTTTAAAGTCTATTTTGTCTGAAAATAACATAGCTAGCACGGCTCTCTTCTGGCTACTATTTGCATGGAATATCTTTTCCATCCTTTTATGTTTGACCCCTTTGTGTCTTTGCATCTGAAGTGAATTTCTTATAGATAGCATATAGATGGATCATGTTTTTATATCCAGTTTTCCCATCTCTGCTTTTAATACATTTACACTTAAACTAATTACTGATAAGGAAGAATACTTAGCTATTGAGCTATTTGTTTCCTATCATATTTTTCTGTTTTCCAACGTTTCCATTACTGCCTTTTATTTTTTTGGTTAATATTTTGTAGAAAGCCATTTTGATTCCCTTCTTTTCTTTACTGCAATTTGTTGTTGTTGTTGTTATTTTCTTAGGGGTTACCCTGGGGAATACAATTAACATCTTAAAATTATAACAACATAGTTTGAATATTACCAACTTTGTTTCAATAGTATATCAACACTCTCCTCCTGTACATCCCTATCCCTTTCCTTTATATGGTTATTGATGCAGCTTACATCTTTATACTTTCCCATTAACATAGATTTATAGTTATTGTATCATGAACTTTTTTGTAATCATATAAGAAAAAAGATGAGTTACAAACCAAAAGTACAATAATATTGGCTTGCATACTGACCTATGTACTTAATTTACCAATGTCCTTTGTTTCTTCTTAAGGCTTTTGAGTTACAGTCTGGTGTCATTCCATTTCAGCCTGAAGGATTCCTTTTAGCATTTCTTGTAGGGAAGGTCCACCAGTAATAAACTCCCTCAGCTTTTGTTTATCTGGAAATATCTTAATTTTTCCTTCATTCTCAAAGGAGAGTTTTGCTGGCTATAGAACTCTTGGTTGACAGATTTTTTTTTCTTTCAGGATTTATATATGTCATTCCACTGCCTTTTGGCCTCCATGGTTTTGGAGGAAAAATTAGGTGTTAATCTTATTGGTGACCCCTTGTAAGCAAAGAGTTGCCTCACTGTTGCAGCTTTTTCAAAATTTTCTCTTTGTCTTAGGATTTTGACAATTTCAGTATGTGTCTCAATGTGGATCTCTGAGTTTATTCTGCTTGGGATTTGTTGAGTTACTTGGATATGTATATTCATGTTTTCTTCAGATTTGGGAAGTTTTCAGCCATTACATCTTTGAATATATTTCTGCCCCTTTCTCTCTCTCTTCTTGTTAGATGCCTATAATGCATATGTTCATATGTTTGGTGGTGTTCTACAGGACCCTTAGGCTCTGTTCATTTTTAGTCATTCTTTTTTTCTTTCTGCCTCTCAGACTGGATAGTGTCAATTGACTTATCTTTAAGTTGTTCACTGATCCTTTCTTCTGCCTGCTCAAATCTGCTGTTAAATCCCTCTAGGGAATTTTTCATTTCAGTTACTATACTTTTCAATTCCAGAATTTCTGCTTAGCTCCTTTTTATATTTTCTCTTTACTGATGCTCTCATTTTCTTCAAATATTGTTTTCCTGATTCCCTTTAGTTTTTTGTCCATAGTTCCCTTTACCTCATTGGGCATATTTAATACAATTGATTTAACATTCTTGACTAGCAAGTCTAATGGCTAGTATGTCAAAAAAAATTTTCCATGTGAATGGGCCATACTTTTCTGTTTATTTGCATGTTTTGTAGCTTTAGTTGAGAACTGGATATTTTGAAAATTATAGTGCAGTAACTCTGTAAATCTGATTCTCTCACCTCTCAGAGATTGCTGGGTTTTGTTTGTTGGGGGCTGGAATAGTCTGTTTGTGACTTCTTAAAACTATATTTGTGTATTCCTTGTTGTGCATGGTGATGGAAGTTTCTGTTCCATTAAATCTGTGGCCAGCCAGTGACCTGACAAAGATCTTAAATGTCTGGTTCTCCCCAGCAAGTAAGTGAAGGTATTGTCTCTTGAAATCTTTCAGTAGATCCCGGCAGGGGTAGCTTCTGTAGCTGAGAGGGCTGGAATCAGGACGGGCATCTGCACGGGCCCCTCAGGTAACCGCCAGGCCAGCCAACGTGTACAGCCCCAAGTTTTGGGACAACAAGGACACTACTGTGCACCCTACACCATCCAGCCTCTCCAGGAACATGGGCCTCTATGTCCCAGCTGCGGTGGGACCGAGGAACAGGGGACGGCAGCTGATGACTGCACACTCCTCTCTCACTGAAGGACAGAACCTTCTCCCTTCATTAAACATTCCTCTGATTATTTTAAATGGCTATTAAAGTTCCAGAGTTCCCAAATGGTTGGCTCCAATCACTCTTTCCTGCTCCATCATTGCTTCAGTGGAGATATCAGCTGCTATAGCTCCCTACTCTGTCATTTTCTGTTCCATCAAAATCGTATGTAGTATAATAACTTACATGTAATCTCACATATCCCATCACCTTTGCTGCATTTTATGAGTTAGAAGAAGCAAGTCACAGGTCCTGCCCACACACAAGTGGAGGGGATTGCATAAAGTTATGAATACCAGCAGGCTGGGACTATGGAGCCACCTATGTCTATCTACCATACTGCTTATATAATATTTTTATTTCTAAATAAACCCCAACACACACAAAAGAATGGGAAAAGTTCTGGAAGATGATGCAGTAAACTTTCAATAATAGAAGGAGAGGCACAAGAATTTTTTTCAGGGGATGGGGAGAAGTAAGGAAGTAGGCCTTTTTTTTTTTAAGCAGATATATTCAAGTATTAACAGAAAAATGATTAAGGAATTGTAAGCATTTCCTTCCAATAGAAGAATATTTGCACTAAGTCTGGAGTTCTTTAGGAAGAGGGAAATATCTATTAGCTTAAGAATTTGCAGTGATTCCCTTTGCCCCAAACATTTGCAGGGACCAGTCCAAGAATGAAAATGGAAGTAGAGAAAACTTGAGGCTAAATACTTAGAAGCTATCAATCTCTTCCACTTTCCCTTCCCATTCTGAACAGTTCAGTCCAAAAACCATTAGGGAGAGCAGAAGACAGAAGGTGCTCATGTACGTGGAAGAGGAGCTATGACATCCTAGAGCAAGGTGAAGATGCAGAGCCAGGACCAGTGCAAGACAAGAGAGGCACTCACTTTGGGCGAAAAATTTAAGAGGCTGCCCCAAAACAGTAATTAAGAAAATCATATTTTAATGGATTATTTAAAAAGTCAAAATGAATGCAAAAAAAATTCATATTGAGTAAAATATCAAAATACTAAACTCAGGATTAGTATTACTGATTTTTTTCTTTTGCCTCAGCTCATGGTAGGGGAGTATGGCCCAAAATGGGGTATCATGGCTAGAATTCATGGGTGCCCATGTGAGTGACAGCTCAGCATAGCGTTTCAGAGCCTGAATGAGGAGGATGTCCTCACAGGAGGCACCCTGGTGGAGAGTGTCAGAGCCGGAGCTTGGGGAAGAGGTCACCCATAGTGGCCAGGTGCAGGGGGTTGGACCTCAAGAAAGGTGAGGAGGGTGTTCATGAAGGGTAGAAGGCCAGTACAGATAGCCAGGGCAAGGGGGTTGAAAAGAGCTTCCGACTGCCTGTATGCATCCCAACATAAGTTGTCAGAGTCTGAGTATGGTAATGTGGGCATCTGTGTTAGGGAGCAGTATTGTATTGTCTCAATACAAGTCTTTTATCAGATATGATTTGCAAAGATTTCCTCCTAGTCTATGGCTTATCTTTTCATTCTCCAAATGATGTCTTTTGAATAGCACCATTTTTTAATTTTGGTGGCATCAAATTTAAAAATTGTGGATGATGTTTTTGGTGGTGTTTCTAACTCAAGGTCACAAAGATTTTACTTCTGTCTTCTTTGATAAGTTTTGTATTTTTACATTTTACATTTAGGTCTATGATCCATTTTGAGTTCATTGTTGTATATGTTGAGAAATATAGATTGAAATTTGTTTTTGTATGCAGATGTGCAATTGTTCCAACGCCATTTGTTGAAGATTATCCTTTCCTCACTGATTTGCTTCTGCACTTTTGTCAAAAATTGTACATATATATATTTGTGGATTTCTGAAATCTAAATTCTGTTCCGCTGCTCTGTTTTTATGCTGATACCACACTGTTTTGACTGCTAAAGCTTTATAATCTTGAAATCAGATAATTTTAGTCTCCCAACTTTGTTGTTCTTTAGGAAAGCTGTTTTGGCTATGATAGGTTTTTTTAATTGCCAGGGAAATTTTAGAATCAGCTTGTCAATTTCTTACAAAATAGTCTACTAAGATTTTGATTGAACTTATGTTGAATCTATAAATTTGGGGAACTCTGACATCTGAACAGTACTAAAATTCCCAGCCCACTAACAAGGTCTCTCCAGTTACTCTGGTGTTCTTTCATTTCTCCCAGTAAAATTTTGTTGTTTTTGGTGTACAGGTCTTTCACATCTCCTGTCCCATTTCATCCTAAATATTTCATTTTTATACTATTGTACATAGTATTATTTCTTGCCAGGAGATAGAAATACAATTGTTTTTTGGACATTCATCTTACATCTTGAAAGCTTATATTATTACTTTGTAGTTTTTTGTAGATCCCATTGGATTTTTAACAGAGACACTCAGCTCAGCTGTGAATAAAGGCAGTTTTATTACTTCCTTTTTGAACTGGATGCCATTCATTTATTTTTTTTTGCTTGATTACACTGGCCTGAAACTCCAGTACAATGTTGATATGAGACTTTGGTTTTGGATATGATGGATTAACACCATTAAGCATGATGTTAGTTGCAGAATTTTCATAGATGCCCTTATCAGGTTGAAGAAGTTCCCTTCTAATGGTAGTTTTCTTAATGTTTTTATCAGAAATGATATTTGATTTTGTAAAATGCCTTATGTGTCTATTGAGATGATAATATATTTTTCCTCATTTGGTTTGTTAGTATGTGAGTTACATTAATTTTCTAATGTCAGAGCAGTCCTTCATTCCTGGAGTGATACAACTTGGTCATGATATGTTCTTTCAATATATCATTGGATTGGATTTGCTGGAAATGTGTTAAGAATGTTTGTGTTCTATGTTCATGAAGATATTGGTCTGCAGGGCTGCTTCTCCCCAACCCCCCTGCCCTATAGCATTTTTGTTTGGTTTCAGTGTCAGAGTAATTCTGGCCTCAAAAAATTAGTTGAGAAATATCCTCACCTCTTCAATTCTCTGGAAGATTTTGTATAGAATTGGTGGGTTTTTTTCTTCCTTAAATGTTTGATAAGCCATCTGGGCCTAGAGTTTAATTTGTGGGAAGAATTTTAACTATAAATTAAATTTGTCTAATAGACCTATGGTTACCTATTTCTTCTTGTATGAGCTTTGGTAATTTGTGTCTTTCAAGGAACTTATCCACTTCATCTAAGTCATTGTTGAATTTATTGGCAAGTTGTTCATAATTCTCCTTTATCATTCTTTCAATATCTGTAGGATCCTGTAGTGATTCATCTCTTTCAGGCCCAAAATTAATAATTTATATCTTCTCTCTTCCATTCCTGATCAGTATGGATAGATTTATAAATTTTTTATTAAGGTATTATTGATATACACTCTTATGAAGGTTTCCATGAAAAAATAATGTGGTTACTACATTCACCCATATTATCGAGTCCCCCCCATACCTCATTGCAGTCACTGTCCATGAGTGTACTAAGATGCCACAGAGTCCCTACTTGTCTTCTCTGAGCTACACTGTCTTCCCCATGATCCCCCACACACCATGTGTGCCAATCATGATACCCCTCAATCCCCTTCTCCCTCCCTCCCCACCTGCCCTCCCCAACCTCTCCCCTTTAGTAATCCCTAGTACCTTCTTGGAGTCTGTGAGTCTGTTGCTGTTTTGTTCCTTCAGTTTTGCTTTATTGTTATACTCCACAAATGAGGGAAATCATTTGGCACTTGTCTTTTTCCACCTGGCTTATTTCACTGAGCATAATAGCCTCTAGCTCCATCCATGTTGTTGCAAATGGCAGGATTTGTTTCTTTCTTATGGCTGAATAGTATTCCATTGCGTATATGTACCACATCTTCTTTATCCATTCATCTACTGATGGACACTTAGGTTGCTTCCATATCTTGACTATTGTAAATAGTGCTGCGATAAACATAGGGGTGCATATGTCTTTTTGAATCTGATAACTTATATTCTTTGGGTAAATTCCAAGGAATGGAATTCCTGGGTCAAATGGTATTTCTATTTTTAGTTTTTTTTGAGGATCCTCCATATTGCTTTCCACAATGGTTGAACTAGCTTACATTCCCACCAGCAGTGTAGGAGCATTCCCCTTTCTCCGCATCCTCGCCAGCATTTGTTGTTCTTAGTCTTTTCGGTACTGGCCATCCTAACTGATATGAGGTGATATCTCATTGTGGTTTTAATTTGCATTTCCCTGATAATTAGTGATGTGGAGCATCTTTTCATGTGTCTGTTGGCCATCTGAATTTCTTCTTTGGAGAAGTGTCTGTTCATATCCTCTGCCCATCTCTTAATCAGGTTATTTGTTTTTTGGGTGTTGAGGCATGTAAGTTCTTTATATATTTTGGGTGTTAACCCCTTGTCACATATGTCATTTACAAATATATTCTCCCATATTGTAGGATGCCTTTTTGTTCTGTTGATGGTGTCCTTTGCTGTACAGAAGCTTTTCAGTTTGATGTAGTCCCATGTGTTCATTTTTGCTTTTGTTTCTCTTGCTCAAGGAGATGTGTTTAGGAAAAAGTTGCTCATGTTTATATTCAGATTTTTGCCTATGTTATCTTCTAAGAATTTTATGGTTTCATGACTTACATATAAGTCTTTGATCCATTTTGAGTTTCCTTTGTGAATGGGGTTAGACAATAATCCAGCTTCATTCTCTTGCATGTAGCTGTCCAGTTTTGCCAACACCAGCTGTTGAAGAGGCTGTCATTTCCCCATTGTATGTCCATGGCTCCTTTATCATATATTAATTGATCATATATGCTTGTGTTTATATCTGAGCTATGTAGTCTGTTCCACTGGTCTATGGTTCTGTTCTTGTGCCAGTACCAAATTGTCTTGATTACTGTGGCTTTGTAGTAGAGCTTGAAGTTGGGGAGCATAATCCCCCAGCTTTATTCTTCCTTCTCAGGATTGCTTTGGCTATTCGGGGTCTTTTATGGTTCCGTATGAATTTTAGAACTATTTGTTCCAGTTCATTGAAGAATGCTATTGGTATTTTGATAGAGATTGCATTAAATCTGTAGATTGCTTTAGGCAGGATCACCAATTTGACAATATTTATTCTTCCTATCCATGAGCACGGGCTGTGTTTCCCTTTGTTAGCGTCCTCTTTACTTTCTCTCATGAGTGTCTTATAGTTTTCAGAGTATAGGTCTTTGACTTCCTTAGTTAGGTTGAAATTTATAAATTTTATTGATCTCAAAGAACTACTTTTGGATTAGTTGATTTTTCCCTATTGTTTCTGTTTTCTATTTCATTGATTTCTGATTTGATCATCATTATTTCCTTTCTTCTGCTGATTTTGGTTTAATTTAGTCTTTTTTTACTTAAAGTGGAAGCTGGAGTCTTTGATTTGAGACATTTCTTCTTTTATATATATATATATATATATATATATATATATATATAAAATTTAGTGCTTTATTTCCCCTAGATATTACTTTGGCTGCTTCTCACACATTTTGATACATGGTGTTTCATTTTCATTCAGTTTATTTCAAAGCCTTTTCTAATTCCCTTCTGATTTTTTGACCCATCCATTATTTATAAATGTGTTATTTAGTTTCCAAATATTTGGAGAATCTTCAAAGCTATTTCTATTACTCATTTCTTATCTACTTCTATTGTAATCAGAAAGGATAGTGTGTATGAATGATCTCAATCCTCTTCAATTTACTGAGACTTGTTTTATGGCTCAGAATATGGTCTGGCTTGATATTTACCTATTGGTGTAACAACCTATTGTGTCTTTATATTTAAAGTTGATTTCTTGCAGGTAGCGTATAGTTGGGTCATTTGAAATACCATTGAACTATCGCTGCCTTTTACCTGGGAAGTCTGGATAAATTTAATGTGATTATTGAGATGGTTTGGTTTAAATCCCTCATCTTACTATATGTGTTCTGTTTGTCCCATCTGTTCTTTGTTTCTTTTTTAATTTTTTGACTTCTTTTATATTAATTTTTTTTTAGAATTCCATTTTACCTCCTCTATTGGCTTATTAGCTATTTTAACATACATATAAAATCCTTTGATTTTATATTTTGTGGTTGCTTTGTAGCCTACATCTTTATCACAGTTCACTTTCAAATTCTATTATACCACTTCCCCTATAACATGAGAAATTTACAGTAGTGTGTTTCCTTTTCTTCCCTTGTAGTTTTAATGCTGTTATTTTACTTTTACATAATCCCAAGACAAATTTTTAATATTTTTGGTTAAACAATTACCTTATAATAAGATCTAAATAATAAGAAAAAAATCTTATATATTCACCCACATCGTTCCATTTCCAGCACCCTTCATTCCTTTGCATAGCTTCAGTTTCTCTCTGACATCATCTTCCTTCTGCCTGGGGGACTTCCTTTGACATGTTAGTTCCCTGATCTTTTCCTCTGCTGGGCCTAATCAGGCATTAGCTAGCCAATGTATGTTTCATCTCAGACATTGCAGTTTTAATATCTTGAAGTTCAGTTCAGGTATTTTCACAAATATTTCCCAGGTCTTAACTTAACATTCTTAATCTTTCCTTCAGCTTCCTGAGCATATGGGATAAACTCATAACTATTTTAGTGTCTTTGTCTACCAACTACCATCTGTGTCATTTCTGGTTCCATTTCAATTGACTGAATGTTTCCTCCTAAAGACTTGTAGGTCCTTGCTTCTTTGCATACCTGGCACCTTTTTTTGGATGCCATGTACCATTTATGCTAGTTTTTTTAATGATTTTGCTCTGTTGTGTGCTATTTTTGTATTTTGTATTCATATAAGTGTTCTTGAATTTGTTCTGGGTCCCAGTTAAGTTCCTTGGAAACAGTTAGATTGTTTCTAGTCTGGCTTTGTTAGGCGAGATCCAAGCAGTGTTTTGTCTAGGGCTCATTTCTCCACTACTTTGGCGGGACCCTTCTGAGGACTTTACCAAAGCTCCAGAAGGTTTCCGCTCTGGCTGGTGGAACAGGAAATATATTCCCGGCCCATTTGGAGCTATTGTGAATGCTCCCTCTGATCATTTTGGGTGTTTCTTTCCCTGGCCTTAGCATTTTCCTCACATGCATGTACTGATATGTACTCAGCTTAATTACATCCCAAGGGCTTGCGGATCTCCAAAGTACGATCTCTCTCTCTCTCTCTCTCTCTCCCCACCACTGCGCATCTTTCTCTTTCCCTTTCTCTTCCTCTCTCTTCCTCTCTCCCTCCCCCGACACTCTCTCTCCCTCCTTTCCAGCCCTCTGCCCTGTGAACTCTAGTCTGAGACTCCCCACCCGCCCAGCTCCATCTTCTAACTCAGGGAGCTGTCACGCGGTGCCCCAGTTCTTCTCGCACCACAAACTGGGAACTCTCTTTAGACAGTAAGATGGTACAATCACTAGGGCTCACTACGTTTGTTTCTTTTCCTCAGGGATCACTAGTAACAAATAACAACAATAGACCTGTACCACTTAAAATAGCTCCCAAAAGTTTCAAATACTTACATTTAAATCTAGCGAGAATATAAGCTGAAAACTTCAAAACACTGATGGAAGAAATTAGAGACAACCTAAATAACAGAGATACAATGTGTTTATGGTTTGGAAGCCTTGATATATATAGAATTAACATGACAATTCTCTATAAAATGCCCTATAGATTTCACTCAATCCCAATCAAAATCCCAGCAGGATATTTTTGTAATTATCAACAAACTGGTTTTGAAATGTATATGGAAAGACAAAGGAATTAGAATAGTCAAAACAAATTTTAAAAAGAACAAGGTTGACAGGATGTAATGTATAGCATAAGGAATATAGTCAAAATATTGTAACAACTTGGCATGGTGATAGCTGGTACCTAGAATTATCATGTATATAAATGTTGAATCACTGTGTTGTACACCTGAAACTAATGTAATACTGTGTGTCAAATACCCTTCAATAAAAAATTTAAAAAATTAAAAAAAAAAGAACAAGGTTGAGAAATCAATAAGGAAGTTGAAAAGGCAAGTCAATGAAGAAAGAACAGTCAACAAATGTGCTGGAACGATTGGACATCCATGTCCAGAAAATATAATAAAAGAGAGAGAAAGAGAGATAAGAAAAAGAAAATGACCCTTAACCTGTACCTCACACCTTACGTGAAAATGAACCAAATATGCAGCACAGAGTTCGAGGTAAAACATGAAACTACAGAACTGTTAGAAGAAAGAAAGAGGAGAAAATCTTCACAGTCTTGAGTCAGGCAAAGAATTGTCAGCTACAACAAAGAAATCGTTATCCTTAAGGAAAAATCTGATGAATTGGATTTCATACCAAGACACAAAACAAAACTGCAGCTAATTAAAAAAGACTCAGCTATCCATCAGAAATGATTTTTGAGGTATTTTATCCAGTATTTCCAAGTGTTTGTAGGCTGAGGATTTTTCAGGTCATCTTCTACCACCTCCTTGCTGGAACCAGGCGACTTCTGACACTCTGAACGCTGTTCTCCGGGGCCCCCCTCCTCCTGCATCCAGCCGCCCACTGCCACCTCCGCAGCCCAGACCTTTCTGCTACCAGGCGCCTGCTGTACCTCCGAAATATTCCAGAACTCAGGCCAGCCACTCTCTAAGCTAGTGGTTCTTCAACAGGGGTGATTTTTGCCCCCAGAGGGCATTTGGCACTGTCTGGAGACATTTTCAGTTGTCATGACTGGGGACGGAGTGGGTAGGATACTGCTGAACATCCTGCAGTACCGCGTTCGCCCCTTGTGGCGGTGACGACAGCGATACGTACACAGACCTGGTTCACTTCAGTTGTTTATTGTTGCTCGGAAGGCCGAGAGAAGATGAGTGAGAAGAAGCAACAGCCGGGGGGAGCGAGTGAGAGGAAGAATGAGAGGAGACAAAGAGAGAGTGAGAGTCAGTGAGAGAGTGCTTCTCTTTCCTGCTTACGCCTTATATAAAGGAAGCTGGCCTACGGTGATCAAGATCATGCGTGACCTTTAAGCTGATTGGTAGCATGCCTTCTGCATGAGCTGAGCACGAGCGCGGAAGCATGGGGCAAGCCTATAGGAGCAACTTCCTTATGCTAATGCCACCAAACCAGGCAGGGTGGCGCCCAGGAAGCGGGCGCCATCTTAGGGCATTGGTCAACTAGAGTGGAAGGGCGGTGTTCAGCCATAGTGGGACTCAGCCTCGGCCATAGGCCGGCCCCTACACTGCAGGACCCAGGACAGTCCCCAGGACGTGGAACTGGGGCTGCCCTGCTGAGGGCTGTCCCTCCTGCTGGCTCCGGAGGCCTCCAACCCACCCCGACCCCATCCCGGCCTCCAGTTCTCCCTCTCCGGCCTGCAGCTGAGGTCCATCAGCTCAGCCACTCCTCGCTGAATAGGGTGATCTCAGTCAAACTCTTTAAATCATAGGAAATATTAGACAAACCCAAATAAGTAGGGTCCAAGGCAGGCTTGGTTGGAACAACTGGAAGGAAAGACAATGAGGGCTGAGTAAGAGCCAGCCTTGCCGAGCACTTACATAGGCAGCCCCTAATCTTCACAGTCACCCTCTTAAGTAGGAACCATATTACCTTATTTTTTTTTCAGATGTCATATGGAACCCACAGGTGAGAAAGGGCTGCTTGGCTGGCCCAGACTTTGGAAGAGGAAACTGGAAAGACAAAGCAAAAGGAGTGGCTCTTCTCCGAGCTCTGTCAGGGGTTCCCCCCTGCCCCCTCTAACACCCCACCCCTGCCCCACCCTCCCCATTCCCCCCACTTCTGCGCACCCCGTCTCTATTTCCGCCCCTCTCTGCAACGCTGCTCTCTCCTCTCAGTGGGTCACCTTGTTCCACTCACCCTGCAACCCAGCATCAGGAGGCCAGCCGGGGGCTGCCTAGCATACGGGACCCTAACTCAGGGAGCTAGCAGAGGAAAGAGGGCATTTCTGATTAGCAAATGCAAATCCTCTGTTCAGTTGCCTTTTTCATTAATTGACTTTTTTTCTTTTTAATAGTTTTGGATCTACAGAATATTGAGCAAATAGTACAAAGAGCTCCCACACACACCTCACTCCCACACCACCCCCGAGTTTCCCCTATTATTAACATCTTGCACTAATGTGGTACATTTGTTATACTTAATGAACAATTTTGATACTTTACTATTAACTGAAGCCTACAGTTCACATTAAGGTTCATTCTTTGTGTTGTGTGTCTGGTGTGTCCACCGTCACAATATTATACAGAACAGCTTCACTGCTCTCAAGGTTGCCCTGTTCCACTTACTATTCATACTTCGCCACTCCCCCAAATCCCTGGAAACCGCTGATCTTTTTACTGTAGTTTTATGCTTTCAAGAATGCCAATAGTTGGAATCATATGGGTATATCCTTTTGTTGTTGGCTTTTCACTTAGCAATATGCATTTAACGTTCCTCCTTGTCTTTTTGTGGCTTGACATCTCATTTCTTTTTATCCCTGAATAATATTCCGTTGTCTGGATGTACCTCCATTTCTTTATCCTTACACCTATTGCAAGACATCTCGGTTGCTTCTGCTTTTGGTAAATGTGAATAAAGCTGCTGTAAACATTCATGTACAGGTTTTTGTGTGGACATAAGTTTCCAAGTCAGTTGGGTAAATACCAAGGAATGTGAATGCTGAGTTGTATGGTAAAGTATCTATGGTTTTGTAAAAAATTACCAAAGTGTCTAGCAAAGGGGCTGTATCGTTTTGCATTCCCACCAGCAATGGCTGAGAATTCCTGTTGCTCCACATCCTCACCAACATTTAGTATCATCCGTTTTTTTTGGATTTTAGCCATTCTAATAGGTAGCCATTGTTTTAGCTTGCAATTTCCTAGTGACACATCATGTTCAACATTTTTTCATATGCTTATTTGTCACCCGTAGATCTTTGGTGAGGTGTCAGTTCAGATCTTTTGCCCATTTGTTAAATTGAGTTGTTTATTCTTTTCCAATTCATAAATGTGATCTGTCTCTCCATTTAATTAGGTCTTCTTTTATTTCTGTTAGATCTGTTTGGTGATTTTTAGGTTGTATATCTTGCATAACCTTTGTTAAATTTAGCCCTAATTACACTGCTGGTGGGAATGTAAATTAGTTCAACCATTGTGGAGGTTCCTCAAAAAGCTCAAAATAGAAATACCATTTGACCCAGGAATTCCACTTTTAGGAATTTACCGTAAGAATGCAGCAGTCTAGTTTGAAAAAGACAGATGCACCCCTATGTTTATCGCAGCACTATTTACAATAGTCAAGAAATGAAAGCAACCTAAGTGTCCATCAGTAGATGAACGTATAAAGAAGATGTGGTACATATACACAATGGGATATTATTCATCCATAAGAAGAAAACAAATCCTACCATTTGCAACAACATGGATGGAGCTAGAGGGTATTATGCTCAGTGAAATAAGCCAGGTGGAGAAAGACAAGTATCAGATGATTTCACTCATATGTGGAATATAAGAACAAAGAAAAACTGAAGGAACAAAACAGCAGCAGAATCACAGAACTCAAGAATGGACTAACAGTAACCAAAGGGAAAGGGACTGGGGAGGATGGGAGGGAAGGGAGGGATAAGGGCAGAGGGAGAAAGGGGGTATTATGATTAGCATGTATAATGGGGGGACACGGGGAGGGCTGTGCAACACAGAGAAGACAAGAAGTGATTCTACAACATCTTACTATGCTGACAGTGACTGTAATGGGGTTTGTGGGGGGGGACTTGGTGAAGGGGGGACCCTAGTGAACATAATGTTCTTCATGTAATTGTAGATTAATGATAACAAAAAAAATTTAGCCCTAAGTATTATATGTTGCTTTATGTTCTTGTAAATGAAATTGTTTTTTAAATGTTCTTTTCCAATTGTTTGTTGTTGGTATAGAGAAATACACATGACTTTTTTATATTGACCTTATATTCTGTGACTTCTCCAAATTCATTTATTACTTCTACTATGTGTTTTGTTATGTGATATTCTTTGTAAATAATCATGCTGCCTACTAATAGGACCAGTTCCTTCTTCCCTTCTGATCTTTACACTGTTAATTTTTTTCTTCCCTTATTGTGCTGGTTCGGCCCCCCTGTGCAGTGTTGCGTAGAAGCAGAACGGACTGCTCACCTTGCTTCTGGTCCAGCGCAAAGCCTAATGGTCTTTAACCATTAAGTATGGTATCAGCTGAGGGTTTTCTGCCCCATGGGGACACACGAGAGGACAGCGCCTGTGAATCAGGAAGTGGGCTCTCACCAGACACCGAATCTGCTGGCACCTTGATCATGGACTTCCAGCCTCCAGAACTGTGAGAAATAAAGGCGTGTCGTTAAGCCTCCCAGCCCATGGCATTGTGTTATGGCAGGAGTGCAACTGTTGGTAAAGGGAGTTGCAAATGTGGAAAAGGAGAAAACTAAAACAAGCCTGTAATGTTAGCCTGTATTTGGATTGAAACCTGCCTTTATACATACAGAAATATAGATGTAGATGTGCATTTAAATACATACACACATACAAACGTGTGTGGATGACATATTTACACATGTGCACACACTCTCTGGCTCAGTCCCCCAAGAGGGCAGGAAGCAGTGACACAGTGGCCCTGGCACACCTGGCACCCAGAGCTCCGTGGAGAATGATTGAGCCCATGGCTGGGGCTCAGAGAATAATGGAAACGTATAAAAATGGACAGAAGCCAGTTTGAAGAGGTTCCCAGTCTGGGGCCATTTGAGCATCAAAATAAATAATGAGGTTGACTAGTTTAGGAAAAGATTCTGCGTAGATGTAATTTTAAGTTACAGATCTCGAGATGAAATTAACCTGGATTCCCTGGGTGTGGGGGCGGGAGAGGGGGACACTATATCCAATGACAGGGTGGTAAGACCAAGGAGAGGGGATCTGACATAAAGAGACACAGAAGGAAGGCCGTGTGACCACGAGGCAGAGGCTGGAGGGACACGGCCACAGCCCAGGATGCCTGGAGCCCCGTGAAGCTGGGGAGGCGGGGAGGGGCCTTCCCAGAACCCCCAGAGGGGCCATGGCCCTGTGACACATTGGTTTTGGACCTTGGGCCTCCAGGCTGCGCGAGAATACATTTCTGTAGTTTTAAGCCACAGGAAACTAAAACAAATGAGGAGACAGACTGCTCCCTCTGGGCTGAGCCCTTCCCAGGCCGATGACTCTCCTTCGCCTGGTTTAAAGTGCCTCATAAAGACACTCTGAGAAGAGTCTGTGCCTGGGCGCAGGCTGGCCTGGCGTCCTGGGCAACCAGTTCCTGCTTGAGAAGCTTGGAGGCAGGATCCCGGGGCTTGGACACTAGGAGTGTGGGAGGGACCGTGCTGGGCTGCAGGGCCACGGCATGCCCGGTGCAACTCCCTGGGCACGTTTGCCCACTGCCCGCTCTGGGTGCACCAGCACAGCCTTCTCATCAGAGGCCTCCATCTCTCCAGCCATTCTCACCGTTCCCCTGTCTGGACAATGCACAGCCCCACCACAAACTTCAGTCTGGGCTGCAGGCACTGGAGCGTACACTCTCCTGAGGTCCCCTCCCAGGCCTGGGCACTGCAGTGAGCCACACCTGGGGGTGCCAGAGTCAAGTTTGTGCCTGTGAATTGTGGGGACAAAGGAAAGGACGATTCTGATTCTGTGCTGCTTATCCCCAGCTGGCTCACTGGGAACTTGTCACACTTCTTCTGCTCTACTTGAAGAGCAAGAATGGTCACACAGAGTCCAAGCTCCTCCTCTCCCTGTTAGTGAGCTAGCTCCCTCACCACACTAAGGCCTTCTTGAGCCTCTAAGACCCCCCAACTCTGAAGCCAGGGTTTCTACCCCAAATGCCAGGGCTGATGCCCCAGTCACCTTCCCTGGCTGGCCACCCAGAATGCCCTAGAGAAAAATCATCTCTACTTCTGACTCAGGAAACATCCCCGCTAGAAATTTACTAGGGGACAAGCCAAGAGCCCCAAGTGCATCTGTGAGGTATGACAAGGGAATTTAGGGTGACAAGACACAGCAAAAAGCTGACGCCACATGCAGCACATATATCCTGGCCAGAGGAGACCAAGGTCCGTGTAAAATTGGCTGGAGGCTTCCAGTCCAGTGCAGGCCAGACAGTGGCTGGGAGGTGGCCCAAGGGCTGGAAGTTTCCATCAAGCCTGTTAGAAACAGGAGCAGTTTTTAGTCCCATTTAAATGTCACTCCGCAACAGCCAGGGCTGACAGTGCCCAGACGGAGGGGCAAAAGCCTTCAGGTCCCTTACCTGCACCTTGAACCTGGAGCTTGCACTTTGAACCTGGGTCATTCCCAGAAGCAACTTCTGGGAAACACCCAAGGAAAGACTATTTTGCAAAATTTACTCAGCCGAGAGACCAGTCATGGAAAAACGGGAGAAGTTTGCACTGAGCAGTAGTTCAGTTCAATTCATCCTTTTTTTCCAGATTTTCCCCCTTCTTTTTTGAGGGTATAATTTACATGCAGTAATTTATACAGAACTTAGAGTTTAAGAATTCTCACAAGACACGTAACCCAGGTAACCATGGCCGGACATAGGATGTTCCTGTCATACCAGCAAGTTTCTCCTGTTCCCAACTTAGTCGAGCCCGTGTGCCAGGAGGCAATGACTCCTCAGATTTCTGTTCCCACAGAGTAGGATTTTTCTGCACTTGGACATCATATATTTGCAATCAAACAATTTGTGCTCTATGGTTTCTTGCTTCTTAAACCTCAATGTCACATTTTTAAAATCCATCCATGTTGTAGCTCATTCATAATTATTTCTGAGTGAGATTTCATTGCCTAGATAAACCACAATTTGTCTTTCATTCTCTTGCTATTTGGCATCTGCCTTGTTTCCAGTTTGGGGATATTGTAAATAAAGCTGCCACAAATATTTTTGAAGAAAGAAAGAGAGAGAAGAGGAGAGAGAGAAAGAAATGGAGGGAAAGGGGGAGAGAGAGAGAAACAGATTATAACCTATTGAATGCAATAGGAGCCCCTAAGTCCATATGGATATAAATATATTAATATATTGAAAGTCTGATGAGGAATGGGATGTTACACGCTCTCAAAGTACCTCTCCACAGAATATTTACTTATTACAAAGGGAAGACAAGTGACTTTCCAGTGGAGAAGCCTGGCAGACATCCGCAAAACAAGCAGCCCAGGTGACCATCATCAGCTCTGGGTCAGATTGGAATCCTCTGCCACCAGAAAGGATGTGAGGAGAATGCTGCCTCACTTCTGTGACGTTCCTGCCAAAGATACGTGACCTTTATCTAACGATGAGGAGCCATCAGAAAAACCCAAACTGAGTGGCCTGCTACTTAATCACTGGTCTGTAACCTTCGCAAGTGCCAAGGTCCCGCCAGTCAAGGCGAGTGAAGACCTCGTCCAGAGCGAGGGAGCTGGAGATGAGACAAACAAGGGAATGAAGGCTATGGGACAAATTCCCTTGCTGTAAAGGACATCAGCAGGGTCACTGGGAAAACCTGAATCCAGTAAGGAGACCAAATGGCAGGGACCTGTCAGTGTCAATCTCCTGACTTTGATCACGGCCATCTAGTTTTGTAAGAGGCTGTCTCCGTTGGAAGGGAAACAGACACTAACCTACTCAGAAGTCATGGAGCAACTGGGTAGCAATTTAAATGGTTCTGGAAAAATAATTCTTTGGATTATCCTGGAACCTTCCTAAAAGTTTGAAATTATTAAAAAAATAATAAGATTAAGCTTTCCCTGCCTTTAAGAAAACTAATGTTCAGCGGGCTGCCATCAGCCCTTTCTGTCTTTACCTCTGCCATGGGAGAGAGGATGGGGTGACCATGCCAGCCTTCTTTTGTTGCAGGGGGGTGAGGACCCAAAAGTATGATGTCCCTCAGGGACACGAGGCTGCACCTGGGGCCCATCTGGTTAACCCAGGTGGACACAAATCCTGGGGCACCCCTCATCTTGAAAGGCAGGGAAGGGTTTGCACATTCCGGGGGTGGGAGTGGAGAAGCCCCCTCAGCTGAAGCTGGGAGCCAGAAGAGTGGGTGGAGACCCACTTGCACCTCTTTTTACCCCTGTAGTGACCCTGGAAGGTTCACACCATCCTTTAAGTATTGAGCATGTTCTCTAGAGTCTCAGGCTGTTCTGGGTGCTGGAGGTACAGTGGTGAGCAAGGCAGACAAAGCTCCCTTCCCTCAAAGAGCTTATAATCTGGAAGGGAGAGATGCTAGTAGACCCAACAAGTAAGATACAGGATGTTGGACAGAGAAACGTGCTAAGGAGCAAAACAAAGGTCACTAAGGGAGAATGAACGGTAGGCATGGGAGCTGAGTAACAGAACGACTGGGGAAAATTTGTGTGTGTGTGTGTGTGTGTGTGTGTGTGTGTGTGTGTGTATGCTCGGTTTCAGCCGAGCTCTATTTGAAATGCCTATTAAACCTCTAAAAGTGGTGTTGGAAGTTCAGAGGAGAAATCTAGGCTGGCCACAGGCATTTGGGCATCTTAATTACATAAATGACTGTAAAGCTATGAATGAGATTTCTTAGGCAGGTCCAGGCACCTGCACCTTTTCACAGTGGAGGGGATGGTATGTAGACAGGCTCTATCATTTGTCCAAAATCACAAAGCTGGTACACTGTGGAGCGGGGGTTCACACCCAGGTCAGGCTCACCACAAGCCGGTTCAGTGTCAGAAAGGCCTGCTGCTGTTGAGTGTGGGGCCTTGGGCAGGTCACCTGACCTTTCAGAGGCTTGGTTTCCTCATCTGTCAAAGAGGCATAGGCAGTGGAGGGGCAGGGAGAAAGTGAGGAACAGGGAGGGGGCCTGGTGGGACCCGGACAGGTGGCCAGGAAGCCAGCAGCTGTCCAGCCAGGTCACGGGAATGGTGTTGGGTGTGCCCCTGCCCTTCTCCTGCCTGTCCTGGACCCCCGCCGTGTTAGAATATCCCTTCCTCTGGGCAGGGGTGAGGGACCCAGTGAGACGTGTGCAAAGTCCGAAGCCAACATATCACTTTACAACAAGTAACCACCCTCCATCCAGCCTGGAATTCTGGGGTCAAATGACCTGTGGGCACAGGATCCCAGCAAGTGAATCCCTGCCAGACAGTTGCTGGGCGAACCTGGCCTTTGAAGGGGAGGGGGGTACTGAGAGTGGTGCAGGGCTGGTGGCACCAGGCTGGGGCTCTGGAGTGCCCTGAGCCCTGCTAGGGGGACTGGAATAGGTTCCATGGCCTCAGGCAGTGCCCAGAGAAAGGCATGGCTCCCAGGTCAGCTCCAGGCTGGGCTGGCACTCCTGGGGCTTCCGGAGCTGGCCAGACCCCTTATGCAGACTCAGTCTTTCTTTATAGAGCTCTTAATGCCTTCCTGCCTGTCCAGGCTTGGTGGGTCCCCCTGCCTCTGTGGCTTAGCACTTCCACTTGGGGACATCCAGAGGCATCACAGTGTAAATGCCAATGGCTCCTGTCCTGTGGGGGCAGGGCAGGTGCCTGTCCCCCATCCGCCCCTCTCCTGCCAGCTGGCAGGAGGGGAGGCCTCCAGCTGGCCACACTCACTCTGGGGAAGTCAAATTTCCAGTCTCCCCCTGAAGCACCACCCTGGGCTGCCCAGCCTAGCCCCAGCCTCCCTTCAGCACAGCCACAGTAAGGTTCAGAGCGCCTGCTCAGCTCTGCCAAGCCCCGCCCACCCCAGCCTCTCTGCTGAGGCTGAAAGAGCAGCCAGCAACGTGGGGGCTGGGAGAGGCATAGACCCCGACCTGAGGAGCCCAAAAAAAAGGAAGCTGTGCTTGGGTTTGCTCCTCTGTCTCCACTGCCAGGCTGTGGGCCTGGCCTGCTCCTTTGCAAGTCATTGTGTAGTGAATAAATGGAGGGGGCCAGCATCCTGGGAGTCTGGGGGCTTTACAGGGCTGGGGGTTTGGGTGTCAGCCCAGGGACCTGTGTTGGGGGGACTCTGGAAAGCTTGGACTGGGAAGGACACTTGTGTTCGAGGCTGTGGAGGGCTGCCCAGGTGTGGCTGGACTTGGGACCTGGGCACCAAGACCCTGAATGGTCCAGGCAGGGCTGTGGCTGTCCGTTGGAGGCAGATGGTTTCCCTCATGTGAGTGCCTCCTGTGGGCATCCAGTGCGGGTAAGGGGGTGACAAAGCCAGTCTCAGTGTTTCTGGGATGCAATTTGAGTATTTGGAACCAAGCGCTATGAACATCTTGGAAAGAAGGTTCAGTGACAAATCAGAAACTAATAAAAGTAAAACAATTATTTGTCAGTTGTGTCTGCAAAGAGGAACATGGCAAAGTGAATTCTGTGGCTTTTTAGCGGAAGGGCAGGAAGTGTGAGCAATGTGCCTGGGTGGGCTCCCACGGGGCTCCCACCCCCAACCCCGTGTCAGCCTCCCTCAGTGGGAGGAGCTGGGGTTTTGAAGACCTCCACCTGCCTCTGCCTCTGCCTGTTAGACACATGTGCTCAGCAAATCGCCGTTCCCCCGTTTCCCATCTGTAGAAGGAATAAAAAGCATTATGCCTGCCACCCAAAGTCAAGGTGTTTGGTGTTATTTGGACCACAGTCCTGGTGGCCATCCACTCTCCTCTGAACTGTCCCTTATAGCGTGTCTATTCTGTGCCAGGCCCTGGGGATGCAGGGGAAACCAAGGCAGACATGGGTCCCTTCCTGGAATCTACCTGCCTGCCAGACCTGCTCACCTCCTAGGCAAAACTGGGCTTCCTCAGTTCCAGAAGCCACAGCACCCCCAACAACCCCAGACCTTTACACTTGCGGGTCCCACATTTCCTAACCAGCCTCTTTTCCGAACACATTCCGAGCCACCTTTTAGTTCTCTGCTTCCCTAAGGACGCCTTCGGTGCATCTGCCAACCTGTGGCAACCTGTTTCTGCCTGATGTCTACGTTTTTCACCAGAGTACTGGATAAGGGCTCTGGCTCAAGCCTTATCAGAGGTCATGTTAAGCTCTCTGTGCCTCAGTTTCCCTAAGTGTAAATTAGGAACCACAGTAGTCCCCACCTCCTGGGGGTTGTTGTAAGGAGTAAATGATAGGGCCCTGAGATCCTTGCCCGGTATGCAGCAAAGGCTGTATACCTGTTACTCTCGCTATTGCTGTTTGTAGTCATTATCATCAGCCCGCACGCCCTGCAGGGCGGGGCTGAGCACTCTCCTTGGAGCAGCACCTGTCGCACGTAAGCCCCTCGGCATCTTCCCGACTTGCCTAGGCTTCCGGAAGGGCTGCACCTTTGGTGCTGGCACTGCCCAACTAGGGAGGGAGGCGTGAATACCCGTTTCACGGAAAACCGGCACACAGTAGGTGCTCAAGAAATGGCCGGTCGACACTGGGAAGCCAGTGGCCTGATCAGTGCACCCGCACTCCGTCCTTTCGCCCGCACCACGCGGTGGAATGCTCCGGCTGCCCACATGGTCATTAAGGGTGTATCTGTTTCCAACGACACCCATTCCCACAACAAAGGATCTCGCCTCCGTGGGGCCACCTCCTATCGGCGCAACGGGCGAGAGCCTGCCTGTTCCTCAGGGGTGGCCCTGTCCCGACGCGGGCCCCGTGAGCGCAGCTGCGCAAAGGGACCCCTGCGGGTGTGGGGAGCCCAGCTCGCGGGCACCGCGGGGACCAAGCACGAGGGACAACCAAACGTCAGGGCGGCACCGAAGGGCGCGCGGCGACACCGCCTCCAGCCGCGATTTAAAGGGCAGCGAGCGGCGGAGGGATCCCTGCCGACCGCTCAGCGCGGATCCCTCCGCAACGAGAGACGCGAGGAAACGACTCGGTTCGTCCTCTCAAAATCGCTTTTTGTCCCTCCGCAGTCGGGAGCACCCGGCAGGAACTCATTTCTTTCTCGTGTTTCTCCGCCTCCCCCCCCACCCCCACCCCCCCACCGAGTCCCGTACAAGCAACAGAAGCGGCCGGGACGCCGCAAGCCGACGTGGTGTCCCTCCGCCCGTCCGAGAGCACTCCTTTTCGTGTCCTTCCACCGATCCCGGGCGGCGTCCGGGCGGCTCACCGGGGGCGGCGACGCGTCTGCGGCGCGGACGGCGAAGCTCCGGGGCTATGAGGTGAGGGAGCCCGGGCACCGGAGGCGGCACGCGCGGCGTCAGGACGCGGGACGCAGAGTCCTCGGCCCGCGACTGCCTCTGGGACCCCGCGGCCGCGCGAGCGGCGAGGTGAGGCCCCGGGCGAGGGGGCGCGGGGGCGCGGGGCGCACTGAGGGCTCCGGCCGCGACTGGGACTCATTTCCCGACAGCGGATGGAGCGGGTGGTGCTGCGGCAAGGCCGCCATCTTGGATTTTTACTCTCCATTTTTCTCTGGAATTATTTTTTGGTGATTAATTTTCTTGGGGGCCGGAGAGGTGTCGCCCGGCGGCGAGGGCCCCCCAGCGCGGCGGCCGGACAGCGGGGCCTCGACGCGCCCCGGGAGGAGCGAGCGTCGCCGGCGGTGAGCGGGGGCGGCGGGCTGGGGGCGGGCCGGCGGCCGGGGCCGGGGCCGGGCGGCGACCGGGGGAGGGGCGCCGCGGCGGCGGCGGCGGGGGGCGCGGGCCTGCAGTGGGCGCCGCCGCCGGAAGGGAGCGGTAGCGGCCGCCGGGCAGCGCCGGGGCAGCCCGCGGCCGCACGAGGGGAGCAGCCCCGCCGCTCGCGATTGGGGGACGCTGTTTTCTCTCTTCTCCAATGGGCAGCCGTGAACGGTCTCGCCCAATCTGCTACCTCGGCCGCGCTCAACTTTGGGTTGTTTTTGTTTGGGCTCGAGCTGCTCGGCGAGCCCCTGCGGGCCGGCCTCCGCCGCCTCGTCCTCCCTGGACAGGGACGCCGGCCGCGGCCGCCTCCCTGGCCCGACACCCTGCGCGTCGGCCTGTCCCCTTCGCTCTGCCCACCGTCCCCCCGGGCGACTCGATGGTCCGTGCACACATCCGAAGATGATGTGTGTCGGCGTCGCTTCCACTTCTGCGAGGGAGGGAAACACGTTTTCAGGATGACAGCTGGACCCAGCTTGCTGTAATAGTAAAGTGTAGAAGTTGGACTCCGAGAAATTCACTCTCTCCATTCGGGTTGAGTTGGCCCGGTTCTGGAGCGATCCCTTCCGATCCATCAAGTGGGGAAAGTTTAGGAATACTCAGGAGGTGGACCTGTGTTCTTTGAAGCTAATATTTAAGAACTTGCCAAATGAAATTCACTCGGGAAGAAGGGAATCTTACCTAGAATAGAGGGCAGATGAATTGACTGATTGTGATCGTGATTCTTCCATCAGGACCTTTTTAGATTTAACTATTTTGATTTAAAGTATAGTTGAACCATGGCCCTGTAGGTGTAAAGACTGCTGTGTAGATCTGTTAGAGGAAGCAGTGACCAGACGAAACTTTTCCCCATTATTTAATATTGAGAACACGCCTGTAACTTTTGATGATTAGCAGTAAAAGCATAAATAATTTGAAAAGCGAACGTGAAATCATTTTTGAAACAGTCACAGATAATTTGTCCATCTTGAAAGGCGTACCTGAAGAGTTACTTGCTATGGATACGTTTACTTTGTAGCCGAACGTTTAGCAATTTGAACCACAGCTGTAGCCGTTACTCTTGGGGCTCCCTGTATTCCAAGATTAAAGTCCACAAACGCTTTAATCCCAGCATTTATGGGAATTCAGGTCCATAGCCGAGTTTTTAATCTCTAAGCATCCTACATTCTACTCTCCCTTTGCTAAACTCTAACCCCACTGGTGTCCTTTTCTTAGTGCCTATTGGTGACATCCTGCGCAGCATTCCTACACCTTTCCCCTCCTCCACGCTGGTCCTTCAGAAAGACGCAGTGCCAGTGTTAACTGGTGAACCCTTGCACACACAAGTGCAGGGGCCGGCCCAATCTAGAGAATGCACACTTCCTCAGTGTTCCTTGAGCAATTGTCACAGTGTTTTTTGGTTATTTACTTGCCCACCCCTCAGCTTTCCGGTGAGCTTATTGTTATTCATCTCCTCCACCCAGGGGCAGGTACAGAGCACGTGCTCAATAGACACCTAATGAAAGTGTTAATTTATTATTAATCTCAGTGTTACGGAGTTTAATAGTTTGTATTTAGTTTTTCAGAATGTGTCCGTCCTAACATTTGAAGACATTGATGTCTCTAACAAAACAATTTAAAGAGTGAGAGGAATATTATGGATATTTATTCTACAAGAGGACAGGAGAGTAGGGCTCAATTTTTTACCCATAAATTTTGAAACCGTCTCTTTCAAAGTCATTTCCAAGTCTCTCATCTGTATTTTCATCTGTCTTCTACACACGAAACTGCTTATGCTTTGAACTCTCCATACTTGAACCAGATACCAGTAGACAGTCGTGGGGAGGTGGGAGTGGGTTGGGGGCATAGCAGAATATGCATGTGAAGGAAGTGGTAGCAGGTGGTTTGAGCAGTGATTTTTGGTTGGGGAATGTTGGTTTGTAAATATTCCCTTGGGTCATATAAATCTGGGATTGAATCTGATTTTGCTTTATGTATCAATTTGTGAGTTTATAGGACATACGTATATGGCCTGGCTGTGTTGCAAAGACATTTGTGTGTGTATAGCATCTGAACAGCTCCCTGTCCACTGGAATGCCCTTTCTGGGGCTTACAAGAGCAAATTCTTGCAGATAAATTACACAGATTGCATTATTTTATATGTCCGTTTATTATATATGAGCATTACTTATTCTCCAGTCTCCAGAATCTTTCTCCATTGGCAAAGTTATAGGACTGTGTCGGCTCTAGGGTACTCTTAATTGTTGAGTCTTCCGCATGCAAGACGTCTTTGCCACTGTGACTTTGAGGCACTGTTGGTTACACAAATGTACTAGGTAAATGTGGGCAGAGTGTGGCGTAGTTTATCTTAGATATGGCTCTGAGCAATAGAAGGAAGGTTTATATATAAGATGTAGCTTAGTTTTTCAGCCAGATTTTTAGTTGTTTTTATTTTGGGGCAAAAGCTTATTTTACTAATATGTCTTGGTGTAGGAAATGACTTTCATCACTCTAAGAAGCACAAACTTGAATTATTACAACATAAACTTAAAACTAGCCAATGCACTTCAAATTGCAAGCATTAAAACACAGTGATTTGAAAGGCAATTTCTTAATTGGATAGACTGCTAACTTTGAAATCTTAAAATAGATACTTTCTGTTTGAAGTTGAAAATGTAAATTAAACCCTGCAGTTTTAATGGCTAAGAAGTAGGGAGTGAGTGTGCTAGTGCTTTGTCTAAAGGTTTTTTAATGGGGGTAGTTTAACAGCTTTCTTTAAATTCTTTCTGCCAACTCTGCACCCCTCCCCCCCAAAAAAAAACCCTCTACAAATCTGTTTTAACTTTAGTTCTTACTATAAACCCCTTTTCATTCTCATAATTCAGACCATTGGAGTAGGTATCAATGCCTGTGTTCCAGTCTGCTCCTTCATATTTACATAGGACGTTGACAGGACCAAGCCTCAGTTTCTTTGTAAAGTAAACTTCAATCTCTGAGATCACTTCCAATCCTAAATTATACTTCATCTTTTACACTTAACAGCCACCCTGTTCTCTCACTTCTAAGAGCTATTTTAATCATATTTTGACATCTCTCTGTATAGTTAAGCTGTGTAGTCTGTGTAGTTTTTTCCTCCTTTTTTTGGAATGTTATTAAATTGATACTGTAGCTTACAATCAGTTGGATTTTAGAATTGAGAAACTAGAGTAGATCAGTGGCCCCCAAATTGCTTGCTGGCTTCCTTTTTCTGAATGGCCAGTTGCATCTCTGCAAGATATCTTGTTTTCTGTACTATAATATCACACTAACGAAAAAAGCCAGTGGGCACTGTTGGAAGAAGTAAATAGATCTAGGGAGCATTCCCTAGTGGTAACCCTCTTTGTTTAGGTGATGCATATGTGGCTTAAGTATTGGAGTAAACCCCAGACGGTAGTATGAACGGTGGTAGGGTTTTCGACTGAACCTTACTTAACAGCAATCTGACTTCAGGAAGGCATGTTCATTTCTAAGCCTTAGCCCTTTCATTTGTAGTGATAATTAATACCTGTCTCACCTCCCTCATAGGATTGCCAAGCTGGTGAACCCTTAGTTGTGTGTGTCAGGGTGAAATAAACACCTGTATTCTAACTTGGGCATCTTAGTGAATACAAACACCTGGTTAGCCCATTGCTAATAGCACAACGTTTCCCTCAGGTCTTAAGCAGAAAGACCCCTTCAGTTGGAGGGTCATTCTGCTCCTATTCTACACCCTTCTGCTCAGGTCTTCAGAGACCGGTTTTCACGTGCTTCCTTTTGGGTTGGCAAGTTCCTCCCACCAACCCCCCTCACCTAGTAACTCTGCCCGATTTTCTTGTAAGCCGAAACTCTCTTGCGCCCTCTAGTGTTCCCTGGACACAACCAGTATTCCAGCACCACGAACAGTGCCCAGGGGCTTCCCAGTAGGTTCTTTTTTTTTTTAATTTTATATTTTTATTAAGTTATTGATATACCCTCTTATGAAGGTTTCACATGAAAAAACAATGTGGTTACTACATTTACTCATATTATCAAGTCCCCACCCATACCCCAGTGCAGTCACTGTCCATCAGTGCAGCAAGATGCCACAGATTCACTGTTTGCCTTTGTGCTACACTGTTTTCCCTGTGATCCCCCCGCACCATGTGTACTAAACATAATACCCCTCAATCCCCATCTCCCTACGTCCCTCCGCGCCCTCCCACACCTCTCCCCTTTGGTAACCACTAGTTCCTTCTTGGAGTCTGTGAGTCTGCTGCTGTTTTGGTCCTTCAGTTTTGCTTTGCTTTTATGCTCCACGAATGAGGGAAATTATTTGGCACTTGTCTTTTTCCACCTGGCTATTTTCACTGAGCATAATATCCTCCAGCTCCATCCATGTTGTTGCAAATGGTAGGATTTGTTTCTTTCTTATGGCTGAATAGTATTCCATTGTGTATATGTACCACATCTTCTTTATCCATTCATCTACTGATGGACACTTAGGCTGCTTCCATATCTTGACTATTGTAAATAGTGCTGCGATAAACATAGGGGTGCATATGTCTTTTTGAATCTGATAACTTATATTCTTTGGGTAAATTCCAAGGAATGGAATTCCTGGGTCAAATGGTATTTCTATTTTTAGTTTTTTGAGGAACCCCCATATTGCTTTCCACAATGGTTGAACTAGCTTATAGCTTACATTCCCACCAGCAGTGTAGGAGCATTCCCCTTTCTCCGCATCCTTGCCAGCATTTGTTGTTTTTAGTCTTATCGATGCTGACCATCCTTACTGGTGTGAGGTGATATCTCATTGTGGTTTTAATTTGCATTTCTCTGATGATTAGTGATGTGGAGCATCTTTTCATGTGTCTGTTGGCCATATGAATTTCTTCTTTGGAGAAGTGTCTCTTCATATCTTCTGCCCATCTGTTAATCAGGTTATTTGCTTTTTGGGTGTTGAGGCATGTGAGTTCTTTATAGTTTGGGTGTTAACCCTTGTCACATATGTCATTTACAAATATATTCTCCCATATTGTAGAATGCCTTTTTGTTCTGTTGATGGTGTCCTTTGCTGTACATAAGCTTTTTAGTTTGATGTAGTCTCATGTGTTCATTTTTGCTTTTGTTTCTCTTGCTCGAGGAGATGCGTTCAAGAAGAAGTTGCACATGCTTATATTCAGGTTTTTTGCCTATGTTGTCTTCTAAGAGTTTTATGGTTTCATGACTTATATTCAGATCTTTGATCCATCTTGAGTTTACTTTTGTGTATGGGGTTAAACAGTAATCCATTTTCATTCTCTTGCATGTAGCTGTCCAGTTTTGCCAACACCAATTGTTGAAGAGGCTGTCATTTCCCTGCTGTATGTCCATGGTTCCTTTATCATGTATTAATTGACCATATATGGTTGGGTTTATATCTGAGCTCTGGAGTCTGTTCCATTGGTCTATGGGTCTTTTCTTGTGCCAGTACCAAATTGTCTTGATTACTGTGGCTTTGTAGTAGAACTTGAAGTTGGGGAGCATAATCCCCCAGCTTTATTCTTCCTTCTCCAGATTGCTTTGGGTATTCGTGGTCTTTTGTGGTTCCATATGAATTTTAGAACTTTTTTCCAGTTCATTGAAGAATGCTATTGGTATCTTGATAGGAATTGCATTGAATCTGTAGATTGCTTTAGGCAGGGACAGTTTAACTTCTCCCTTGCAATCTGGATGCCTTGTATTTCTTTGTGTTGTCTGATTGCCGTGGCGAGGACCTCCAGTACTATGTTGAATAGAAGTGGGGAGAGTGGGCATTCTTGTCTTCTTCCTGATCTTAAAGGAAAAGCTTTCCACTTCTCACTGTTCAGTATGATGTTGGCTGTGGGTTTGTCATATATGGCCTTTATTATGTTGAGGTACTTGCTCTCTATGCCCATTTTGTTGAAAGTTTTTATCATGAATGGATATTGAATTTTGTCAAATGGTTTTTCAGCGTCTGTGGAGATGATCCTGTGGTTTTTGTCTTTTTTGTTAATGTGGTGGATGATGTTGATGGATTTTTGAATGTTGTACCATCCTTGCATCCCTGGAATAAATCCTACTTGATCATAATGGATGATCTTTTTGATGCATTTCTGAATTCAGTTTGCTAATATTTTGTTGAGTATTTTCGCATCTATGTTCATCAGGGATATTGGTCTGTAATTTTCTTTTTCTGTGGTGTCTTTGCCTGGTTTGGTATTAGAGTGATGCTGGCCTCATAGAATGAGTTTGGAAGTATTCCCTCTTCTACTCTTTGGAAAACTTTAAGGAGGATGGGTATTAGGTCTTCAGTAAATGTTTGATCAAATTCAGTGGTGAAGCCATGGTCCAGGCGTTTTGTTCTTAGGTAGGTTTTTGATTACCAGTTCAATTTTGTTGCTGGTAATTGGTCTGTTCAGATTTTCTGTTTCTTTCTGGATCAGCCTTGGAAAGTTGTATTTTTCTAGAAAGTTGTCCATTTCTTCTAGATTGTCCAGTCTGTTGGCATATAATATTTCATAGTATTCTCTAATAATTCTTTGTATTGTTGTGGGGTCTGTAGTGATTTTTCCTTTCTCATTTCTTATTCTGTTTATATGTGTAGACTCTCTTTTTTTCTTAAGTCTGGCTGGGGGTTTATCTATTTTGTTTATTTTCTCAAAGAACCAGCTCTTGCTTTCATTGATTCTTTCCCCAGTAGGTTCTTGATAAATGTTGCATTGAGTGGATTCTAGGTCTGCAGAATGATTTCTTTTGTCTTATTTCTGTAACAAGTTTGAAATATCTGATACAACTTAATTATCTCTTTGAGGAGTATTTTTATTTTCATGTTTGTGGTGTTTGATGCGGGATTTTTATTAAGAAAACCAACTTATGTCTCAGGAAGAGGTGTAAAGGGGGCCTGATTAAGCCAGTGAGGCAGTGAGGCAGAGAGGCCAAATGGACACCTTCTTCTCCTTACCTGTTAAAAACAGAAGCAGACCCCATTTGGGGTCCAGGAGAATTTAAACAAAGCTGGTTGCCTCAGAAAATAAGTTTGGTGGATATAAATAGATACCAGGAGTGTTCCTGAACCAAAAAAAAGGTAATGATTTCTATATTTATGATTTTGATTTATTTTCCTTGATAATTCAATCTAAAGTCCATTCCCACATTATTCTTTCTCCTAACGTCCTCTTTATCTCCTTTATAGCTCTTACCAGAATTTACAGTTTCATACTTACTGGATGTTCGTCTCTTCATCCCACACTACACTCTGAGCTTCCTGGAATTAGGATCCATGTCTGTTTTGTTCTAGGGTCTTATCCTTCAAATATGGGGCAAAAGTATGTTTAAAATTTTGTTTCAGTCAAAATCGTATTGCTTTCTTATGTGGTGTCAAGAGTGTCCAGTCTTGCATCCTGGCCTACGCTTAATTTTTTTCTAGTTCTCTAAGACTTGCTCTCATTTGTAAAATGTGGGTAATAGTAGTATTGTATATATTTAATACTTTCATTCTATATAAATTATATATCATATATTTACATTAAATATTAAATGTGTTTAATTGTATATGTTAAAGGACTGATGAGTGTAAATGAAAGGATGCATGTAAGGTTATCAGCACAGTTCATGGATCATTATAAGAGCAATGTTGTGAAATGGTGCCCAGAAAACTAGAGCTAAGAGGTGTCTTTCTTGTGCCCAGGATGCCAGATTGTCCCTGTGGCATTCAGTTCTTCACTCACATCTTGGACATTTACTGAGCTACGCGCTGGACACTGTGCTGCCCACTTGACAGCACATAGCCTGAGACAGTCCCTAAGTGAGGGGCTACTTTGCAAGACTTGTGTCTCCCACAGTGCCTCTCTGTGTGTCTTGCTCATTTCATTTCCTTCCTTCTTCCCTCCCCTTTTTCCTTCCATTTAAGTGCCAGTGATAAAACTCAGATTTTGGGGGGTGGAGGTGGGGGTTCATGTATTGGTAGCATATTATGTCAGAAGATGTTAATTACTTTGGCTAGGTAATTTATCTCCCTGAGCCTGTTTCTTTTAAACTAAGACCTTTGCTCTGGAAAGCAGTGATTCTTTGAATTGAGAGAATATTGAAATGCTTGGTAAGTAGTCCTTTGATTAATATTACTTGCTTCATAGTCCATACTTCTCTTCTGAGTTCTAACATCTTATGTATGACAGCGTCACCTGAGTAGTGCCACCCTCTTCTAATTTAGGAAATCCATCTCTCCTGCAAACCTGGCCCTTCTCTAGTCCCAAACTCAGTTCATAGCAATCTTGCAGTCTCCCCAACTACAGCTTTTGCCCCAACTAGAGATTTCTGACTCATCTTGAATTCCTTTTTGTCCATACTAACTGTATCTAATTTGTTACCAAGTCTTGCCAACCTTGTATTTGAAATCCCAGAGATGTTCTCTCCCTTTGCATCCACTGCTACTGTTGAACTTGAGTTTCTCTCTGCCTCCAGTCACATGCTTTTCTACCAGTGGGATCCTTTTCTAGAGTACGATTGAGCAAACTCCCCAACTTCTCATCCGCACAACAATGAAAAGCACCTACTTTACTCGGTGTGATAATTAAATGATAATATGAATATAGGAAGCACTAAATGAATGGAGGAGCTATTATTTAAATTGTTGCTTTAAAAATTGAGTTAACAGTAAGAAAAAACATTTTACCAGAGACATAACAATCTAAATTCCACTGTAACAAAATCTATATAGTCCCTCTGAATATTGATGTATGAGGTGGAGCCTGGTATGATCTGTAATTGTATGTTGTTGCCAAAAGTCACAGCCCCTTCTCTGCAGGAGCAGTAGGGAATGCAACGTTGATCTCACTCTGTGTTAAAAATGAACACCCCCAGTCCTTTTTTACTGTCTTGAAAATTGGTACTTTTTTAAATAGATAAGTTGATGTGATTTTTTTTCTTATGGTAGTTATAGTAGGATGAGGCATGGAGGGAAGGAAGTTTCTTTAAACAGACGTTAAAGTTTTATGAATAATACCTCAACACACTTGGCCCTACATTTCTGCCTTAGTTACTTGAAGAGGCAGTTAGAAACCTTTATTTTATTAGCAGTTTCGCCCATTTAGTTCTTGTGCCAGACTGATGAGGTGGGCCCCATTTTCATTTTACTAATGAGGCATTAGTGATGTTAAATGACTTGTCCATGGCCGTACCACTAGAGAGTAATGAATGGTGCATGGTGTGACCCAGGCCTTTGGACTCCATCCTGAACCACTGGGTGTGCTGCTTCCTGAAAAGTCTACCACCTGGCAAACTCAGCTTTGGCCTTTAAGACCCAGCCCCAAAAGCACCTTTTGGAAGTTTTTCCTCACCCTTGTCTTTGCCCAGTAAGAATTGATTATTCTTTGTTAGGCTTTACCTACCTTAACAGCTTCTGAGGAACTCTGGGCTGTACTTACAGACTAGTGACATTAGGTGGCATCTGTTCATAAAAAGAATAAAATGCTGTTTGGGTCCAGGAAGGAAGCATTCTTGATTTTATTTATAGGCCCTAGGAGGTAAGCAGATGGACCAGGAACAGAAAGATGGGAGGAAGGTTTGTGGTTGTGTTTTATTTTGTTGAGGAATTTCCCTCAACAACCACAATCATATTTTAGAAATAGCTACTGAGACAGTTGGAGATGTGGATCTTGCTTATATAAAATCCTTTGTTGTGATACATATTGGATGCGGATAAATAAGGAACTAGGAAGCAATATTTTCTGTAATGAGGCAAGTAGAGAGAGGAGTTTAGTACATGCCCAGCCATAGATCTGTGGCCCAGTAGGTAAGTGTAAATGTTGGGTATGCCTGATCATAGACTTATTTTGCTGTTTAAAATGTTCTAAGTGAAATATCCTATCTGATTGTTTTAGTTTCCTTTTTTAGAATTTTTATATAAACATAAAAGTGTTCATAACACTTCTAAGTATGGTCTTCTTATCTAAGCACAGTGTATGACTTAATTAGGTGTGTAACTGAGATGTCAGCTTTATCTTCAAAATTTATATAGCTCTCTGTAGCCATGTTTCATACCTACAATTGAAGGGGGAGAATTACTTTTCTTTTTAAATGCATTTAAAACAACTTTTTAACGGTGTTTAAAATCGTCTTTCTTGTGACATGTTGGAGTTTTGTGTATTTCTGGAGTCTGGTACTAAAGCATTTCTGGTTTACTTGTTCATGGTTTCTGTATTAGTTTCCTGTGGGTGCTGTAACGCATGAACACAAACTTGGAGACTTAGAACAAAGGAAATGTATTCTCTTACAGTTCAGAGGCCAGTTCCCCATCAGTTTCACTGGGCCAAAATCAGGGTATGAGCAGGACTCCCCCTGGAGGCTCTAGGAGAGAATTGATCCTTGCCTCTAGGTGGCTCAGGTGTTCCCTGCTTGAGACTATCCCTCCAGTCTTTGCCTCTCATTGTGTGTGGTGTCAAATCTCCAACTGCCCCTCTCTTATAAGGGCACTTGTGATGGCAGTTGGAGCTCACCTGGGTCGTCAGCTTCATCTCAAAATCTGTAATTTAATCACACCTCCAATGACCCTTTTCTTTATAAATGAACATGTGCAGATTCCAGACTAGGACTGGTATCTTTTGGAGGCTGTTTCTAGCCTAGTACAGTCTCCTCGGCAGCAGTTAGCACAACCAGCCCAGCATGATTAGTGATGCCGTCTCTAGTCACCATTTTGTCCTGAAGGGGTGAGCAAAGCATTATTGTACAGAGGTGGGAAACTGCGGGGGATCAGGTGCAGGTCCCTTTCCCACCTGAGGCTGCTTTGGAAGCTCTTACGTGTGAGTTTGACTCTACAAAGCTGGGAGAGAAATTATACTTTAATAATAACATGACATTAGTAATTACTTTGCTTTGGAGCTTGGTATTAAATACTCAGATTCACATTTGAATTTGTGTGACAGCTCTGGACTTAGAGCAACAGCTCTGCCTTAGGTAAAAGCTCAATTGTGAATTCCCCAGGCTTTTCTTGCAGCACTAATTGAACTCTGACAAGTCATCTAACTTCTCAAATGAGATACATTTCTGACAATATTTATAGGAGCAGATTTTTAACAGGTGTGATCACGAATTCATGGTAGTTTTCTAACACATTGGCAACTGAAGTACTGCCCTGTCAAATTGTATGTTGTAGTATTTAATAGACTGTTGAATGCTTTGGGCAGTTTTGCAAGGCTTCTTATATTGACCTGATCATATGAATTATTACTAACAGATTCTGTGGAACCTTGGAGATAGACTGATTGCAGATAGATTTGAAATAGCCATTGATAAAGACCGATTTGGAATTCTTTGATAGATTGGTGAGTCCTTTTGTAATTGTAGATTTGAGGAAAAGAGTTTATAACCAGATGGGCTTATATGCAGCAGTTAGGTTTCAGACTAGAAAAGGGATGTGTGGTGTGATTGGGCCTGTAGCATGTTGGGCCTAGCGCTGGCTTCCAGCGATCAGAAGGTGTGCCTCTGCCTGTGGACACTGCAGTAGGGAAGACAAGTGCTGTTGGGTAATTACATTAAGCAGTGGGTACAGTTGTAATAAGCATCGTGAAGGAGGAATGTTAAAGTGTGTAACAAGTGTCTTGCCAGTGGGTTTTGGCCCCGGGCAAGTTCGCTATGGATTTGATGTGACCAAAGAAATTGACAGCAAAATGTTCTTTGGGTGAAAGGGTTTTATACCCAACTTTATTTCCAGGTGGCAGGTCAGTCACTAAAATCCCACCACTCAGAGCGAGTCTGCATGCAACAAGCGGTCTCTGTCTCTGGGCCCCTCTGCTTGCACAGCCGTCCTCTGGGCCTCTCTGCACAGTCGTCCCACACAGCCGTCCTCTGGGGCCTCTCTGCACAGTTGTCCCATACAGCCATCCTCTGGGCCTCTGTCCTCGGTGCTGCCACCACTCCAGCCTCTGCTCTGCTCTCCTGCAGCGGTACAGCCGTGCCACCATGTCACGCCGAGAGCACTGGGCAGAGAGCTCTTTATATAGAGTCAGCAGCCATGTATTGCCCACAGGTGTGCAGTGAGCCAGTCAGCCAGGGCCAGGTGAGAATTCTGGCCACAGGAACTCTCATTTTATCCACACAAGGCAGTCTGTGGGATGGAGGACTGGGAGGTTGGGGGAATGGTGGGCAGATTGGCAGTTCTCAAGTACAAAGGCCCTCGGGGCACCGAGCACACCAGGGGATGTAAGTTAGGCTGTGTCTGGAGCATTGGCTGGAGCAAGGGCAGAGTCGGGCAGGGCTGGATCATGCAGGACCTTTTCACAATTTCAAAGGACTTTTATTTTTGCTATTGTGTGTAATTTTCACATGTGAGATAGGCTGGCCAGACATGTGAGAGCCCAGAAGGGGAAACTGGTTTTTTGCTTAGCCACTGGGGCAGTGTTGGAACTGATGGCAGCCTTAGTGTTCTCACTCCTGGGCCAGTGTGGCCTCTTTTGTTCTTGGGTGTGTTGGGGTGGGGGTGAGGGGGTGTTTCCTCTTTGGACAGTGCTTTCTCTCATTTCTATGCTTTTTCTTGATGTTTGTCTTCCTTGTGCTTATTTTAAATATAAAGTTCTTGGAAGCGTGGGATTGTGACCCTGTGAGCATCCCAAAGCCCACAAGTGAAGGTGTCAGAAACTTGTGAAAGTTTCAGTGACGTGGTAGGCTTCTTGTTACCCCAGAAGTCAGATTTTTGAATTGCAGTACTTAAGGTTTTAGAAATTGGCTTTAACTTATATATAAATGATGCAGAGAATTTTTGTGAAGTCTGTTTTAGTTTCCTTTTATAATGTATATACATATATATATTTAAATTTTTATTACAAAAGTAATACATGCTCATTTTGAAAAGTTGAACCTTTTGAAGAATATCTCCTGTGACAGGTAAAAATTGCTGTTTATCTCATTCTCCAGAGATAATACTGTTAACCATTTATTTTTTATTTGTTTTCTTAGCAAATTATAGTTGAACCACTCTCAAATACTTGCTCTGCTTTTTCTTCATAAAGGTGTCCTGAAGTCCTCTAGCAAGCTAGAACCTACTTTTTAGAATGTGTGTTACCTTTTCCTTTCAACCATTTGAGGATTGTTTATCTGCCACTGGATAATTTCTCTAGGATAAATGGAAACAGCTCCACTTTGTGTACTGGTTTGAGTGTCCTTGGTCCTAGCCGGAAATTATGGTGACATTCTTGATAGTTCTTCAGAATCACGTTTCCTTTTTTCTAACAGATTTTTTTAAACCCTGGTTTGTGTTTAAGACAGTCAACAAAAAACTGTGGTCCAAAAGTTTTAAGTACAAAAGGGATTGGAACCAGAGTTCTCAGATTGGGCACTGAGCACTTAACTCAAAAGTTACCAAACGGTTTATAATCCCATGTGTGTCCATAAAGGACAGTAGCAGGATAGGAGAACGCTGACATCTGTTGAGGGCCCGTCACTACCGGTAATGTGAAGTCCATCACTGTACTTTACATGAACCAAGCACATTTTCTGTGAAACAGTTCTGCTTTCTGTTAAAACTTTTCAAGCATCTGGAGTTTTTTGTTCATTTTCCAATTACAAATTCAGAGGTTCAATAAACATTTGGGGGCAAAAATTTTTTAATGTTAATCCCCAAAGATGGCCATGGCTGTTGGTGATTTGGAATGCATGGTGGTAATGGTATGTGTGCTTTTTACCTTAGTGATATTATAATATGACCAGAAGTTTCCTTTTTAAATACAACTCTAAATAATTCCTTAAATACTTTCCTCTTTAAATACAACTCTTACTTTAGCAGTTTTCAAGTATGTTCTATATTATCATAAATTGTCTGCTCTTTCACTTATGTTTGGCACTAGAATCTGAGGTAACATGCTGGTTTCCCCACCTCCTGGTGCAGTGACACCACATAAGGTAGATCTTCCTTTCCTGTTGACTTTAGTGTCAGACAAACCTCTCAAGAGAATGGTACTGCCCATCCCAGAGCACAGTTACACTGGGTTTCCGTAGAGACTGCTCACATCATTTTTTATGAATACTCAAAAATATAGGGAGGAAAGCCTTGCTCAGTACCCTCAGGAATTCCACCCCATTAGCACACTAAGATGGTCTTTATTATTCCAATCAGAGAATTAACTAATCTTATATATATTCATTTAAAAATTATTAATAAAGATCCATTTATAAACTCTCAAAGCATACTGTTCTCAGATTAACTCACCTATTCCTATCATCTCCCACCCTCTGAATTTAATTTACATATGTCTTTTCTGGCACATGAAATGTCTAGTCTTTTTCTCTTATTTGAAACAAATGAACTTAAGAACTTGGAAGACTCCTTTTTATTCCTTATATTCCTCTCTGCCATCTAATTCTTTGCCCAAAGCCCATGTTCTAAGAAATGCCCATTTTAGGAGGTCTCTGTCATTTCTGAGAGAGGCTTCTAGATCGTCAGTGGCCCATTCTGTCCTTGAGTTTCCTCTCATGAAAGAGAGAGGTCTGCCTTCTCAGCATCTGCAGCCCTTTGCAGAGCTGGCCCCTCCCTTCCCGAAGCGAGGGTCCCTCCTGAAGCAGCTTTGTTCTGGCTCCCCCTGTTTCCTCACTGGTTGCTCCTTTTGGGTCCTCTGCTGCTGGTCCCTCATTTTGATCCCCAAATATTTGGGTGTCTTCTTAGTCCTTAGACTGCCTTCATCTGTACTCACTCCCTGGGTGATTTCTTCTTGTCCCATAGCTAGAAATAGCATTAGTGCTCTGACTCCATGTTCATATATCCAGCCCAGACCTGTACTGCAGGCCCTTGTATCCATCTGCCTACTCAGCATCTCTGCTTGGACTCCAGTGGCCATCTCAGACATGACCGAAACCAGACTCTGCACCCATCCACTGTGGAAACCTGGTCCTCTGGTAGTCTCTGGCCTCCATACATGCTATTCCCAATCTTTCGTTTGGAAGAATGATTGAGTACTCTGTCATATGCTCTGTTAACAGATCTCACCTATCAGAAAAACCTTCAGGAAAAATCCTGAAACCAACCACTTCTCCCACTTCTACTGCTGCAAACCACCAGTATCGCTTCTGTTTAGTGCAATAGTCTCTTAAGTAGTACTTCTGTCTTGCCCCCCAAATTATTAGTGGCTTCATTAGATCTGTTTTTTGTTTTGCTTTGAAGCATTCATTTGTGAGCTCTTGCCATAGCAGGCAGCTAGCATGAGCCCTTAAAACTGCACCTTGGGCTCAAGATGGTGGCATGAGTAAGGCGGCGGAAATCTCCTCCCAAAAGCATATGTATTTTTTAAAATACAACAAATACAACTACACCTAAAAGAGAGACCAGAAGATACAGTACAACAGCCAAGCTACATCTACATCTGCGAGACCTCAGCATCTCACGTAAAGGGTAAGATACAAAGCCACAACCCGGTGGAACCCGAGCACTCTCCCCACTCCAGCTCACTAGCAGGAGGAAAAGAATCAGAGTGCGGAGGGAGTGGAAGCACAGGGCTGCTAAATAACCAGCCCTAGTAATCTGCACCAGGAGCACAGACACACATTGCTTGGTGTACTGGATATTAGAGAAACGGAAAGGTAAAATTGGAGACAGAGACTGCGAGTGGGTCCCCACAGAGCTCCCCTGGGACAAAAGAAAAGAGGGTGCTTTTTTAAAAGTCTTAAAGGGACAAGGGTTTAACAGCTGGACAAAATCATCCCAGCACACTCAGCTCAGCAGGCTGGGAATCCTAAGGAACTTCAGGTGCCCCAACCCCCTGGGGGGTAACCCAGCCCCGAAGCCCCTCACAACAATAAGCAGCCCGCCATTCATTCCTCCCAGCTGGCGCTGCAAGCAAACCGGCTGACCCGCCCCAACAGTGGAGCAGCCAGAGAGTGGCCCCACCCACAGCAACCACACAGAGTCTCCTCCCAGCGCGCAGCTAACCGTGACAGACCCAGAGGCTGCCGCCAGCGTGTAGCTACCCAGCACAGATGGAGGAAGCCAGAGCAAGGTCCAGAAGGCACGAAGGGGTGCCGTTCTCGCAGGAGAACACACCCTGTGTGCTTGCCACTCCCTGCAGGATGCCCTGCCCACAGCAGCTCAGGAGATTAGCCCAAAGAGTGCTCCCTGTCTGCGGATAACTGACACAGGCAGCGGAGAAGGGCAAGGCGACCAGCAAGCAGGAAGGAACTTTGTTCTCCCAGCTGACACATGCACCACCTGCCTGCAACTGCTTCTATCGCTATGAAAAGGCAGAAGAATCTGGTCCAGTCAAAAATCACTCAGATAACCCCAGAGAGAGGGCTTGGTAAGATGGATATAACCAATCTTCCTGAAAAAGAATTCAAAATAAAAGTCATAACCATGCTGATGGACCTGCAGAGAAATATGCAAGAGCTAAGAGATGAAGTCCAGAGGGAGATAACAGAAATGAAACAATCTCTGGGAGGACTTCAGAGCAGACTGGATGAGGTGCAAGAGACTGTTAATGGAATACAAATCAGAGAACAGGAATACAGAGAAGCTGAGGCAGAGAGAGATAAAAGGATCTCCAGGAATGAAAGAATATTAAGACAACTGTGTGACCAATCCAAACAGAACAATATTCGCATTATAGGGTACCAGAAGAAGAAGAGAGAGAAAAAGGGATAGAAAGTGTCTTTGAAGAAATAATTGCTGAAAACTTCCCCAAGCTGGGGGAGGAAATAGTCTCTCAGACCATGGAAGCCCACATGTCTCCCAACACGAGGGACCCAAGGAGGACAACACCAAGACATATAATAATTAAAATGGCAAAGATCAAAGACAAGGACAGAGTATTAAAGGCAGCCAGAGAGAGAAAAAAGATCACACCTACAAAGGAAAACCCAGCAGGCTATCATCAGACCTCTCAACAGAAACCTTACAGGCCAGAAGAGAATGCAATGATATATTTAATGCAATGAAACAGAAGGGCCTTGAACCAAGAATACTGTATCCAGCACAATTATTTAAATATGAAGGAGGGGTTAAACAATTCCCAGACAAACGAAAGTTGAGGGATTTGCCTCCCACAAACCAACTCTACAGGATATTTTAAAGGGAATGCTCTAGATGGAAGCACTCCTAAGGCTAAATAGATGTCACCAGAGAAAATAAAATCACAGCAAAGAAAGCAGACCAACCAAATACTAAAGTCAAAAAGTAAAATCAACTATTCACAAAAGCAGTCGATGGAAACACAAAAGAGTACAGAATAAAACACCTAACATATAAAGAATGGAGGAGGAAGAATAAGAAGGGAGGGAAATAAAGAATCATCACACTGTGTTTATAATAGCTTAATAAGAGAGTTAAGTTAGACAGTTAGATAGTAAAGAAGCTACCCTTGAACCTTTGGTAACCACGAATTCAAAGCCTGCGATGGCAATAAGTACATATCTTTTCGATAATCAAATATAAATGGACTGAATGTACCAATCAAAAGATACAGAGTAATAGAATGGATAATAAAAGCAAGACCCATCTATATGCTACTTACAAGAGACTCACCTCAAACTCAAAGACATGCACAGACTAAAAGTGAAGGGATGGAAAAAGATATTTCATGCAAATAATAGAAAAAAGCAGATGTTGCAGTACTAGTGTCAGACAAAATAGACTTCAAAACAAAGAAAGTAACAAGAGATAAAGAAGGACATTACATAATGATAAAGGGGGCAGTCCAACAAGAGGATATAACTATTATTAATATATATGCACCCAATACAGGAGCACCGACATGTGAAACAAATACTAACAGAATTACAGGACCAAATAGAATGCAATGCATTCATTCTAGGAGACTTCAACACACCACTCACTCCAAAGGACAGATCCACCAGACAGAAAATAAGTAGGATACAGAGGCACTGAACAATACACTAGAATAGATGGACCTAACAGACATCTACAGAACTCTACACCCAAAAGCAGCAGGATACACATTCTTCTCAAGTCCACATGGAACATTTTCCAGAATAGACCACATACTAGGCTACAAAAAGGGCCTCAGTAAATTAAAAAAGATTGAAATTGTACCAACAAACTTCTCAGATCACAAAGGTATAAAACTAGAAATAAATTGTACAAAGAAAACAAAAAGGCTCACAAACACATGGAGGCTTAACAACACACTACTAAATCAGTGGATCAATGACCAAATTAAAACAGAGATCAAGCAATATGACAACAACAGCACAAAGCCCCACCTTCTGTGGGAAGCAGTGAAGGCAGTTCTAAGAGGAAAGTATATAGCAATCCAGGCCTATTTAAAGAAGGAAGAACAATCCCAAACGAATAGTCTAAAGTCGCAATTATTGAAACTGGAAAAAGAAGAACAAATGAGGCCCAAAATCAGCAGAAGGAGGGAGATAATAAAGATCACAGAAGAAATAAATAAAATTGAGAAGAATAAAACAATAGAAAAATTAGTGAAACCAAGAGCTGGTTCTTTGAAAAAATAAACAAAATAGATCAACCCCTAGCCAGACTTACTAAGAGAAAAAGAGAATTTATACACATAAACAGAATCAGAAATGAGAAAGGAAAAATCATGTTGGACCCCACAGAAATACAAAGAATTATTAGAGAATACTATGAAAATCTATATGCTAATAACAAAGTGGATAACCAAGAAGAAATGGACAAGTTCCTAGAAAAATACAATTTTCCAAGACTGACCCAGAAAGAAACAGAAAATCTAAACAGACCAATTACCAGCAATGAAATTGAATTAGTAATCAAACTACCCAAGAACAAAACTGCCGATCCAGATGGATTCACCGTTGAATTTTATCCGACATATAGAAAAGACATAATACCCATTCGTAGAAGAGGAGGGAATACGTCCAAACTCACTCATTCTATGAAGCCAGCATCACTCTAATACCAAAACCAGACAAAGACCCCACAAAAAAAGAAAATTACAGACCAAAATCCCTGATGAACATAGATGCAAAAATACTCAACAAAATATTAGCAAACTGAATTTAAAAATATATCAAAAGGATCATACACCATGACCAAGTGGGATTCGTCCCAGGGATGCAAAGATGGTACAACATTGGAAAATCCATCAACATCATCCACCACATCAACAAAAAGGAGGACAAAAACCACATGATCATCTCCATAGATGCTGAAAAAGCATTCCAACAAAATTCAACATCCATTCATGACAAAAACTCTCAACAAAATGGGTATAGAGGGCAAGTACCTCAACATAATAAAGGCCATATATGATAAACCCACAGCCAACATCATACTGAACAGCGAGAAGCTGAAAGGGAACAAGACAGGGATGCCCACTCTCCCCACTGTTATTCAACATAGTACTGGAGGTCCTACCATGGCAATCAGACAAAACAAAGAAATACAAGGATCCAGATTGGTAAAGAAGAAGTCAAACTGTCACTATTTGCAAATGACATGATATTGTACATAAAAAACCCTAAAGACTCCACTCCAAGACTACTAGAACTAATATCGGAATTCAGCAAAGTTGCAGGATACAAAATTAATACACAGAAGTCTGTTGCATTCCTATACACTAATGATGAACTAGCAGAACGAGAAATCAGGAAAACGATTCCATTCACAATAGCATCAAAAAGAATAAAATACCTAGGAATAAACCTAACCAAGGAAGTGAAAGACCTGTACTCTGAAAACTACAGACACTCTTAAGAGAAATTAAAGAGGACACTAACAAATGGAAACTCATCCCATGCTCCTGGCTAGGAAGAATTAATATTGTCAAAATGGCCATCCTGCCTAAAGCAAACTACAGATTCAATGCAATTCCTATCAAAATACCAACAGCATTCTTCAGTGAACTGGAGCAAATAGTTCTAAAATTCATATGGAACCACAAAAGACCCTGAATACCCAAAGCAATCCTGAGAAGGAATAATAAAGCAGGGGGGATCTTGCTTCCCAACTTCACGCTCTACTACAAAGCCACAGTAATCAAGACAATTTGGTACTGGCACAAGAACAGACCCACAGACCAGTGGAACAGAATAGAGTCTCCAGACATTAACCCAAACATATACGGTCAATTAATATACGATAAAGGAGTCATGGATATATAGTAGGGAAATGACAGCCTCTTCAACAGCTGGTGTTGGCAAAACTGGACAGCTACATGTAAGAGAATGAAACTGGATCACTGTCTAACCCCATACACGAAAGTAAATTCGAAATGGATCAAAAGACCTGAATGTAAGTTATGAAACCATAAAACTCTTAGAAGAAAACATAGGCAAAAATCTCTTGGACATAAACATGAGCAACTTCTTCATGAACATATCTCCCCGGGCAAGGGAAACAAAAGCAAAAATGAACAAGTGGGACTATATCAAGCTGAAAAGCTTCTGTACAGCAAAGGACACCATCAATAGAACAAAAAGGCATCCTACAGTATGGGAGAATATATTCATAAATGACATATCTGATAAAGGGTTTATATCCAAAATATATAAAGAGCTCATGCACCTCAACAAACAGAAAGCAAACAATCCAATTAAAAAATGGGCACAGGATCTGAACAGACACTTGTTTAAAGAAGAAATTCAGATGACCAACAGACACATGAAAAGATGCTCCACATCACTAATCATCAGAGAAATGCAAATTAAAACCACAATGAGATATCACTTCACACCAGTAAGGATGGCCACCATCCAAAAGACAAACAACAACAAATGTTGGCGAGGATATGGAGAAAGGGGAACCCTCCTACACTGCTGATGGGAATGTAAATTAGTTCAACCATTGTGGAAAGCAGTATGGAGGTTCCTCAAAAAACTCTAAATAGAAATACCATTTAACCCAGGAATTCCACTTCTAGGAATTTACCCTAAGAATGCAGCAGCCCAGTTTGAAAAAGACATATGCACCCTTATGTTTATCACAGCACTATTTACAATAGCCAAGAAATGGAAGCAACCTAAGTGTCCATCAGATGAATGGATAAAGAAGATGTGGTACATATACATAATGGAATATTATTCAGCCATAAGAAGAAAAAAAATCCTACCATTTGCAACAACATGGATGATGCTAGAGGGTATTATGCTCAGTGAAATAAGCCAGGCAGAGAAAGCCAAGTACCAAATGATTTCACTCATCTGTGGAGTATAAGAACAAAGAAGAAAACTGAAGGAACAAAACAGCAGCAGACTCACAGAACCGAAGAATGGACTAACAGGTACCAAAAGGAAAGGGACTGGGGAGGATGGGTGGGAAGGGAGTGATAAGGGGAAAAAAAAGGGGCATTACTATTAGCAGATGTAATGTAGTGGGTGGGGGGCACGGGGAGGGCTGTACAACACAGTGAAGACAAGTAGTGATTCTACAGCTTCTTACTACGCTGATGGACAGTGACTGTAATGGGGTTTGTTGGGGGGGACTTGGTGATGATGGGGGGAGTCTAGTGATTGGCTGAAGTGTGCTACTAAAATGATTTACTGGTGAAATTTCATAATTCTCAGGAGAAAAATTAAGTTGATAATTTCCTCAAATTAAAATTTTTTATTCCGTAGTTTTTCTTTAGAATTCAGTATCAGTTATTTGCCCTAACAGATGAGCAAGTGAGTAAATAAGTAACTTAGAACAATAGTTCTCACACCAGAGTTTGAATCAGAATCACATGGAGGACTTATTAAAACATAGATGGCTGGGCCTCATCCCAGGTTTTCTTTTTTTATTTATGTCTCTGAATGGGCCCAGTGGATCCTAATTAAAAGCACATCCTACTCACATTACCCTATAAAAATGCAAAGACTTATAAATAAAAAATAAAAATAAATATATCTCTGGGAATGTTGGTTGACCCTTAAGGATTCTCTGTGGAGAGAGAACTTGCTATTTTTTGTCTGTTGGTTTTAAAGCCACATTGCTCTTTTCTATTTCATATAGTTAACATTTTGTGTCTTATCATCAAGGAATATCAGGACTCCTAAAGAGTCTTTTAAAAAAAACCATTCTTCTGTCATTATCCATACATTGTGTGTTAAATGTGGGCATTGAGATGGGCTTCCTAAAGGGCAAAAAGCCCTTCTTCTAGTTCTTTCTCCTTGGAGGTGCACGATGTGGGGGGTGACCAGAAAGCCTGCTGGCAGGTGGCGTGGAGGTTACAGTGGCAGCAGTGTGGTCCCTGTTGGGCCTGCCTGCACGGCCTCTCTCAGCACCTCTCATAACACAGGCCATTTTGTGAAAGAATTGAGGATTTGAAGGAGTCAATCTATAACTTCAATTTACAGTTTAAAAAAATAAATACAGGTTCTGTTAGGTGGTTTAGACCACAACCTCATTTATCTATGAGTGCCTCTGATCTACTCTGTGTTGTGCTAAAGAAAAGAGAAATAAATTCTTGACCTGGGGAACTCTAATCAGTTAAGGAAGCAGACCATTATTATATAGTGACAGAAGGGCTTTTACCTAAATTTTGCAGTAGGGACGTCTGTGTGGATTTGGCATGGAGGATCAAGGATGCCTTCTTGGAACCTGATGGCCAGACAGAAAGACAGGTTGTTTTACCCCAGTCAGGGGAGAAAGAGTGCCAGGGGCATTCACTGCCTTTTTTGCAAGCAAAGAAATGCCTTATGTTTCAAAAGTTCCTGCTCGAGTTGCATGCCTTTTCTTCTAAGTATTAATGTAGGATATCTGATCATCAATAGGAGGTCTTAGATTTAATTTGATAATGTAATAATTGAAAAATCTGTAGTATATAACTGATGTGTCAATGGTTTTACCTGCCCTTTCCTGTTACTTAAGTAGCAGCATTTTTCTGAGTTTAAATGACGTTGATACGAATTGAATTTTAAAAGTGATGGAACCAGGAGAAAAATACATTAGAGAACACTTTTAAAGGTAATCCTTGTTATGGATCAGTTATTTTTTACCTTTTTACCTAAGCATGTCACCGGTACACACATTTTATCCCACTGAATTCAAACCAAATTCCTGTGACATGAAAGAGACATGAGGTCAAGTGAAAATTAATGTTTTATATTTGTTGGGTATTATTGAAGGTGTGTTCAGGTATACATTTCTGGGAGTTCTTCAAAATAATTTACATGTGCACTTTTCTGTGTGTGTGAGAAAAGTAAGGGGAATTGACCTTAGTCTGGTGTGGTGAGAGGCCTTGGGCCCCAGCTGGCCTCTCATGGTTCTTCTGCAGGCTGACTCTGTGGTGTCGGGCACTTTGCCTCAGTCCAGCTGCAAACTGAAGGAGTCGTGCTAGGATCTGGAAGCCCCTGTAGCTTTAAAGTTCTGTTTTTGCACTTTCTTATCCTAGAGCCTTTTTGGTCTGCCTTATATGCTAAAGCATGAGTCCATTACGAGGTGATGCCACGGGCATCCTTTTCCTCATTTCATTACCAACAGATGTAATGTATTACACCTTCACTTCCAAAGGTCCTTATAAATTACAAGCACCCCTCATTATCCAAATCCAGTTACCAAATTCTGCTAATCAAAATTCCGATGGTGAGGGATACCTCTGTATTAGCAAATACAATAATCTCTGAATTTGTGTTGCCATCCTGAAGGAATGCTAGCACGGACTTTCATGATGGACAATACTTGGACATTTGAATACCTTGAACATTGACTTCAGACAACAAAAAGATGTAACAAAGCTGTTGGGGACAAAGCTTAACTTAGATGCCTTTTCTTAAGCTTTCCTCATAAGCGGTGACTTCATAGTAGTTTGCTCACAGTTAGTAGAATGTTACCAGAATGTGTACGTTGACAACGCAGATTACTGAGCTATTACCGAAATATCAGCATAATAAGGAGCAAAGATGATGCTTATCGGTGACTGAAAGGTAAATATTTGTTAGCACTTATTGTTTACCAGTCACTATTTGAAGCACAAACAATGAGCAAGACAGAATGTGTCCCTCCACAGAGTCTGGGAGCACTGCAGACCTTGGCATGACAGGGATGGCTGGGAGCACTAAGATAGTCTCTGAAGAGTGGAAACTGTTACTGCCTCGTATCCTTCTTAAGGGTCTGTGTGGCATGGTCTTTTATGTATTTACCTCCCCGTTTTGTTTTGTTTTTTATATTTTGTTTCTGTTAGGAGAGGACGTTGAAATTATTCTCTAAGCTATTTGAAGAGAGTGACTAAATGCACCTGGGTCAGGCTGTCTGTGGGTATGAAGTGGTTGGGAGAATCCAAGAACATGGTGGTGAATGGCAGGAGAAGTGGAGGCAAGTTGTCTAATGACCATCAGCAGAATCAATCAAAGTTACAGCACACGGGAAAGGACACCGTGAAGGCTGGCAAAAACGCAGTCGAGAGGAGGTCAAGCAGATGTATGTACATGCTTATTAACTCACTCTTGATTGTGATACGGGCGGTAATTCTTTCCAGTTGGTAATGTGTATTGTTCTCTCGTTTTCAAAGCAATTTTTTATGTTTTTACAACTAACAGTATAGTTTTTTTACTCTTTAAAAGTTACATCATTTTTTATTCTTATCCAACATGTACAACTGAAATTTAATGCTTAATAGAATAACTTCAGTCATGCTTTTATATCCGTAACTTTGAATTACACTTTGTAGAATTTACACCTGAATAATTAATGTGTTCTATATGAAAAATTAAGGTGTTGCTACTGAATTTCTTGCAAGTTCAAACTGTATTTTTTATATTTGATTAAGTATAAGCACATATTTCTTTGAAAATGTATAATAAAGTCAACTCTAATTTACCTTATAGTGGCATTGAGGGCAGCTTAGCAGATTGTTGCCATTTCTTCTTTTTATCTAGGGTAAGCAGTCATTTATCCTGACAGTGAAGTACTGTTATAATCAGTTACTTTTTTACCTAAGTACCTCTTGGTGAGAATAGGCTACTCTTTTTGAGAGTTCAGGAAAATAGATTTGATATGTTTCATAGTTCTTCTAGAAGGGGTAAAATGCCCCAGGATAAATGTAAACCTAAGCAGGCAGTTTATGTGAAGATTGTCCAAACATGTATGGCTGTGTTGAGGAGGATAGATTTTTCTCTTACTTTCCCTGAGGTTAATTTAGGTTACAGAACAGCCTGTTACCTTTAGAATCAGCCTGCTCCCAGTAGACTGGGAGTAGCCTGGGGTTTGCTACTGTTTCAGATAGACTGCTCCAGCTGTGTTTCATTTCCTTCTTACCTTTTAGGGGTTTATGCTGTTCATTGGCTGCCCTTAACCTTTCCATGTAAGATCAGGTCACTGTTTTTAGAAAAAGGCAGCAATCTGCTTGGGATAGGAATAGGAAGAGAGAGCCCAAGACTGAGTGGATTCTCCTGTGCGTGGACACTCCTCACCCCTTGGCTTGCGATGGGAACCTGAAGGAATTGAAGAACATAGTGACTTTAGCAGTGATATTGGCTCTGGTTTGTAAATTAGGCATCTTTTAAGTTTTGGTTTTGTTTTTGCAAATTGCTGTTGGTCTCCTTTTGTGCCTCATAGTGCAAAAGGTCTTAATTAGTTAAATTGTTGGAGATACATAAGATTTTAGAAATTGATCCATTGCATGGGCTACACTTTGTCTAGTATAGACAGATTTAGAGGGATAGGTTGGAAAAACCCAAAGAGTGTGAACATGGACAGCATCACTTTGAATGTTATTTAGCAAGAATTGTGCAAAAAGAGGCCAGTGGTGAAGAGAAACAAAGCAATTCTTAGATAAACTGCAACAACTCACTTAACATCAGAACTACAAAATACGTTAGGCAGAAATTCAGCAATATTGAAGGGAGAAATAGACAATTCAGCAATAATTTGGAGACTTCTGTTCCCCACTTCTGGTAGAGGGTAGACCAGTGAGGCAGAAGATGAACAAGGAAAGACCAACAAGCCATACTGTAAACGAGCTCCTCCGAGCAGCCATCTGTGAAGCACTCCACCCAACAGCAGAATATGCTCTTTTCAAATGTACATGAAACATTCTTCAGGATAGACCACAGGCTAGGCCATATAGCAAGCCTCAATAAATTTAAGAGGATTGAAATCATACAGTGTGTGTTATCTGACCACAATGGAGTAAAATTAGAAATTAATAATAGAAATTTGGGAAATCCACACATAAGTGAAAATTAAACAACACATTTCTAAACAACCAGTGGTTAAAGAAGAAATCAAAGGATAAATGAAAAAATACTTTGAGATGATTGAAAATGAAGATACAACATAACAAAACTTACAGGATGTAGCTAAGGCAATGCCTAGAGGGAAATTCATGGTTGTGAACACCTGTGTTAAGAAAAATCTCAATCAGTAACCTAACTTACTTTAAAACACCAGAAAAAGAAAGTAAACTAAAGCCCAAGCAAACAGAAGGAGGGAAATAATACAGTGGAAATTAAGAAAATAGAGAATTGAAAGGCAATAGAGAAAACCAGTAAAGCTGAAACTTGATTCTTTGAAAAGATCAACAAAATTGGCAAAGCTTTAAGCAAAATGGACCAAGAAAAAGACTCAAGAATCTAGAGGGAAGATGAGGCAGTACTGTGCCTTACAGAAATGAAAAGGATAGTAACAGTACTGTGAACAGCTATATATCAACAAATTAGATAACTTAGAGGAAATGAACAAATTCCTGGAAGGTAACTCTTAACTACCAAAACTGTTTCAAGAAGAAATACAAAATCTGAATAAATCTATAAAAAGCAAAGAGATTGAATCAGTCATTAAAAAAAAAATACTACCTACAGAGAAAAATCACAGATCCAGATGGCTTAATTGGTGAATACCGGTAATATTTGAGGAAGAATTAATACCAATTCTTCAAAGACTGTTCCAAACAATTAGGAAGGGAACTCTTCCTGATTCATTAGATGAGGCCAGTAACTTCCTGCTAGTAAAGACATCACAAGAAAACTACAGACCAATGTATTTAATAAATATGGATATAAAAATCCTCAACAAAATACTAGCAAACCAAATCCAGCAACAAATGAAAAGGATTTGATGGCATGACCAAAGGGATTTATCCCAGGATCACAAGGTTGGTTTAACATCTGAAAATCAATTAATGTAATATACTTTATCAATAGCATGAAGGATAAAAACCATATAATCATCTCAATAGAAAAAGCACTTGACAAAATCCAATACCCTTTCAGGATTAAAACAGTCAAAAACCTAGAAATAAAAGGAAATTCTTCAACCTGATAAAGGATATCTACTAAAAACCCACAACTAATGTCATATTTATGGTGAAAGACTGAATGGTTCTCCCCTGAGATCAGGAACAAGACGAGAACATCTGTCTTCAGCACTTCTATCCAGCATTGTACTAGAGGTTGTTACCACAGAAGTTAGGCAAGAAAATGAACTAAAAGGCATCCAGATGAGAAAGGAAGGAGTAAAATCTCTATTTGCAGAAGATGTGATTGTTTATATAGGAAATGCAAAGGAATCCACTAAAAAAATTGTTAGAACTAATAACAGAGTTCTGCAAGCTTGCAGGATACAAGATCAGTATGCAAAAATTGGTTGTACTTTTATACTTTTCAAATGAACAAACTGATGCCGGAGTTCTTGTTTGCGGAGTTGAAGAATGAACTTAGTAAACACCCAAGGTAGGAGAGCCAGGGAGAGGCTTTTATTGAGAGATACAGTGAGAGGACAGGGCCTCTGGCTCACGCCAGGAGGGGACAGGATTGCCCATGGTCGCGTGTTCTCTAGGGGATTTATAGGCTGTTGAGAGAGAAAGGGCTAGGGATGCGGACTCACTGAATGGTCCCCAAATGTTTATCTTTGAAGAGACACTAAGTTTCTTATCAGTCTTCTGGGTTATTTTGCAGAGTTAACACAAGAAATTTACTGCTCCGAGTCTTTCCCAGAATAGCAGCTTCTTGGTTTAGGAGCACATTATTCAAGACTGCCTGTCCTTCTCCCAGGGTGGGCTCAGTTGTCTGTTATGTTAAGAAACCTATTTTTTCTTTTTGGGTTTTAAAATGCAATCTTATCTATAAGATGGAATCTTTCTTGTTTTTACTATATTGTTTACGGCTGGGCTTGCTTGCTATTTTAATTGCCCAGGTTATATATGACTTGATTAGGGGCTGGAGGAGGAAAAGCAGCATCTGGGCAAAGTTAAAGAGGATCAGCTGGGCCTTTTCTCAGGCAAAAGTAAATTTTACAATAGCCTCATTTAATTGACACAATGAAGACAGGGACTCTGCTGAGGTACTTTGTTATCTGGGGGATGTTCAAACATTCCAGGCCAGGTTACTCCTGGCTTTTTATTTATTTATTTATTTTTTGTAGATAATTATTTTTTATTGAAGGGTAGTTGACACACAGTATTACATTAGTTTCAGGTGTACAACACAGTGATTCAACATTTATATACATGATAATTCTAGGTACCAGCTATCACCATACCAAGCTGTTACAATATTTTGACTATATTCCTTATGCTATACATTACATCCCGGTTACTTATTTATTTTACAATTGGAAGTGTGCACCTTTTTTTTTTTTTTTGTGAGGGCATCTCTCATATTTATTCATCAAATGGTTGTTAACAACAATAAAATTCTGTGTAGGGGAGTCAGTGCTCAATGCACAATCATTAATCCACCCCAAGCCTAATTTTCATCAGTCTCCAATCTTCTGAAGCATAACGAACAAGTTCTTACATGGAGAACAAATTCTTACATAGTGAATAAGTTACATGGTGAAAAGTACAAAGGCAGTCATCACAGAAACTTTCGGTTTTGCTCATGCATTATGAACTATAAACAGTTCAAATATGAATACTCATTTGATTTTTATACTTGATTTATATGTGGATACCACATTTCTCTCTATATTATTATTATTTTTAATAAAATGCTGAAGTGGTAGGTAGATACAAGATAAAGGTAGAAAACATAGTTTAGTGTTGTAAGAGAGCAAATGTAGATGATCAGGTGTGTGCCTGTAGACTATGTGTTAATCCAAGCTAGACCAGGGCAATAAAACATCCACGTATGCAGAAGATTTCTCTCAGAACAGGGGGGGTGAGGTTCTAAGCCTCACCTCTGTTGATCCCCAATTTCTCACCTGATGACCCCCCTGCGACTGTGCCTGTCTTAGGTTGTTCCTCCCTTGAGGAATCTTACCCGTCTCTGGCTAACCAGTCATCTTCCGGGGCCATACAGGGAAGTGTAGAGTTGGTAAGTGAGAGAGAAGCCTTATTGTTTGAAAAAGTTAGCTTTTTACTTCTTTGCATATTTATGCCCTGTGGCTTCTATGCCCAGCATTTGTCTTGAGGTATCTTTACCACTTGGAAGAATTATGATACTCGGTAAATTTGATATGAGGCACGAATTCTATTTAAGGGTTGTAATTAGGAAGGAAGAAGAAAAGCTATAGAAGTAGCAGGCGGAAGAAAACATGGGAAGATTGATTATTTCTTTGACATATCTTCTTGTAGAGTAACTTCAGTATGTATAGGTTTTAAACTACTAATTAAATTGCGTACACACATTAACATAATAGGAATATAGTTACGTAACCAAAGCATACCTGTAATTACCAGCCATCTCCAGTGAAACCAAGAAAACCAGTTAGGCACCTTAGGCATTTGCGAAAACTTATCTATGATATGGTGGATATTGTCCAACTGAACTTGAACAGTCTGAGAGAAATCAGACAAATTAAAACAACCCATTCCTGGGGACTGTTCACATCCCATATGTTCTTTTAACAGTAAATAGTCTCTAGTTGTAAGATTTTGGAGTGCTACAATTTGCACTTCTCCTAATTCTTGGTTGAGTTCCAACAGTATAGATCCAGTCAAATTTGTTGTTTTACTGTATGCACAGGCCAGCTAAGATGTCTCCTGGCTTTTTATTTTTAACTCATCTCACTGAAGAATGCTTATATTCCCACTTTGAAATTTTACTTTAATTCTCTAAACTTGATTGTTTAATACAGAGTTTTGGTAGGGGTCTTTTTTTGGAGGCCTCACCCTACTTTGACTACACCCACAATCCCTGTCTCAAAATTGGAACTGTCTTCACTGTATGTGAAAATTTAATGTAAAATGGATCGAAGACCTAAATTGAAAACTAAAATTTTCACAACTTTGGATTAGGCTGTGGTTTCTTAGATAGAATGCTAAAGTCACAAAGAACAATAGAAAAAAAGATAAATTGAAGTTCATCAAAGTTGCAAACTTTTGTTCTTTAAGGAATACCATCAAGAATGTGAAGAGACAGCTCACAGATTGGGGGAAAATATTTTCAAATCACATCTGATAAAAGGATATATTTTTATATTTAATTCTTAAAAGTCAACAACAAAAGACAAACTCCAACTTAAAAATGGGAAAGGATCTGAATAGACATTTCTCTAGAGGCATGCAAATGCTAGTACATGAAAAGATGCTCAGAATCATTAGTCATCAGGGAAATGCAAATCAAAACCACAGGATACCACTTCGCAACCACTAGGATGTCTACAATCAAAAAGGACAGGTAGTAACAAATGTTAGTGATGATGTGAAGAATTTAAAACCGCCATACGCTGCTGCTATTGAGAATGTAAAATGGTTCAGCCATTTTGGAAAACAGTCTAGCAGTTCCTCAAAAGGTTAAACTGAGTAACCATATGACCCAACAATTCACTCCGAGGTACATAACTAAGAGAATTGAAAACACATATACAACCAAAACTCATACATGGATGTTCATAGAAATATTAATCACAAAAGCCAAAAAATGGAAACAGCCTAAATGTTCATTAACTGATGAATGAATAAGCAAAATGCAGTAAGTCCATACAGTGGAATAAATTATTTGGCCATAATGAATGAAATACTGATGCAAGGTACAACATGAATGAACCTATAAAACATTATTCTGAGTGAAAGAAATATCACAGAAGACCACATACTGTATATTCATTTATATGAAGTTTTCAGACCAGGCAAATCCACAGAGACAGAAAGTAGATTAGTGGTTGCCAGAGGCTGAATGGGAGGGAGACATGAACAGTGGCTGCTGATGAGTATGGGGTTTCTTTTGAGGGTGATGAAAATGTTCCAAAATTGTGATGGTTACACAATCCTGGGAATGTGTTAAAAACCACTGAATTGTACACTTTAAGTGGTGAATTAGCATGGCATGTGATTTAGATTTCAATAAAGCTGTTACAGAAAATATAATGACCTTGATAGCTTTTCACTTACCTGCATGTAATAATTGAATTGCAAAACATAACTTACATGTACATGTTTATTGTGTCTCTGGAAAGAGCAGGTGAAAAGAAGGCTACACCTCACACTGTCACTCACGCCTCTTCATTTCGGGACACCTATGTTACAGTTTGCGGGCATCCTTTCAATTGCACTGCTGACTCCATGAAAAGACAGTGACATATTCATCAAACTTAAATCAGCACTGATGAAACTCCATCCATCTTTACATTGCTTTTCTTCCACAGTTACACCCAGTTACTTTAATTACATATTTCAGTTACTTCCCTATTTTTATCCATTCATGCAAAATCTGTTTCAAGCAGGTTAGAAATAGGTCTGTGATGTTCTCTCTACTTCTTCCCCGCTTTTATGACCTAGCTCTGTAATCCTAGGCAAGTTTCTTACCCATGGGGCTCAGTTACCAGCAAAGTGGAAATAATATAGTCACTCAGCTGCCCGAAAGCAGGAAGCTGCAGTTAACTCCTCAGGACTCCCTCTGGCCCTTCCTGCAGAGTATCCTGTGTTCCTCTTGTTGCCCTGTCTGTAATGGCCCTTTGTGCTCTCATGCTGCAGTGATAAACATCCACCCATCCCATTTCTGACCTTGGATGGGTGAGAAGGCATCTGGAGTCAGAGATTCTCACAGCTGTCCAGACTGTGTTTTCAGGAAACCTGATATTATTTGCTAATCAAAATACTTTCAATAATTGGATTAGTTTATTGCATTTGGTTTTCTTATGTAAAAGGTACTCAATTATTACTAAAATCTATTGAAATAATTTCACTTCTTAATTGCTTAACTGCTGTTTAAGGTAGATTTAAGTGGCTTCAATTTGAGTTTCTTTCTTTCTTTTTCATTTCACAGGTAATGGTAATTCTGGATTCGAGGGACAGAGTCGATATGTGCCATCTTCTGGAATGTCCGCCAAGGAGCTCTGTGAAAATGATGACCTAGCAACCAGTTTGGTTCTTGATCCCTATTTAGGTTTTCAAACACACAAAATGAATACTAGGTAATTTCAAGTCTTTATCCTGAGTAGGACAGATGATGATGCTGAATTTAAGGAAAATAAATGGCTAATTTTACTTTGACAAAAATTTCAAATGGCATTAAAGGAAAATTCTTTGTTATAAAGCAGCTTTCTATATGTGAGCCAGAAAAACAGCAGGAGCTTCTGGGGTCCTTGTCAGTTCTGGTTCTGGGTTCTTATTTTACCTCAGGATATTTCTGTTAAAATATAAGCTGGAGGAGCATCTTCATATTCTATTTTAAATGTTGATGATAATTATCTCAGCTGAAAGGAAAATCTTATAAGCATTCTGTGAAATCTTGATAAAGTATATGATTTTTTTCCTATTTAATCAGGTTAAAGCAGGGGTTTTTTTCATTATTTTATTACAGACTTTTCTTTTAAATAATTGCCACTGTATATAGGGAGTTTTGCCATCATGTTTAATCTTGGAGATTCAGGTAATCATTATGGGTAAGAGTGAATATTTTTAAAGACATGTGTTTACATTCAGTATTCAGTTAAGAAAATAGATGTGGAAGTGCTTTGTTGAGCCCCAAATGCCATCTGTATAAAACACTATTGGGTTGCTCTTGAAATCTGTCATCCTTTACATTTCTTTATTCTGATTCTCTGAAACATCATCTCTCCCCCAAAAAAGGCTCTTAGACAGTATCGTGATTACCACCAAACACTTAAGTCATAGGTGTACAACTTCTCTTTATCTCTTACCTTGCCTGGCAGAGGGTTTTCAGGTGGGGCGGAAGAAGCCTGCCAGCAGGGACGTGGTATGTAGAGGAAGTCCCGGGCTGCTGGGCGCGCTCTCGTCACCCACACCAGCACTGCGCTCCACAGCTCCCGTGTTGGTGACAACCCCAGAGGGACTTGCTCACGGGGGGATGGTCGCCAGTAGTTGGTTTGGGAGGTAGGAATTAGTAAGTAAAGGTAATTAGAAGAAGTCCTTGTGTCCTTTTACCCCCTTTTAATTCTATACCTTGCTAGAATTAAAATACTGTATGATTCATGTATCAGTTACATTCTAAATCCAGAAAGAAGTAATCCAGGTAAAAAAGTGCCTTTGGTATTTTCATGTAATTTGCCATCATATATCTTTACTTATTAAAATAAAGTGAAAAATTGGAACAGACTTGAAAGGTTATTTATAGTGCCTACTGTCAGAGGGGTAAATATTTAAATTTTCTAAATAAGCATATGGGTAATTGTTCTATGGAAAATAAGCAGGATTGGATTCCCTAGTGTCCAGCTAAAATGTAGTTTGCACTATTTTAAGTCCATTCCCCTTTTTTCCCAGTGAATGTGAGAGACCGGCATTTGCTCTCCTCCTGGAGGATCCTGGTGGTGTTTAAGTGCTCCTTTAGCCACCTTTTCTTTTCTTTTTTTTTTTTTCTCTCTCTCTCTCTTTCTCTCTCAGTGAGTAAAATGTAAATCAGTGTTTCTCCTAGCAGCCTGGTGGTATTCAGGATATTGCTACACAGGCTTGTAGTTATGACCTGGAGTCACCAAGAAAGAGTTAATTGTATATGAATTATGCAAGTGTTTCATTAGAATTACAACAAAAGTTGTGGTGGCTTAGGAAAAAACTCCCATGTATTCAAAAACCCCCATTCTTTGTTTCAAAGGATAAATGGTTATCTGTTACTGGCTTCAGCAATAGGAAGTAACTCATATTTTCTATAAAAATCATTCTTGACAACTGCTTCTCATAATTTACATGTGAGGCACTTAGAGAATCTAGTTAAGATGCAGATTCTGATTCAGCAGCTGTGGGCTGGGACCTGAGACTCTCCTCTGACAATCTCTGGACTACATAGAAGGCCCTAAGTTATGTGGCCTGCTGAGCGTCACTGCGATGCACTGAGTGGATAAAAAGTTGCTTGTAAGTGGTTTCCTAGGACTCACTTAAAAACGTGCAAATTCACCCAAAATGTAGATTTTAGGATTACCACACAAATATTAAAACTCAAGACCTTTCTACATCCAAGTACCCCTAAATTAAAAGGCATCCAGTACCTGAAATTCCTTAAGAATACAAATGGAAGAATCTAAAAATAAAACTGTAGTTAAACACGCAGAATAAAACATTTGTGCATATTTGTCAGTGCAGCATTTAATTCTAGTCACCCAGTCCCTGAGTCGCCCTGGATTTTGGGGGTTGCCTCCTGTCCCCTGGTGGGGCCGGTGTGGTTTTGCAGTGGCGCTGGCCCATGGGTGGCATGCTGGAGTACCTGGAGCTGCACCCACCCTGCGCTTACCTTTCCTCCAAGCTTTGCCCGGGAGGCATTTTAACAGACTCTCCTGCAACTGCCATTTGGGGGATACACAGAAATTTGATGAATAAAGCTTCTTAATCTTAGCAAAATGTACATATTTTCCTTTAATCTTAGTGGACTTAATTTGAAAGAAACTATCCCTTCTAAGCCTTCGTCTTTTGAGCGAGAATTTGCCAGAAGGTTGCCTTACATCATTTTCAGTTATATCTATCATTTTCTAGAAAATAAGAAAAAATCTGTACTGCTTTATTTGAATAACTGTAAGCATTTCTTAAATTATTAGCTTATAGACTTTGCTGCCTTTGGGGTGCAAAAGAAGTGACTGGGAGGTGTGATTGGAGCTTGGATTTTAATTCTCCAACTTCCTGTTACTTGTTTAAGTGGTTGCTTTCTTATGTTTGTACATCTGTGATTTGATTGTCATTTTTTCGTTTCTCCTTTTTATGCCCTTTTCCTCCCTTCTTTTTCTTTCATTGTACCATCAGGAGCAGTGTTCATGAATAGTAGATGTTTACTGATTTGAGTATTACCCAAACTGGCTATATTATGAATGCTGATGTTTTAATTTTGATCAATCCCTATACTTACAAACAAGTCAGAGTTGAAGCATGAATATCTAGAAACAGTATAAACAAATACTTAGATTTAGTTGACTTTCGTCTATTATAAAGCTTAAAGTCTTCCTTTTAAATCAGAGAATAGAGTTGTTAGTAAAACCACTGATGTTTTAAAAAGCAAATGGGGAGGTGGGTATTGTAAAGCAGGAATGGATGATTTCAGTAATGCCCCCTTGTTTAGGCTGCATGATCCAGAGATTTCAGAGTATCCTGAGGAGTAGGGGAGACTTGAATGAGCAGTGAGCCGAGCAGGAAATAATATAAAGAAATGAGAAGACTCATCTCAGGGGACTTTTTCTTTGGGTCTCTTGACTTATCTAAACTTCAGCCTGTATAGTCCTTATTCATCATTCCACTGCTGTAGCCATCTTATTTTGTTTTATTTTTTTATACATTTGAGTATTCTTACCACTGTTGGATATGAATTTATAAAATCACTTGAAGTATCTCTTCAGTTAAGTGCTTGACTGGAAAACCTAAGTTTATAGACCTTCTAACTTAATATAATCAGGGGTAAAATGACACATGGGAAGGGAAGAATTTTAGTGTCCTTGCTTTTCTTATCCTGAGTCCACCCACAACTTCATAAACTTCTTGAATATCACAGTGTTTTAGGGATTTCTGCTATAACTGATATTGTAAGTCTGTTTAGAAATTAAAAGTACAAATTATACAAAGAGTTTTTTATTGTTGTTGTTTTTGCATTTATGTAGCGCCTTTCCTTCGAGGAGCTCAAGGCATTTTTCAAAATCTGACAGTTTTCCTCACAACAACCCTGTGAGGTAGGTAGAGTGCATTACAAGCAATAATAAGATACCAACTAACCTGTTTCATTCAGCCTTTATAATGTTCTTTTGTGTTAAGTAATTGGAGGTGTCAGCATAAACATGATTTTTAGAACATTTTGCAAACCTTTTAAAATAGTTTGGTCTTAGAGCTATATTTGAATAACCACTTGTACTCCATAAAAGGGTAATTTCAAGAGAAATCACTCATCAAAAGATCAGGAGTCAGTCCATGGGATTAGCTGGGCCCTGACTGCAGGGCTCAGCCAGGTGTGTTCCTGGTGGTTGTTTATTTCAGGTCAAGAAGGAATGAAGAGCTGTGGTTCTAGCACGACTCCTCTCAGCAACTGCAAATACCAGTTTGCAGCTGAACTCCTGTGAAGAGGGAGATGTGTTCACAATGTTGCCTCATGGTTTCTTATTTTATATCTTAAATATTTGAGCATTTTTCTCTCTCTTCCTCTCTCCTCCCCTTGCTCCCTTTTTTCTGTTCCCCTCCTCTTCCCCTTCCCTCCAGTCAGCTCTTGATCACATGGTCATGGAAGGGCACAGTAGTACAGCTAATACAAACCTACAGCTTTCCTTCATTGCCACAGTGGTCTCTTGGGTTTGGAAACAGGAAAACCAAATAGCAAGAAAACCTGGGAAGTCAGTCTCTGGAAAGAGTGGGGAACAGGTGTGTGGGAGTGTAAATTCATGTTTTTTCCTGCCCTTTTTAATGATTAACAATTTAAATGACTTTTTTTTCTTATATAGCTATTGGTCAGAGGTGTGGGAAGGGAAAAAGAAATGTTTGGTTTATTTAAAGTCATAAATTTTGTATTCAAGAGGGAGGATAGGCATATTGATTTGGAAATGCCAAGTACCTGTTTCTCTTGCCTCCCTTGCCACCCCTCCCCACCCTAGATACTAAATTTAAAAATACGTATTTGTGTCCACCTCTCTCACTGTATTGTCAGCTCGTCAGCCGTTGCTGACTCTGGCTGAGCTCCCTGCTAGTGCTCGACGGCAAACACAAGTCAAATCCTATTCTGATCGTGAAACAACTCGAGGGGGCCCTCAGAATCCAGATAAGAGCAGGACCAAGGAAGGCCTGGGTACTAGTCCCAGTCCTTCCATTAATTAGCCCTTGTTGGACCTTATTTTCCTCATTTATGAAACGAGGGCTTTAGATAACTTAACTTTTCATCTAGCTGTAATGTGCGCATAGCTTTGTTCATTCTGTGTGGGAGATGTAGAATGACTGGTTGAGGAGAAGGCAGAGGGTATTTTCCTACTCAGTAGTAGAAAATTAATTTTTTCTAAGGTCCTCAGTGCCTTTTCCTCTGGCCCTAATAGTTGTAATACTTTTATGTTATTTAAATAATTTCTTTTTCCCCTGCAGTATTTGTTATAATGGGATTTGACTTGAACTGTTAGCCAAGTGATTTTGATGTACTTCTATAGGATTATCGAAAACACTGTCTCTCTTCCCCTTCCTGTCTGCGCCTAGAACCATTTTATTCCTCCTTTGCCTCACTACCATTTCACACCTATAGCAGCCAACTTGTGACAGTAAGTGTTGACAGTAAATTTTAAGTGAAATGGAAGTTCTTGCTAGTGGGTAGCAAGGGACAGTTTCAGGGGGTTTGTGTTTGAGGCACTAGTGGTCAGGTAAAAAAAAACAAAAGCGCAGGAAACATGGAAGGCAGAATATTACTAAATCAAGAGTTGATTGTTTTGTATGGGTTTTAGCATATAAATTGTTTGGCATTGTGAGCAAAGAGTTCAGGATGAACAAACAAAACAGAATAGTTGAAAAACGTTTTTAGATAGGAAGCAGCATGTTTCAGATGTGGAGAGCTCGCATAAAGTCTATCAGGAATAGCTAGTGGCCATTTCAGGTCTGTTATTTTTCTGTCATTTTAAGAGCTTTAGGTGAATCTAGCCCTGATTTTGACTTGCTTTCTAATGTGTCAAGCCATGCAGTTTTTATAAAACAGTGTCACCATTGGTTAATTCCACATTAAAGATTGATTGGCTCTTCTGTCATTGGTAGCCCTGCCACTTAACATCATGGATTATGCATCATATTTGCTCAGAGTGAACTGTTGCTTTTCTGTTCACTGCATAAAACGTGTTAACTGTTTCCTGCCATTTCACATATTGTATTGCTTAAAGTGGTATGTCTTAGCTAATGGCTGCTTGATTGTTCTATCTGTCCTTCATATAACCCCCTAAAGTGTAGGGTTACAGCAAGATGAGTTTAGATTGGGTTTTTCTAAGAAATTCTCCAAGTGATGGACAAAATCACTTGTGATGACTACAAGTAGGTAGTTTTATATTACAGTTCTGTGGAAGTATGGATACTTACACTATTCTGCAGATGTTTAGATTATTTTAGTGGTGGCTCTCTGACACCATATTCTGACAACCTTGTTACCGACATTCTGAATTGTTTAAACGACTTGCACTCATCTTTCTGTGAGGGCTGGTTTGCTAATTGATTGAAATGGAAAATAAAATAAGGCTTTGTCCATTTCTTCATATGGTATCTCTAGAATGTGTAGTTCTGCCTAAGAGCACTGAGAGCTTAATGAAGTCTTAAGATAGTAAGTTCCTAAGGTGTCAGCATGCATGAAAATAGCTAACATCCTCTAGAGATCCTGCCCAGTTCTGTGTTAGACCTATTCAGGACCTCATCTCTTCCCTCTTCCTTGTTCTAGTATTTCTTCACTATTGCCAGCTGACTCTCCCAGCGCTGCCCATCTCTGAATCCAGCTTTTTAGGATCCTCTACTTAGACTTCCTCTCACTTTGCCTGCCTTCTTTCGATTCTTTCCTGCCTGTACAAGTATTCTGCTTTTTCTTTAGAAAGGTGAATTACCCACTTCCCTATTGCCTGTATGAGTATGAACTACAGAACCCCTTCCCAAACAAATCTTATACTTTAGTATAATTTCCGTACTGTAAAGTGCTGTAGCAATTTAGTTTGCACCATATTAACATGCATTTGCACACTGATGCCTTGCTTAACTGTTTGATGCACGTGTATGTCTTTTAGTCCCAATGAAATTTTCCATTCAAGAACAGTGGCCATGTCTTCTCTATCACTTAGATTTTTCACCATAGCACGTGTGTACAAAGCACATAATAAATAATTTTTGGTGAAATATTGTGGCTTAAGATCTTACTCAAATGTTATGAATCATATTCATGCTAGCTTATCTAGAAAAGAATATGCTTGAAGGCTTCCTTTGCTGGAGTTTGTGCTAGATGTATTTCAGTTTTAGATTTTAAGTCTATGATATATGCATTTTTAAATGTTAGAGTAAGATGCATAGTTCAAATATTTTTTTTCTCCTGAGCCACTAATATTGTTTTGTCAATGTATTTCATTCGAATAGCAGTCTATAATTTATTTTCTTATTGGATGTTTAAAAAAAAAAACTATTTGGGAAAATAAGCCAAATGAAATTACATGAGAAGAAATTTTGATAATTGAGATCCCAGTATCTTTAATCATACACATTTTATTGAGAACACAGCTTTAGAATGAGGAACTTAAATTAAGTCTTATATGGACCATGATTGTATCCTGTGTTATCTGTCTAGCAATGTACTATTCTGAAGTCATTAGAGTTGATTTTCAAAAGGAACCTTTAAAATTCTACCCGGTTTTTCCTTACATCACTAATATGGCATCACTGCTGCTAGAGTTGGACTTTTTGCACTCTTAATGTTCTCTGAATGCAGTTACCAAAGATTAAATTGATTAAGGATATTGACAAGGTGTGTTTCAAGACCTGTTGGGACACTTAGTTTGAGGTTTTTCTGTCTACATGGAGAATGTTTTTGTTTATGGCATGATTTTGTTTTGCTTCATCATTTTTCTGAAGCTCGTTGCCTTGCACTGTTCTGGCCTGAATCTGCATGTTTTAAAAAATTCTTGTCATTCTAATTCTTAATTAGATTAGATTTATTCTAGAGCCTTCATTTTGTGCCTTCCAAGTTAGATGACTAGTAAAAGCCTGAATCAGGCAGTTTTTCATTTAAATCATCTGATCACCTTCAGTCAGTGAGAACAGTGAAATAAAGGTACTAAAGTACAATTTGAAGAAAGAAGTTATTCTTGGTAGTCAGCATGACTTGAGTGGTAATTATCAAGATAACCAGTCCCTCTCTTCTGTTAGGCCTGTTGTTTTTAGGTTATGTTTTCCTTCTCATGCTCTCTTGACAGTAGGCCTGAGGATGATGGCAGGCAGCTAAAGTTACTGTTCGGACTTCTTTCAGATTCCGGCCAATTAAAGGAAGGCAAGAAGAACTAAAGGAAGTAATTGAACGTTTTAAGAAAGACGAGCACTTGGAGAAAGCCTTCAAATGTCTAACTTCGGGCGAATGGGCACGGCACTATTTTCTCAACAAGAACAAAATGCAAGAGAAATTATTCAAGGAACATGTAGGTTTATTAGTAAGACTGATACTATTTATCTGTTTGGGTTAAGAGTAAAGGAAACTTAAAGGCTAAATTTTAGTGAATACTGACATTTTATATCAATTTTTTATAAAACTAATCAATATGAAAACTTAATTAACACATAAGATCATTTATATGACAGTCCAAAGAGAAAACTGACATCTCGAAATGAAATGCACTGTGAACTCTCAGAGTAATGTAACTCAGCCATGGATACACAAATATGTGAAGTTTTTAAATAACAACAAAGTTTGTTACTTAAGGTCTTAAATTTTGTACATTGTTGATGGTGGTTTGCTTTTATAATTGTGAGAAAGTCTTAACAGAATAAGCAACTTAATATGAAGTGAATATCAATGTTTTTTCTGTTTTAGGTATTTATTTACTTGCGAATGTTTGCAACTGACAGTGGATTTGAAATACTGCCTTGTAATAGATACTCATCAGAACAAAATGGAGCCAAAATAGTTGCAACGAAAGAGTGGTAACTATTATACTAGTATAAACCCATCAAGTACTTTTATTTAAAGTTCTCTCTTAAATTACTGTTCAGGTGCTAAGAGTGTCATGTGAAGGGATGAAGCCAGAGCTCGCCCCAAAGGAGCCACCTCTGTGCCAGTGCTTTGGCTCAGTAGCCCCATCAGGGTGGTGAGATGAGGAAGTCTGACCTGAGCCAGGTCCTGTCTTTAAGCCAAAGTGCTTTGTTCTCCTTTTATTGAATTGGATGCCTGCTCAGTGATGGGACTGCTGGAAGGTTAGGGATGCCAGGGATGGGTAACCTGGCTTCCAGAGTCAGTCTTTTATTGACCTGGAAGAAAGGTTGGGTAAAAGCCTTTGTGATCCTAGGGATTTCACAGGTGGAAACTTCCCAGCGCACTGCCTGCCTAAAATACGTATGTGCGCTGGCTTAAATAAGAGTAGTAAGGGTGAGCCCAGCCTGGAGGGATAAAAACCATACATGAAAGAGGGAATATATGAATATATCATTCATCTAATACCTGTTCCCTATCTTGTCTCCCAGAAGAAACAGGTATTCCCTTTCATATGACACCCCCAGTATTTTTTATGGCAAAAATTTTTAGGTGTGGGAACTAAAAATGGAATGGGCAAAGAGCATGACTCCCACCCAGCCTTCCAGACAGGTGTGTGTACGTGAGTGTACATTGGGATGCGTCAGGCCTGCCCATCAGCTTCTGTCGCTCCCTGTGTTACAGACAGTTGTGGAGGTTTGAGATCTCGGGTTCCAGAGCTGCCCTGTTCAGTGCAGTAGCCACCAGCCACATGTGACTGTTGAGCCCTTGAAATGGGGCCTGTCTGAATTAAGAAATGTTGTAAATGTGATCAACATGCCGGATTGTATATTGTATTTCTCATTAATCTTTCTTACACTGATTACCTGCTGAAGTAGTATTTGGAGATAGGTTACTGGAAGTAATTTCACCTGTTTTGTCTTCACTTTGTGCCTATGGCTACAAGACCATTGACTATCCCATGTTTGCCTTCCATTGCATTTCTGTTGGGTGGTGCTGCTCTGGAGGATGGGATCCCAATTCTGGGTCCCCGTGGCCCTTCACGACTCTCTGTCTCTGTCTCCTTCATCTAGTGTCAGCACGTTGAGCTCAGTGCAGCAGGTATTTGCGTCCTCTCTACCTGCAAAGCACTGCACTCGGGGTGCTGCAGGGGACTCAGAGGTGTAGGTAGCCCGGTTCCTGTCCTGGAGGACATTCTAGCTTCCCGTAGGGGTGAGGCAGCTGCACAGGTCCCTGGGGTGCAGAGCTGGGGAGTTTCCTGAGAGGTGATTGTCCAGGGGCGGGGGTGGAGTGAACCAGCTGAAAGACTCGCAGTCAGGTCTTCCCAAGTCCTGTATTTAGTGGACAGGCTTATTTTATTAAGAGAAGTCTTATTATTTATAATTACTACCAATTTTTAACATCACATATTTTAAATAGGAAACGAAATGACAAAATAGAATTACTGGTGGGTTGTATTGCCGAACTTTCAGAAATTGAGGAGAACATGCTACTTAGACATGGAGAAAACGACTTCAGTGTAATGTATTCCACACGGAAAAACTGTGCTCAGCTCTGGCTCGGTCCTGCTGCGTTTATAAACCATGGTAAGCAACATTTCTAGCGGTTAGCACTTGGGGTTGGGTGGGGCTGCTAAAATTTAGAGTGCCCTTATCAAACTGAGAAAAACCTTTATCTTCCTTTAAAGGAGGGTTGGGAAATACCTTTTTTTCATAAACTTACTAAAATAAAGATTCCTTTAACTTGAGACCTAAACTTCTATCAGAAGTTGTAAAATTATACGAAAAGCTTATTTCAGATTTCTGTAACTGTTCGTGTTTCAGATCTAACCTACAGTTAATTGACTTTATCTTTTGGACATTTTTCAGATTGCAGACCTAACTGTAAGGTAAGCATAAACTTTTTTTTATCTCAGGTATTTTGTTTCTGCTTCAGATTTGAGTTTCTTAATGAGTTAATTTTATTTCAGTTTGTGTCCACTGGTCGAGATACAGCATGTGTGAAGGCTCTAAGAGATATTGAACCTGGAGAAGAAATTTCTTGTTATTATGGAGATGGGTTTTTTGGAGAAAATAATGAGTTCTGCGAATGTTACACTTGTGAAAGGTAAAGTATCGAGTAAGATGCTCAGCTTTATATTCTTCCGACCACTTGATGACTAACTGCCATAAACTCCTCACCATGAAAATGCAGGGGTGGTCTTTACTGTCTGCAGCATGCACCTGCACAGTGTGATTAAGCAAACCTGAAGGATGCAGAACTACATAGAGCCCTGAAACCTGACGCTTTACAGTTGTTAACCACCAGCTGTTAATCATAAGAGGGGATCTAAATACAAATGTCCTTAAGGAGAGAATGGGAAATACCTTACACACGCACACACACAAGGCGCCAGGGTGGAGTTGCCCCAAAAATGGCAAGTGAAGTTCACTGCTGATAATCATGTAAATCTGAAGTTGTCCTGTGTATCACCAAGCTGTGTCTTTTGGAGTTTTTATGTTTTAATGCACATACTCTTCATAATTCCCAAGTTCTTTTAACCTGGTGAGGAACCTCTTTTTGTGACTCATTAAGATTCTAGAGTCCTTGTAGAAATCCCCCAAATGTGACTAAGCAGGACTGCTTGTTCACACTGCTCATTGCAGTGACTTGTGCGTACTGGAGCTCAGAGAGGCAGCTCCCACACCTGCCCGGGCTGGTGCTGCAGGCAGGCTCCCTTTGCCCAGGTAGTGCAGCCTTGAAGAAGCCACAGAGCAGAGGAAGCCTGGATTTGTTGAGCCCGTTTCACATACTTTGTACTATACTAGCCACTTTACTGGCCCTGACTCATTCAGTCCTCATGGCCATCTGGGGAAAAGAGAACTGTACTGTGCTCACACTGTGAGTGCAGAAAAGGGCTGTGCTAGGCTCAATAGGCTGACCTGGGTTCAGATCCTCATTTCAAAGCCCTCATTCTCTCCACTCCATATTGCTTTTGTAAGTGTGAGCAAAGATACCCAGTAGTGCTATTTCTTCCACTGAAAATACCCATGTAGCCAGCCAGCCAAGGGATGGTGGGTCCCTAGGGGTCCCATAGCCCTTCTCTGTCTGTGGCCAGAGCTTTTCCCCAGTATCAGGAGAGAGCAGAGGTATAGCGTCATGGTACTACCATAGCTGTTTCTCTGGTAGAAAGTAGCTCAGTGATTGAATCTTAGACCAGCCACAAAAAGACCCTTTAATCCATGACATAGTTCAATTATAGGTGAATAATGCTTCAAAATCATTTTATAGAGACAACATAGTATAGCAGTTAAGTGTCCAACACCTGGAGTCGGACCACATGAGTTGGAATCCTATGACTGCATTTTGTTAGCTAGGTGATCTTAGGCAACCTAAGCTGTTTTTGTGCCTTAATTACCCCATCTGTAAAATGGGGATAGTATCAGAAGCTATCTGATCAGGTTACTGTGAGGATTAAATGTACTATAAATAAAGCATCTAAAACAGCATACTCAGATGTTAGCTATAAAATTATCTTCTGGTTTTGGTTATTTTCCCATTAGAATATAATCCCCATGAAGGTAGAGATTTTTATCTTTTTCCTTTACTGCTATATCACCAGCCTCCATGACAGTACCTGGTACATTGTAGGTGCTTGATGAATGAATGAATGGAGCAAGTGATATGCTAAATAAGATTTTGGAGGCTGTCCTGAAAAATGTAACCACATACTCGGGATTTCAGACCAACCCTGAAACCGCTCTTTAACTGGTTTAGAACTACACATGTGGTCATGTTCCTCGGGCAGACAGTTCTCTCCAGTGGGCCTTAGTTTCTCACAATCAGATCCTACCTACTCCACAAGGTTAGTGTGAGTAACAAATAAAAACATGGGTAGATCCTTTTTTTAATGGGAAGGCCTAATCCAGAGCAGTGCATTGCTGTTATCAGACTGTAGTTGAACATTTTGATTCAAAGCATGGCTGTGAATATTCTTGAAAATCTTAAGAACACCAAATTGTTTCTGCCTTACCAGAAATCAGGTAAGATAATGAGATTGGCCAAAGGAGCTCACCAGTTATTCATGAGATAGTCGGTCACCTCAGGCCAGGTCTTGTAGGTGGACAAGACTAACGCACTGCCCTGTGGGGACAGCACACCGAGAGGGAATGCACCACACAATGTGCTTGGAGTGAAGGGTGAGAGGTGGCCCAGGAAAGAAGGGAGAGAGGCCCTGAGATCGTGCGTGAGGTGTCTGGAAAGCATTGGTGCCCACCTCTGGGCTGTAGGCACCCTAACACAGTAGCTGCTGCAATACGTGCGTAAGTGGTGCAGGTTTCCCTCTAGACAGCATGAGTGGTGAACTCACGAAGGACCAAAAATTTGAGGGACCAAATCATTTTGACGCTTATATGAAAGTATGATGACAACCAAGAAAAATACCTAAAGCATAGTTAGGGGAGATTTGCCTTAACAGATATTAAAAGTTACTATGAAACAGTTGTGGTCAAAGCTTGATGATACTGGCCCAGAAATGGACAAGTAGGTAAGAGAGCACAAATATAGTCCTATAATTGAGGGAGTTATGAGATCTCAGTACCATGTGTAGGGAAATGACTTCTTTAGTCAGTGATGCTGCCATAATTCATTATGCATCCTAAAGAAACCAAGCTAAACCCCCATCTCATACCATATACAAGCTAAATTCAAAATGGATTAAAGACTTAAATTTTAAAACAATGCAAAACTATTAGGAAAAACATGAGGAGACTATGTCTAATATTAGGGTAGTAGAGATCCTTTGAAAAGACATAAGACAAGAAATGGTCTGTTTGAAAATTTAAGAATGGCTTAAAGTAAATAAAGTCAAAGACAAATGATAAACCGAAGGAGAAAAAAGTACAGGATGGCAGAGTTGATTTCCTAATAACACAAAGCTCCTATAAGCATGTAAGGAAAAGACGGACCCCAGGAGAAAAGAAAGGTAAGGAGGATGCTGCACAGAAAACCATGGCTATAAATGAGGAAACTAAAGCAATAATTAGGCGTTCATTTCCACTGTCAAATTGGTAAACTTTAAGAAATACACTGTGTCAGGCATTTATACAATGTTGGGAGGACTATGAACTGCTCTAACCTTTTGAGAAAGTAATCTGGCAATATTGTTAATACAAGCACACCCTTTTTACCTGGCAGGCAGTCCCATTGGGAAGAATCTGACCTAGGGAATTAGGAGCACCAGTGAGTCAGGATTTGGTTTCAAGGGCAGCATAGCAGCAATGTTTGTGGTGGCAGAGAAAAAACAGCCGCACAACTGTCAGTAGTCACCACGGGGAGTCAGTAAATCATTGAATGTTCATTTGCTGTCAGAAGTACGACTTTCAGAATATACTCAGTGCAGATGTATTGTTCATGATGGACTGATAAAAAACTGGTTGCTAGATAAAATGTAATTATCCTGTTTTGGTTTTGTTTGCTTAAAATAAGCCATAGCATAAATCAGTATGTAGCTTGTGGTCAGAGGAGCAGGGGAGGGCATTGCAGATGGTTGACCCAGATACCTTGGGGCATGGGAAGTACTGTCAACTTGCTTTACAGGTATCAGTCCTAGAATTGTTGCACTGTGGTAGCAAGCACAGCATGTATTACTTCCATATGTTACAAAGACAGACATACAGAAACATATAAATGGTAGAGTTTTACCGAAAAAATTTAAAAATAATTCTACCACGATCATTTTTGTGTTTAAGTATAGCCCTTCTTTCTAGAAATCACACAGAAATGTTACAGGTTATGGTAAAAGGAATGGAATATCTGAAAATAAATTATATTCTTAATCTAGATGAAATGAACTTGCCTTTGGGATGTATTCTCTCCCTTTCTGCATGTATTTAAGGTGATGTGGAGTATGACTGGTCTCTCACCTTTGTGAGGATGACCTGGGGGGTCTGCAATGATTTCTAATGTACCTTCCAGAAAAAAAACTGAGGCAGCCACACATTAAGTTTGTTGTTTTTACAGCAGTATTAATAAAATGGAATTCCAAACCCACTCTAGGAAGGTGAGGAGCAAGAATGTTCACCTTACTTGCCAAAAATAGTTTCCAGTAGGTTTAGCTCTGTGCTCCCGGCATTAAAAGGTAAGAGAGTAGGGAGAGAAAATAAAATCATTGTCTAACGAAAGGCAGAGCACTCTGATTCTCTGGGGGAGAAGGTAGCCTTCTTTCCATCTCAGTCCTGAAGGTAGTCAATCCCATGGGGCCTTAGGGAAGAAGGCAGGGGTGCTTTGGTGATGACAGGAGTTGGCAACTTTGCCACAAGTTCAGAAGTTGTTACTATGTGGCTTTAACAAGCTAAGGCCAGGTCAGTGAAGACAGCTTTAGCTGAAGAGATTTCTCATTTTTTTACATGCAGTATGTCATGCCTTTTTTAAAATTTGTTAATTTATAATTTACTTAATCTTTTGAATAGAGCTAAGTGGAAATACATCTTTATACACTGAATAAATCCAAGATGCAAAGCTAGATTCCTTAATTAAGTTTGGTAAGCACTCTTATTAAGCACCCTCACATCAGAAGACTTTATACAAACATAAATAAAGTAAGCTCTCCAATGGTAAAAGCAACTCTTTTATTTAGTAATATTTTGTTATTTTTGGTCATTCATGTTTATTTCAATAACTTTAAGGGAATGATGTAATTACTATTCCACAAGTCAGATTTTCACTACAAAGCCTCACCTTCTTATACAGAATTTCTTTGCATCTAACATTGTGTTCTAAGTAATGACTTAATTTATGAAATTCTCCTTTTTTTTTAAATTCCTTAAGTCTCAGTGTTCAGTAATGTGGTTTTAAATTGTGCAGAACAGAGCTGGAATAAATTAACAGGTGGATTATTTTAGTACTAACCAGATTTGAAGTTGGAGAATTCATTCTATTTTTACCTACACATGAAGTTCTATAGGGCCCAAGAGCTTCTCAACAGCAGTTAATAATCAATTGGCAGTAGTCATAGCAATCTGTTTTGTTATTTTAAGTTTAGAGGGGGTTTTGCATTAATTTTATATGCATATTTCATTTCCTTTGAGAGTCAGTTCGAGTGATGATTGAGGCCCCAGCAGCTCATCGCCTCTCAGTGTGGCCCCAGTCCCTCAACAGCCAAGCTTGTTGTAAGTAAGCGTGCTCTCTGCTTAACCTGTGCTGTTTTCTCTTTCAGACGAGGAACTGGTGCTTTTAAATCCAGAGTGGGACTGCCTGCGCCTGCTCCTGTTATCAATAGCAAATACGGACTCAGAGAAACAGATAAACGTTTAAATAGGCTTAAAAAGTTAGGTGACAGCAGCAAAAGTTCAGACAGTCAGTCTGTCAGCTCTAACACTGATGCAGACCCCACTCAGGAAAAACCCAACGCAAGTAAGTAAGGGAGTTTTCATAAGCCTGTCTTTTTTTTCTTTTTTTTGAAATATTTTCACACAATTTGCTTTCTAAAGCTTGTTTCAGTCGTTTTGATCTTTTAAATATTGAGAGAAACTCTGGGACTCGTGCACATCAGCAGCACTGCAAAGTTGTAGCAGTGATGTGAGCATAAAAGCAGTCAGTATCCACCTGGAGATGCGGTCCGGTCAGTACTCAAGACTGAATTGTCTGCTTTTCTTGAGTACTTAGTAACTGGATATAAAATTCATCATCATATGTTCCAGGGTCATCATGTGTGTGAGAGAAACATTTTCAAAGCATTAGTTTCACTGTAATGATGATGTTAGCCTGCAAGAAGACAAAGGACTGGGTAGAGTCTTACTGGGCACATACGTGCTCCTGCACCTAGCCAGTCGGGTAGGATGGATAATGGGCCTGGGCAGTTCATAGCTTCTGGCCTCAAGGCTTCCACCTTTTTACTACCTGCTTGCCTGATACAATTCACCAAGCCACCAGTTACCAGACTCAGAATTGTGATAGGATGTCGCTACACTATGACATGTATTAGCCGCCACTGAAGTAGCAAGAGAGATGAGAAGGAGAAAGAAGCAAGCCTTAAGATACCAGTTGTGTGTCGGGGCAAGACCTAATGGAAACTGGAAAACGAGAATGAAGAATAAAGAGAAAAGAGAGAAGAAAGCCTAAATGCGCAAAAGAAACACATCGTGTTTGTGGAGCTTTGAAGTCCTGAAACCATTCCAGTTGCTACAGGTTTTCATCTCAGTAACACCCGTTTTCTCTAGTGGCCACTGAAGTAATAGTCTCTGTAGTCTGACTTGTCTCTGACAGGAATAAAGTTTAAAAGTATTGACATTGTGGTGCCCAGTTACACCTGATTTGGCACTGTAAATGTCCGTAGATACTTGTTAGCACCTAAGCACCCTCTGAGACCCAATGATTTTGGGCACCCCTCCCCTGCTGAAAATCCCAGAGAACAGGGAAGGTGATCCTTGTGCTGGTGAATGTCACTGCCACGAATTCCTCAATCTGTCTGCTGCTTGGAGCCAGAGGCCAAGCATAACCGCTGTAGTGTAAAAGCAATACTGTGTTCCTATTCTAGTCTTTAATGTCCAAAGTGAACAAAAAAAGGCAGTTAGTCTGTCATTCACTGTTGACTGTTGGTTCTAATAATAAATGCAGCATAATCAATGTTTTGTTTTCTGAGTCTGGTTCCTTGGTGAAACTGGAGACTTGTGAGCCCATTTTATAAATGTATACATTTATGGAGACACTTAGGGAGACCGCCGCCATGCTGGTCCACATTGAATGGCTCTGTAACATTCATAGGGGTGTTTGTGTCTTTCTGCATTAACTATATTACTAGTGTATAGATACTAAATACAGTACACCACTTAGTGTTAAAGATCAGAATATAAATATTTGGGGGGAGGTGTTGAGTATAATAACTAGGCAATATTTACTAATAAACTGAATACCTACTAAAAGCCTACTGTTAAAGAGGTACAAAGATGTGTGAGACCCGGGTTTATGCCTTTGCTCCAGGGAGGGCGTGGGCACACAGACTGCAGAGCAGACTGTAAATGCCGTTACCTAAAGTTGGAAGGGAGCAAGTCATCCCTTTGAGCTGTGCTCTCAGCATTACAGGATAGAAATAACTGCACTTTCCAGGGACTGCTTATGTTAGGGTGATTACTTTATTCAGATTACCTCTCTGCAGAATGATTGTTTTGAGTAATTCAGGAGTTGGTGTAACTAACTCTGAGAGTCATAGGTCAGAGCTGATAGACGTGGCCCAGTGCTCTGTAGGAGCTAGAGGCTTCTCTAGTCATCTCTGAGACCATGGTGTGCTAGATCATGTCAGCAGCAGTGTTTTCTCAGGCGCTGCCATGTATTTTAGGCTGTAGTTCTTTGGTGTTTGTGTCTCAACCATACCCTTCTACCCATTTGAAAGAATACTCTGCAGCTGCAGCAGGTAGCAAAGCCAGAGGCTCTCCCCCAAGGGAAGGGGGCATGCATGGTGTATGTGGATTCAGAACATGTTCTCCATGCACCGTTGCCTACCTTTTTCCTGCTGTTCATGTAGAGTTTTGTAGCCAATGGGAACTGCTTTCTTTGAACAGCATGTATACTCGTTTTAAAGAAACATTGCTGCCTAATTAGAAGAAAAATTATTTCTTCATTCCATGCAGATCTGATTTTGAAAGGTGTCTCAAGAGTCACAGCTTGGCTGTTCACTTCAGCATGCAGAGAGAGGAGACAACAAGAAGTCCATTTCCACAAATTCAGTCCAAAAACCTGAATTTTAATGCCATTATTAAGAGGTTCTGGTTTTTTAGGCCTCTTGTGCATTCATGGCTAGGCCTCCCCCCATGCTGTGATACAGGATGTGAGTCACTAGAAAGGTTGCGAGTCTGTGCAAAACCAAGATGACCTGGCCAGTGGACCAGGTTTATCTTAACTAAGGAGCACTTGTCCTAGAGATAACAGCTGGGTCACCACTTCTCACTGTCACCTGTCACAGATGTCATTGAGTGATTTGAACATGTTGCTGCTAAACCTACAGGCTCCCCGGGAATCCTTTCCAGCAGGTGTCCCAGGCAGCTGTTGCCCGTGTGTGTCAATCACATAAGATGGAATCTGTTCATCTTGCCTGGTAAACTTGAACTAATCTCTCTAAAGTACTGTTGAGGGTTTTCTGGATGCTCAAGTTCTGAAGGTGCCGAGCTGTGGGTGACCCTCCTACCCCTTTGGTTCCCATCCTAGTGCATTTCTGTGACTTCGGGACAGAAGGTGGGTGCAGTCTGAGCGCTCAGGACGACCTTGCTGTCCTGCTGCTCCTGCACCAGGCTGTACTTCAGGATGCCCATGCAGGGCCGCCTTAGGATTTTGAGGACATCCTGAAATGGTTGTGACAGCCATGCCATGGGTCCTTCACCCATGTATTGGGACTGGCACTGTAATAAGAGTGGTTTAAACTTGGGATCTTGAGCCACAGACCTCAGTTCAAATCCCATGTCTGTCACTTAACCGATGGACGATTGTAGGCACGCCAGTCCATGACAGCTTGGTTTTCACATACGTGTAATAGCTCTTACTTCAAAGAATGCTTTTAAGAGTAGAGATCACACTAATTTGGCTGTTTTTTACAGTACCTAATATGTAACAATTGCTAAGAATGTGTCTCTCCATCTGAAATTCCTGACTAGGTTATGCATTTGGGATTTGTCCCAGCCACTAAGGGAGGAGTCACATACGGTGTATTAGTGCTGAAGCCAGGGTAGCCATAGGCATATCTTACCTATACTATATCAGAATCCTTAGGCTCTTGATAGATTTTATTAGTTGGCTTTTGTGGCCAGCGTCTTCCTCCTTTGGCCCTCTGTCACTGACATTCTCAAACCCGCCCCAAGATAGTACAGACCTTCTCGGACAGTGAAGAGCGCTTGGCATTACTGGACTTGTATTGAAGTCACATTGCCCACATTTCTCTTTGCCCAGCTTATCTATGTTTTTTTTTATCTTTACCTTGATGAGCACACCTTTTAGCTGGACTTTTGATAAGAGATAACGCTTTTCAGCTAAAATTAGAATACACTGATAAATAAATGTAAACATGTAAGTGAAATCTGTGTTGAAATAATATGTAGTATTAGATCCAGTCTAGTTTGTGCTGTTTAGAGCACAGACACATGAAAGTGTTTGCTAGAGGTTCACTGCAGTCAGCTAACAATGAGTCTCTTGGAAGGAGGGGGAGGGAAAAGAGCCCAGATTCAGAATTACCGTAAAATGAGATTTCTCTAATGGATTACTCAAAGTGTCAGAGTAAAGAGCCCCAGGGCTCTGAGAATATATAGGAAGGGTAACCTGTCTGATACAGAAAGTCATGAAAGGCTTCCTGAGAGAAGTGTTTCCTAAGCTGAGGCTTAAAGGGGTAAAATATTGGGCAAGTGAAGCATATTCAAAGCAGAGGAGATTTCATAAATGAAGGTTTGGGGATGATTGTAGAACTTGAGGCAGTAAATTCATCATGGCTGGAGTAGAAGGTGAGAAAGAGGATGTTGCCATTTTTTTATATTTTGGACTTTATTCTCAGGACATTAGGGTATTAAATTGTTCAAAGCCCAGAAGTGACGTGGTGCTCTAGGAAAATCATTCTGACATCATGGTGAAGAATGGGATGTTGGGGAAGCAATGGAAAAAGGCAGGAAGCTATTGCCATTCAGGCAGGAGATTGTGACGCTGGCAGTGGAGAGGAGACGGTTCTCATGACACTACAGGAGTGGACTTCAGGGGATGTGGCTGACTGAGTGAGGCAGTGAGGGAGAGTTAGAGTCAAGGATGACCTCTCGGTTTCCGCTTGGGCAACTGGACAGATGTGTGGTTGACCAAGATGGAGAACTTAGAAGCGGGCAGCTGTGAACCTAGCTGGCGAGCTCAGTTTGGGCATGTGGACTGTGAGGGCTCTTGAGACCCTCGGGGGAGAGTTAGATGCTGGAGGGTGTGTGGCAATAAGAGCTGTAATTCAGGGGAGAGCCAGGCTAGAGAAAGTGGTTTGGCACCTGCCCGCATGTAGATGGTGATACCATAAGAGAGCAGGTGCTTATCCAGGGAATGTGTGTGCAGTTCCAAAGGGCCTCGGACAGCAGAGGCCTGAGCAGTGCAGCCGAGGGCAGATGGCAGAACAGGGCCCCCGGTGTGGACAGCCAAGGGGAGAGGAGTTTTCAGGGAAAAGAACAGTCAGTAATGTCACATTCTACAGAAAAAGGAAGAAAGGTAAGGGCTGAAAAGTGTTCGCTGGCTTTCATGACAAGGAGGTTGTCAGAGATTGGGAAAGACCGTCTCTGAGGGGTGCACGGGCTGGATCCAAATAGCGGGGGATTGGCTATTGAGAATACGGTGTACGTGTGGTCATTGTGCAGGAGCTACTGCAGATACGAAACGAGTAGGTTAGGAAAAGGAAAAATAAGGTTGAGAACCACTAAGACTGGTCATGGAAGAGTCTTCGAAGAGTCATGGCTGAGCAAAGGATTTCATGGCCACATTGAGAAAGCAAAGCGCTGGACACTAATAACGTGTTTGCATTGGTAAGCCCATTACCTCAGTGTAGAAAAGCCTTGTAAACGTAAATCCTTTAGCAAAGGAATGCCCTGAATAGCCTTATATTTTAAAAATAATTTCTAGCTAGTTCTGCATAATTCCAGTACATAACACATTGGTTGTTCTCAAATTCAATGGCATCCAAACTCTACTAAAAATAAGTGGCCTCCTTGGTAGCAACCCACACGGAGAAGCACCTTGGTTCCCTGGATCGCATTCCCAGGAATTCTGCTGGTCTGGGCACCCTGAAGCCATTTGTGAGCCATTCTGTTGGGTATGGGTCCTTCTGTTCTTGGTAGTTTGATATTTTTGGAATGCTTGTTACCACATTCTTATATCTCTCAGTAACATCTAATGGCAGCTTGCTTGCTTAGCCACGCAGAAGGAACAGCAGTTGCCCTGGCAACCCTCAGGCATGGGGTGAGCCGCCGAATCTTTGTTGGGTGGCGTGCTGGCCTTACCCACAGTATTTGCACTGTATGCTATTTCCTGGTGAGAGCTGGTGATTATTAACTCGGTTCATCACCACTTTCCTAGTGAATGATTGAAAGGGGTATTTTGATGGGGTAGAGTTTTTCTGGCGGGGGCAATGAGAAGGACTAAGTAGTTGAAAAATTGACTCATAAAACACTACAAATACAGGTTCACAGTGTAAATGTAGAGAAAAGCAGAGAAAGTCAGTGGCAGGGTCAGGGGCTCACTGGGAGTAGGTTAAACTTGAGTCACATACAAGCCTTTGGAGAAGCCATTCAACGGTCACGGTAGTTCTTAGGATGTTGCCCTAGCAGGGTCATCCAGTCCCTGGGTGTCCTTTCGAGGAGGAAGGATGCTGGATTCCCCCTTTGTCCTGCGAGTGTAACCCAGCAGGGTGCTGCTCCCCTCTTCCCATGTGCGTGTTGGCTGCGGGCAGGCTCTGGAGGCCCGGGGCCTAGTGAGCTCTGTGGCCCTTCGCAATCTGCTGGGCCCTGCAGAGCTGAGGGAACAGCACCGTGGACAGACCAGTGCAGTGCTTGGTGACTGTCTCTTGGGAATAACAATGGATGGCCCTTAGGATTTCTGCCTTGTTGAAACCACCAAGGGAGAATTTGTTTCAGAGCCTTTTAGTAATAGGTTTATTGTGTAAGTGATACACACTTGGAGTTAATGAGGAATGGATTTTAGGAACCTATCTAAAGATGATTTTTAGAACTTGTGAGGAGGAAAAGAGCTATGGTTTTTACTTAGCTTTACTTCAAATCTTTTATGTGGTAAAATATCAAATCAGGAAAAGAAATATTTCATTTGTACTAGCATTATGACAGATTAAGAACAAACTTAGAGTGAAATCTAGGTCCTTGCTGTGCCAAGAGCTCTTTAACCATAAAATTACTTAGCTCGAGGATGAATAGGTGCTCCATAAGTGAGGCAGAAATTTGGGAACTAGGGAGAGTGTAGGAATGCTTAGTACTGGCAAAAACCAAATGGGGATCTGCCTGCCATATGCTTGTGTGATCCAAACATTTCACAGCCAGCAGTTTTTGGCATTGTTTTGTACTACTGTGTGACCAAGGCTGTTTTTCATCCCTTCTTTTTTTTTTTTTTTTTAACTTTGCAGCTTCTAACCGAAAATCTTCAGTTGGTGTGAAAAAGAACAGTAAGAGCAGAACATTAACACGGCAGTCTATGTCAAGAGTTCCAGCTGCTTCCGACTCTACCTCATCTAAGCTAACTCATGTAAATAACTCCAGGGTACCAAAGAAACTGAAAAAGCCTACAAAGCCTTTACTTTCAAAGATAAAATTACGAAATCATTGCAAGCGGCTGGAGCAAAAGAGTGCTTCGAGAAAACTCGAAATGGGAAACTTAGTACTTAAAGAGCCTAAAGTAGTTCTATATAAAAATTTGCCCATCAAAAAAGATAAGGAGCCAGAGGGACCAGTACAAGCCACAGTAGCTAGTGGGTGCTTAACTAGACACGCAGCGAGAGAGCACAAACAGAACTCTGGGCAAGGGGCGCCTTCACCCGGGGAGGGCATGCTCTGCACCTACACAACCAGGCGGTCGATGAGGACAAGAATGAACTTGAAGGAGACCTCTGACATCAAGCTTGAACCAAATACATTGGATGGCTATAAAAACAACTTGACGGAATCTTGCCCAGACAGTCGCGAGCAGCCAGCTTCTGCAGTGTGGGAAGAACAGGCTCTCGAAACTGCCCAGAAGGGGGAAGCCAAGTGTCATAAGAGTGACATCAGCATGTCCAGAAAGAAAGCCCGACAAGGCAAACTTGTGAGACAGTTGCCAAAAGCAGAGGAATCAACTCCAGGGCATGATTCCCCTGGAGGGGCCAGCGTGGTGCCAGACATGACGGGGTCCCACTCTGACCGGGGCGAGCACAGCGGCGCAGAGGGCGGGCCTGGGAGCTACGCGGACTGGGCCCCTTCACCAGTTGGCGGTTCAGTTGTGACATCAGAGAGCTTCAAAAGGAAAGACAGCTTCAGAACTGCAAAAAGTAAAAAGAAGAGGCGAATCACAAGGTATGATGCACAGTTAATCCTAGAAAATAACTCTGGGATTCCCAAATTGACTCTGCGCAGGCGTCACGATAGCAGCAGCAAGACAAATGACCAAGAAAGCGATGGGATGAGCTCTTCAAAAATCAGCATCAAGTTAAGTAAAGACCACGAGAACGATAACAATCTCTATGTAGCAAAGCTTAATAATGGATTTAACTCAGGATCAGGCAATAGTTCTACAAAATTAAAAATCCAGCTAAAACGGGACGAGGAAAGTAGGGGGCCATGTGCAGAAGGGCTTCATGAAAATGGGGTGTGCTGTAGCAACCCTCTCTCTCTCCTGGAGTCTCGAATGGAAGTCGATGACTACAGTCAGTACGAGGAGGAAAGTACAGACGACGACTCCTCAGAGGGGGATGAGGAGGAGGAGGACTGTGACGATGACTTTGAGGATGATTTCATTCCTCTTCCTCCAGCTAAGCGGCTGAGGCTGATAGTTGGGAAAGACTCTATAGATATTGACATTTCTTCCCGGAGAAGAGATGATCAGTCTCTGAGGCTTAACGCATAAGCTCTTGGTCTTAATTTGACCTGAGATAATAAAGAAATTCCACTCAGTTATTCCTCAACTGAAACCTTTTAGTGGCAGCCCTTCTGTTGTCTCTTCACTTATCAGCATAATACTGTAGAAAGTGTACAGCGTACCAACTCTTCTTAAGTCTGATTTGTGCAGATTTTTATTGTACTTTTTAAATAGCCTTCTTACGTGCAATTCTGAGTTAGAGGTAAAGAAAGCCCTGTTGTAAAATAAAGACTCAAGCAAAATTGTACAGTGATAGCAAGTCTCCACACCAGACGTTGAAAACAATAATGTGGCTACACAATTTTTTTCTTTTAACTAAGAGCATCAACTGGCTCTTTAATATGTAACTAAACAATAATTTAAAAACAAATCATAGTTGCAGCATATTAAGGTTTTCTAGTATATGCTAATATCACCAGCAATGATCTTGGCTTATTGATTTATTTGCTAGATAATCCGCCCCCCTTGGAGTTCTGTCAGTTTCACAGTTTGCTAGCCCAGGGGCACCGTTTATGGCCTTGGTCAAAATAGCAAACATAGGTTGGGAGTCAAATTGGTTTGTTTTTTTGTTCGTTTTTCTAAGTACAATTAATTACTTGCTGACGGCTCCCTTTTCAGTACATGATGTGTACAAGGGTGGCAGTGTGCAGGATGAGTTTCAATACAGAGTATTTATTGCTTGTCATGTAAATTAAAGACCTTGTATTTAACACTTTTCAATTCTTTTAGATAAAATTGTTCTTTGCAAGAATGATTGGTGCTTATTTTTTCAAAAATTTGCTGTGAACAATGTGATGACAACATTTATCTAACGAACTACAGCTATCTTAATTTGGGTCAAGATTTCTGTTGCACTTGTAAAATGCTACAAGGAATATTAAACTATTCACTTTAACTTATAATAGTTTATGAAATAAAAACATGAGTCACAGCTTTTGTTCTGTGGTAACCTATAAAAATGTCTGTCTTTGAAATTCAATGTAAAGAACTGAAAACAATGTATATGTTGTAAATATTTGTGTGTTGTGAGAAATTTTTGTCATAAGAAATTAAAAGAACTTACCAGGAAGGTTTTTAAGTTTAGAAAATATTCATGCCAATAAAATAGGAAATTATAAATATATAGTTTTAAGCACTGCATCAGTGGGAGTTCTTGGCTTATGTTAGTTTATGTATGAAAATATCAAAGATTTTTTTGACTATTAAAGAGAGGAGTCAGATTTAATTTGTTTTTTGAAGCACTTTGAGAAGAGAATTTTAAGTAACTTAATGACCAAATTTTTGATTATGTTCAATACCAATCTTTTGTTTCTCTGGATTATTTTACAAATCCTTGGACAAAGAATTTGGGAATATAAATCTGTAACAGGTGTTTGACACCAGTGTGTCTCTTTCTTTCCGGGAAATGTGTACATGTACTTTCAGATATACAGTGTTCCTAAGTAAAATCAATTTAGGGGATTCGTGTAGTATCTGTAGAAAAGTAGCCCATGTCTTAAAATATTAAAAGGAGTCTGCAGGTAATGAAAAGTCCAGTGGTGAAAACCCCTAGTGCTTCCTGTTATTACCAGTTGATTCCTACCTGCTTCCAAGTTCCGAGGACATCATTTAAATTAAGTTCCTTAAAATTAGTGAATTAGTGCTAGTAGGTTCCAAATAGAAGTTAATATTCTTATGAGGTTTTTAAATTGAGAATTTTTTTCTCATGTTCCTCAAGGAATCGCTTCTATGGTCTCGTGCCATCGCATCCTGGTCTGTCCAGTGCAGCTTAATCCCTCAGGTGGAACGAGTGTGGGCCATGCAGCCGACTTCTTGCACCCCCTGTTCTATAGTTCTTCACTTGGTGACCTGGGGCAGCCCCCCAGGTCTGTGCCCCGAGGCATTCAGAACGCTTTACAGACCACGTCCTGTCCTGACGGGATCCCTGTGTAAGAGAAGCAGGAGACACGTGCTACCAAGGAAGGTCACACCGAGCCCGCGTCTAGGAAATCCCGGGAGCAGTGGGTCGCCTCTTCTGTTCCCACCTTACTTTGAAGTGTTCTGAAGAGGCTAAGAGACTAACTTTTGAACTGTTGCTTGAAATATATACAATACCCATTTCAGGAATTTCAATCTTAAGAAGTAACAAAACACCACATTTCCCACTTTTCTCCATTTTTAAGCTTACTTTAGTAACTTATTTATGACATTTCTTTTAATATTATTGCGGCCTTATCTTGTGAGGCCAACCTCCCATGGGTCTGAGCTGTGACATCCCATGTGGTCACTGCCTCAGGAGCCGGCGTGCACAAGCGCTCAGCGGCCCCTGCTGGCGCCTTCCAGGGAAACCTAATTTCCGTTTTCAAAGTTAGGGGCCTCGGAGCTGTTTCAGCTCTGCTGTAGAACTTCACTGTGTGGCGTGGCAAAATTCACACTCTGGTGAGGTTGCATTCAATAAAACCCTTAGCTTGAGCTTATGCAATGATTGGTAACAATTTTGGCATTGTAAGAATTAGGAAATGATCATAAAAATACATGTATTCAATTTTCAATCGCTTTTCAAATTACTGTTTTAAATTGTTTTGCTGAGTTGTAATACTTTTGAGATACAATGTATTCCTTGTACTGAAAGAATGAAAAAAGGACTTTTTCAGCACTTGAGGTAAGTTCTTTAACGTTTCATTAAAAACATTTTTTACAAATATTTTGTACATGCACTTGCAGTATTGAGGTTAATCATTTTAATAAATTCGGAAATTAAAACAATTTGGCCGGTGTTGCCTGTATCTGAGAAGGAAAGATCGAAGTGGTGACTTGGTCCACAAGGTTTTCATTTCCAGTAGAATTTATAAAATCAGAGCTTCTGAAGTGTTTCAGTGTCTGCGAGGGTTGAGCTGTCTGAGCCCTGGTCCCCCACTTCTGGTGTTGTGGGGTTTAAGAGGACAGGGGAAAGCCCTCCTCAGTGGGGAGGCTGCTTTTACCATATTCAGTGCATTCCCTCCCAGCCCTCAAGGCCAAGAAGGCTGGAGCAACGCAGTTATGAATGGTTCCTGGTTAATTGGTTTATTCTCCCTCACTGAATGGGACAGGACTGTATGGAGGCTTTTTTGCCCAGCTACTAGCAAAACCTAGTTGAAAGAGGAAACATGCCAGATTTAGGAGTCAGGAAACCTGAGTTGGCCCTGCTGTGCACCAAGTGGCCCTGAGCAAGCTGCTCGTCCCTGGGACCCACCCTTCCAGCATCTAGGACTGAGCGGAATGCCTGGTCTGCTCGCCAGCCAAGCTGCGGGATGAGCTGTGTCCACCTGCAAAGCAGGGTGAGTGGCACTGTGACCAGGAGCCATCGAATGCCCGCCCAAACTTCAGTGCACAGTATGTAAACAGATCAAATGGTGGCACGCCTGTGAAATACTCAGATCTTGTCCCTCTCAGGTTTTCTCTACTTTTAAGTGAGTCAACGCCTTCCAAATACCAGCGACAGCCACTGTTGATTAGTTTCTCAAATGTCGTCTGTCCCCCACACACACCCCATCATGTTGCAGAACCCAGTGGCACTCAGCAGGACGCTGGCACACTGCTGGGCTTGGCACCACGTAGGCCAGGGTCTGGTGAAGGGAGCCCTGGTGTACAAGGCAGCATGGGGGCCCTCCGGCCCTCTGTGTCCCCGTGGGTCCTAAGATCTTTGGCATTATTTGTATTTGCTGTGATGCGGCCTAGAGAAAATATGGGTTCTGATTCCTTGGGAAGGGGTAGGGTGGGTGGATGGGCAGGATTGGGAAGGGGGTCTCACCAAGGCTCTTCCTGCACCCCTGCCATCCCCACCCACCCAGGGCCCTATTGGCGGAAATCGTTGGGAAGCTGCTAATCTGGAGGACGCAGGATGCCCTGCAGTGTCAGAGAGATGACTTTGGTAATGTTCGTTTTACAAAAAGTCACCCTGCCCCAGATCCTACTTCCTCCTTGTCAGATTGGTAAGTGCTGACTGCAGTAGACGGTGACTTCTATCTTTTCAGGATAAGCCACCTGCCGCAGGGAAGCAGAGCGTCGCCAGGTCTGCTCGGGCACCCTGAACCTGGCGGGGAGTGTGCAACTGTGTCCCCTGGTCAGAGACCCAGAGTGGAGGGAGGCAAGTTGCGTTTTCTTTCGTATTTGTTGACTACTTAGCACCTGTCAGGTGCTGGGGGTGGGGAGGCAAAATGCCAGCGTCTTCACTGCGTAATTAAAGCCACGGGAGCAGGCAAAATAAACTAGGGAAAGAGGACATCAGCCCTAGGGCTTTCCCACGTGGGCCCTGGCGACCTGGGGGCGCAAAGCTGGCTGCCCTTGCAAGAGGAGCCAGGCGGGTGGGAGAAGGAAGAGGGAAGTTGGCGAAGGAGGGAGGGTGAGAGCTGGGAAGGGAGGAGGGTCAGGGAGGACTTCCCTTGGCTAAGGAGGGGCAAGCATGTCTGGCGTGGAGACGGCAGCTTCCCCCGGACCGGTTCTGAGAAGGGAAGTGATGGCATTATTCAGGATCTAGAGGAGGGGGTGGTCTTAGGACATGGGTCCACTTTCCTTGGTGACGAGGAGAAAGAGGTGGTGGGTGTGGAGGGAGATCCAGTCGCAACATCGAGGCCTCTGTTGTCTGTCAAATAGGCAAGATCATCTGAGCAGAGGGAAGAGAGAAGGGGTCCCAAAGCTTGAGGAGCATGAAGGAGATTTAAAATAGAAAAAGGGAAACGACGATTATAGAAGCCAGTATAATTCATTACAGAAACTTACTGGTCACCTTCCAGGTACCAGTCGGTGGTCCAAATGCCCGTGAGAGCCAAAGCTGGTAGGTAGCAGCACTTCTCCCCCGGGTGTGAGGTTCTCGGCCAGAGGGGAGGGGACTCCAGGGGACAGCAAGATAGAGGGCGCAGGTGGACAGGAGAGGACTTGAGTGGAGAACCCTGGAGAGCACCCGGGGAAGAGAAGACGAGCACATGACCTGAGCGGACCCCTGACCAGGGACGGGAGAGGCGCTCGATGCCTAGAGGCCAGAGAAGAATCCAGCAGTAGTCAGACAAGCACACAGGGAGGACAGGAGGTGGAGGTCAGAGGGTGAACTCTCAGAAGTTTGAAAGGCATTTTCCATGATGACCAGTTCCCAGAAGGAGCCTGAGGGTGAAGGTCTTGGTTCTGAGAGACCAAGATGGACAGATCTGCGGTCGCCCAAGGTGACGGCAGACAGCCTCACCTTGAGTCCTGGGGACCAAGCAAGCAGGAGCAAGACGCCGAGTCCCTAAGGGGCAAGCACAGGGAGAGAGCCTAATCGGGTGGGGGGCGCTGAGGGAGTCAGCCTGCCCGAGGCCACACAGCTGGGGGCTCTGGAGCCGGGTCCCAGGCCTGGCTTGGCTTGGAGCCGCACCCTGCAAGCCCCTCAAGGGCCACAGAGAGGCTCACTGGGGCTGGCCTGAGTCACGAGCCCTGCCTTGGCCAGACTATTTCTCAAATTCTTTGTCTCCTAAGAATTCCCTTGGCATTCTTGGAAGCAATCATCATTTTTTACCTTCATTTCCATGCAGTCATATGAAGCCAGAACTTTGTCCAAAGGTTACCATGCAGATAAACAGGGTGGCCCACCCCCACTAGACAAATACACTTGGGGAGCTTGAAAGTGGGCAAGATGCCTGTGTGTTTGCTGGGCCCCGAGCGGTGTGGCCTTGTCTTTATCTGAAAAAGTCAAACACAAAGATGCCTTGGCACAGCAGGGAAAAGTCCAAGGTTTCCTCCAGCCTGGAGGACTGCCCACTCCACTCTTCTAACAGTGACTTTACAGAAACGTAATCCAGGTGCAAAGGAGGGATCGTATCTGCCCAGCAGGTTTCTTGTTTGTCCTGTAAAGTGCAGCTGTGGTTCTCCTGGGGACAAACGCAAGCTGTAGCCATCTGACAAGAAGCAGCGTCCTACAGACAGGACGCTGTGAACCAAGATACCTGCTCCTCTGTTGATGGGTATTTTGCAACGGGCAGCAGGTCGGGCATTTTGATTCCGTGACACCCCCTTGTTGGGGGTGGTGAGTTGGCTGCTGATGGGAAGTGGCCAGGAACACGCAGGTGGCCGTTTGTCTCTCTCCCAGCCTCCGGCTGGTTGGAGGAAGCCCTTCTCAGGGTCCCTCTCCCACAAACCACACAGAATGATACTTATTTCCTCCTCTTGCCAGTCAAACCACATTTTTCTTCTTGGAGGAAGAGGGGAAGCAGAGGACTGAGCCTTGCCAGCCTCCAGGGACCAGAGCTGACGCGGGGAGTGGCCCGGCCTGGGGTGGCGCCTGGCACTGGCTGCCTGGGGCTGGGCTGTGCTGCCCACAGCGGGCTGAGCAGTGCCCTCTCTCTGCCACCCCTTGCTATGGGAGTGTGTACACAACACTTCCTCTCCCTACTGTTTCCTCACCTGTGAATGGTGGTGCGAGCCCTGCCCTGGGGCTGGTGGGACTAAGTGAGGGTGCTGGCTGGGCCTTCACCTGGGGCCCAGGGCCCATGGCTGTGGTTGGTGCTGGCTGGCATCGGAGTGCACCACCTCAGCAGCCTGGGCATGGCACCCCCAACCCCATGGGCCTCCTCTTTCTCCTCTTCCCTCTGTCCGCTCCAACTGTCACCTGGTCAAACAGCCTTAATCAGGATCTTCTCCAACTCAACTTAAAAAATGCGAGGCCACTGGAGGATCTCCACCGTTGACATGGACACAAACCGACTCCAGTTCTTCCTCGGGCCACTGCCTCTTTGTCAGCTAAACAGAAGGTGCTGCTCTGTCCCCGTTCCTTTCCTGCTTCCACACGCGTCTCCGGATTCATCTGCTCCCTTGACAGCCTTCCTTACTAGGCACCAAACCAGTGCTGGACACCCACAGCCACAGGGGCTACAGGGGTGACACCAATGCAGGCCTTTGCTCAAAAATGGCAAATACAGAACCAGCAAGAAGGCGGGATAAATGCTTGAATGGATGCATGTGAGAAGCTCTGAGGAGGACAGAGGAGGGGCCCCTTCTGCTGAGGAATTAAGTCAGGCTGCAGCTGCCGCGTGCGAAGTCCTGGAGGCAAGGGAGATGGGGATGTCCTCCGGGAAGGATGGTGAGAAGGTCCGGGTGGCCAATCTAGGACGTTTAAAAAGGGATAACAGGCGGGGACCAGCGTGCAGCTCTGAGGAGACAGGATGGGAATGTCGATGTTTAAAGTAGAGTTTTCCACCCTGTGTTTCTAGTCTAAGAAAAGCCCAGGTGGAAGCAATACTTTTCTTCTTTGAAGAGGGTCCTGACAGTTAGTTCATTGAAAAATGCAGCACTGTTTAGTCATAAAACTGGGCAGCTCTGCTGAACAATCTCAACAGAGGCTTCAACTATGGTCACTTTGAATTGCTTGTGATTTCAAAATAAAACCGTGATGCAAAAAAAAAAAAAAGTCAGCCAGCTGCCAGGCCAGGAGGGAGGCGGCTGTCGGCCTGCGATAAGGCGCACTCCTAAGCGGCAGGCACTCGCCGAGGGACTGGCGCTGGCCTCTCTCCAGCCAGTGAACAGGGTAGGGGGAGCGCCAGGGGTGCTGCCTGCCCGTCCTCCGACCTGAGTCAGGTCCACCTCGCAGAGCACCAGTAAAGGCTCCAAGTGTCTCCCCTGGGCCTTTGGGAACACGGGGGGCTGGCACTTCCGGGAGGGCAGCCCTGAGGCCCAGAGTGGGATGGCATCACCAGTGCCACACCAGGGCTCCACCACACTGGGCTGGGCTGGGGACCCCCTGGAAGCCTCGAGCTGCTGTGGCCTGAAGCATGGGGGTGGGGCTGATGAGTAGCCCCAGGGCTCCCTCGGGTTAGGAGATCTTTGCCTGCTTCTCCCTCTGCAGGGACCCTCTCTCCACCCCACCCCTTAGTCATGCGGCTACTTCTCACCCCTCAAGTCTCAGTGCAATGTCACCCCCAACCCCTCTCTGACCCCCATCTTCTCTCTGCTCGGCCTGAGCCCTCCAGCCCCAAGGGGTCCTTGAGGCCCAGGAGCCAAGCCAGGCAGGCAAAGCTAAGCCACGGGCTGAGAGTGAGGTGCTTCCTCCTTGAGGCCCTCCAGCGTCCTACCGTCGCAGGTCGGTGGGGCAGGGTTCAGGCCGGCTGCCACCAGGCATGGGAGCCCTTGGGCAGGTCTCTCCTCCTCCCTCCCCGTGAAGTGAAGGCCCAGGAGGCCATGCTGGGCAGGACGCTGTGCCCAACCTGTGCCCAGCCCACCAAGGGACTCCCAGCAGAGAAGGGCCACAGTGGGGAGCAGGGCCTGGGGTCTGGGATGGGGAAGGCTGACGGCCAGGGGGACGTGGGCAGGATCAGCAGCCCCTCACTTCCACCCGCTGCTGCGACAGCTTCACGCCCAGAACGCAGCAGACCGGCGGGAACATGCCATCCTCTGGCGGGCCCTGCGCCCCACCTCCAGGCACAGAAGCTGTCACTTCCTGAGGGCCCCCCCACAGCCCCAAGGCTGAGCCCCAGGAGCGCTGAGCTCAAGAACCCTGCCTCCTCCAGCTTCAGGGAACCTTCCAGATCCACCCCAGTCAAGCCAGGAAATGCACAGAGGGAACCTGAGGCCCAGGGGCAGGCCCAGGATGCGTGCTGGGCGGGGGCAGAGCAGGCATGAGGACCTCCTCCGTGGCTGACCGCTTCCCCGGTGGGTGAGAAGGAAATGGGACTGAGTGTCCCCGGCTGCCACCAGGAGAAGGAGTAAGGGGTGGGAGCAGGGGAACATGAAGGACCCGGGGGCAGCCTTCCTCCCATCTGTCAACCTGCCTGCCCAGGTGGTGCTTCAATCCAGAGCCACCCAATTCTGAAGTTGCCCCTTCCACCACCCAGTACCCCGTGGACAGTGGCACAAGGAGGACACAGTGGGGCAGCTGGGAGAGCCTCTGGCCCTGGGTCAGAGAAGAGGCGTACCCGGGCTGCCCCGGGGGTGAGCCAAGAGGCGTCAACCCCACCCCTGCCATGCCAGGCATTCTGGGCACTGGGTCAGATAGACGGCAGTGAGGTGGCGGCGTGTTATTGGCCACATGGCTTCCAGAGAGGCCTAGTGTTCGCTGGATTGAGAGGGTCAGGATGGCTGACCTTGGACTCTGGCTATGGGGAGCTACTGAGGACTGGACTCTTCCTCCACCAGCTCAGCCACCCACCAACCCAGCGCCTGCAGCCCTGCAAGGCCCCTCACTCTGTGACTTGATGCACTCATTCACTCCCCAGTCACTCACTCCTGGGTGTTTGCTGGGCACCCACTCTGTGCCATGATCTACAGTGGGCACCAGAGACACCCCCCCTGCCCTCAGGTGGTCTGCAGTCTAACGGGGATGCACGCACACACAGCTGAGGCCTCAGACATGCCCTGACCACATACTACCTGGCTTTACAACTAAAGTGGCACTGATTGAATAGCATGTCGAAGCCATTTCAGAAAGGAAGTAAGAGGAGCTCACAGGGCAGTTGTTGACACGGGCTCTGGGATCAGACAGGCCTGGGCTGAGCCTGGGCTCAGGTGCTGCTAGCCACAGCCTTTGCCTTTTTGAGCCTCAGTTTCCCTGTAAAATGGGTGCCATGGAGCTTTGGTGAGGATTGAATGAGATAACCGGTTTCTGTGGTCATCATGGTGCCTGGGGTTTGCTGAGCAGCTCTCCCAGCTGCTGGAGGCCCACGAGACGGAGGCTGGCCCGCAGGCCTGCATCGGGGATGAGACTGAATACTCCCCCTCCCAAGAGACACTCCTTCCTCTGTGGCTTCCTGGACCTGCACTGAAGGTCACCTGTCCGTCCCAGAGCCCCCCAGTACCTGCTGCCAGGGAGGAAGGGAGGCAAGCACAGCCACTGTCAGCAGAGGTGGGACCGAGGACAGGCTGGGGTCCTTGGGTCCCCAGCCGTGGTCCTTCACCAGGTCCACTTGCTAGAGGCTGGCGCCTTCTTTGGAAAAGGTCACTTCCCTATTCTTGGCCCCTATGGCTCAGGGTCAACCAGCTTCCACAGCCACCCCAGCCTGAGTCCGAAGACTCAGACGGCATGTCCCTGGCACTGTTATCAGTCTAGTGATGGACATATGGCCACGCAGGGCCAATGAAATGCAACGTTGGGGCTTTAGCTGGGCCCCTAAGGCAAGGGGCCTCTCTCTCCATTGGTAGGACGTGAGCCTGGGGCTGCCACCTGCCTTCTTGCCGCCGTAGGCCAAGACCGCTGAGGGAGAAGGATGGATTGGACCATGTTGCCACCCCCAGTACCTTCGTCCACAGCCCCAGGTACAGCCTCCAGGCCTTTGATGCCCTGCTGCCATGCCAGGTGAGCCGGGCGCGGTGACGGGATCGGGAAGCTGGAGGTCAGGCCAGAGGCCAGCCTGCTAACTGCTCTGCTCTGTGGCGCAGGGCTCTTTGGCCCAGGGCTGGGCACGGCCTTGCTCCAAGCTTCTGTCAACAGCAGGCTCTGACCCCTGCCTTCTGCAGCACACAGGCGAGCAAGGCCCGCAGGTGAGACGAAGAGGTGGTGACAGGCCAGGGTCATGACCGCCCACTGCTCCTCCTGGCAGCCCCAGGGGAGAGCAGAGGCAGGCCAGTGGCCCGTCTCCCTTCACCCTGCTGCACCTTCTGTGGGATACTGACCTGCGCCCAGGCTTGCTGAGTGCTGAAGGCCTGAGGCACAGTGGGAGAAACCGAGGAGCCGGAGGCCTCACACTCCTGGGTTTGAATCCACACCCACCCACCTGGACGTGTGGTTTGGGGCAAATGATGTCACCTCTTCCAGCCTCGCTTTTCTCATCTGGTAAATGGGGATGGTAACAATGATAGTGACTAATTTACTTAGTGGCCTGAACTTTCCATGTGTTCTCTTGGTTTCTTCCCACACCGCTTGAGGGAGACCTCACCACTGCATGTTCTAAGTGAGGAAACAGTAAAATGAGACCAAGATGCTCCAAGTGACTGGACGGACCCACAGAATGACCAGGCTGGGCTTTGAACTCCAGCCATTTTGCTCTGAAGCCAGCATTCCCAACAACTGCAGTGTGTGCCATCCTGACCGGGCAAGGTTCTGCCATGAAAACAGGATTTCAGGCAGAGAGGGCTTGAACTCAGGCATGTAAGGGCTTCAAAACCATTGGCAGAGCTTGGAGAGCACAGGGCAGGCAGCACCCTGGCATTGGGAAATCAGGAAGCATAGACGCGGGAGCTACCAGAAGACCCCTGGAAGTCACTGGCCAAGTGTCACATCCGACAAAGCCATTCTGCCACCACCACCCCTGTCCAGCCTCCCAGATCCCAGCCAAACACCTGTGATTGCCAGACGCTAACCTGGACCCCACTGCAGGGGACTCTGGGAAATGTAGTTTCGGTCTTCAGGGCCCCTGCATACAGGGCAGCGAGAGGGGAAAACAGGCTGGAGACACACCGCCTGGCTCTAGGAGGGCCACACAGCCCCCGCACACTGGTGCCTTGCATATGGCATACTTGCTGTCTGCTGGGCCAATCGCCAGCTTGCTGTGCCTGTCTGCTGACCCCCCACAAGGCTAATGGGAAGGTTCTGTGCAGTGACCTGTGCAGACAGCCCCACACAGGGAGCTGGCACCCAGGAGTGCTCAGCGAACACTAGATGCTATTGGCATTGTGCAGCACTTCTCTCGGTAGAAGCCACTGGGCTGCTTGGTTTAGCTGACTGGTGTTGGGTCTGGGCCTTCTGCAGTGTGGAATTCCCCACTGTGAAGGCCTTGGGGGTATGGGGACCAGAACCTTCCCCCCACTCGCCAGCCTGTAGACTCAAGCCTTGCATTCCTCCACAAACGACCAGGGACCACTGGGAGCTCTTCTAGTGGCTGGTTGTAGCATGCCATGGCAACACTGTTCTTGGTGGCATCCATGTGTCAGCAGTGGCCACAGTGGCCCCAGGAGCAGCCTAGGGAACCCCTAAAGACTCCTCAGCTTCTCCTTCTCTCCAACCCAGGTTTCCTACCCTTCCCTGAGAGTCTCCCAATACATTCTTTTGTCTCCTGAGTCAACCTGAATCAGGGATGGTTGTCTGCAACCAGGAGAGCCACCTGGAGCAGCCAGTGGCTAAGGGCTGTGGCCATCCCATCAGTTCTGGGGGCAGATGTGTGGACGAGTGAGAGTAAGCCCAGAGATAATGTGGCCACCCAAGGTGGTGTCTTCAGAGAACATCAAATCACCTGGGAGAATACTCATGATAAACATTTCATTTGAAGCATAATTTAAAGTCCACGAATTTTAACATACAACTCAATTATTTTGGACAAGCTATATACCTGTCTACTATGCAGCTCAAGACCTTCCCAGCCCCAGAAGGCCCCCAAGTGCCCTTTCTCAAAGGCCACTTCCCCAGAGGAATCCGTTATCCTGACTTCAAACCCCATCAATTAGTTCTGCTGCTCTGGAGTGTCACAGAAACAGATCAGACAGTGTGTGCTCTGGTCCGTGTCCTTGCGCTCCAAGTCACGTCCCCGTGGTGCGTGCTCTCTTCACCATCGGCGGTGGGCCACGCTGTGCATGTGTTAGCCTGTTTTCACGTTCTCCCCACGTGGGGCCATTATGAATGGCGTTGCCTGGGCATGGTTCGCATGTCTGTTGGTAGACATAAGTGCTCATTGTATCAGGTGTATCTCCAAGAATGTGATTACTGGTTCTTAAGATATGTATATGGTCATAATCCAATTGCTTCTCCACACTTTGTTATGAAAAATTTCATACCAGTGAAGCAGCCAGGGATTGAACAAGAGGGACCCCATTTTGGATGAGCGTCCATCTTGGGATGTGTACAGAACTCAAAAACGTATTCTTAGAATAGCTCCTGATCAAGCACAAGTTTTAGGTTAACTTGACCTGTGACAATTTATTATGAATTTTTTTCCCTGAAAGCCTGTGTTCTCAGGCATCAAAAGAAACCTTTCGACTAACAGACTGTGAGATTATAAACTGATGTCTGTTAAACATCAAAGTAGTGCCTCACCCAGAGATATATTGGCATGAAATCATCAGGAAAGATCAATCATTGTCACACCTCTGCGCCCCTGGACCTTCAAAGACCGCTTTATAGGCCCCACTCAGCCGCCTTTCTGGGCAGCCTGACCGCTCCTTCCTGTAGCTCCCTTGTATACAAGCTATGTCTGATGAACTCTGCCTGTTTGCTTGCTTGCTTTCGAGTTCAGTGTTCATTTCTATAACATTGAAACTCAAGACCCTGATATTTGGGGGATCCTATAACAACTATAGAAAATCTGAAAGAATCGTTCAGTGGATCTCATGTAGGCTCCGGCTGGATGCCTCAGTTAACATTCTGCTATTCCTGTGCCTTGTATGTCTGTCCATGTGTCCATCCCTCAAGCCATACATTAATCTACATGTGTTGGTGCCACAGTATAATTTTAAGGAAAAAAGAAAAGACAGGATACAAAATTGTCCAAAAGCCATAGCCCCAGAGAGATTAGAAGGAAATGCAGCAAATCCGCATGGTCACAGTGATCTCTGTGTCTTGCCAATGGGTTTCAGCCCCGGGCAAGTTCGCTATGGATTCAGTGTGACCAAAGAAATTGACAGGAAAACGTTCTTTGGGGTGAAAGGGTTATACCCAATTTTATTTCCGGGTGGCAGGTCAGTCACTAGAATCCCATTCACTCAGAGCGAGTCTGCACGCAGCAAGCCGGTCTGCTTCTGGGCCCCTCTGTCCGCACAGCCGTCCTCTGGGCTTCTCTGCATAGTCATTTTGCACAGCCGTCCTCTGGGCCTCTGTCCTCGGCACTGCCACCACTCCAGCCTCTGCTCTGCTCTCCTGCACACTTGCAGCCCTGCCACCATGTCGTGCGCCCAGAGCACTGGGTGGAGCTCTTTATATAGAGTCAACAGCCATGTACTACCCACAGGTGTGCAGTGAGCCAGGGCCAGGTGAGAATTCGGGCCACAGGAACTCTCATTTTATCCACACCTTGCCTGGTAGGAATTTTTCTTTTTCTTTTTCATATTTCCCAACTTTTCTGCAGTGAGCTGCTATTAAGTATTTTGATGGAGCAAAAAAATCCATTTTGAATAAAAATGGAGATTTGTCTTTTATAAGATTGGAATTTCTTTGGAGAAGGGAGGCAATGAAGATATGAGCAGGGACGCGGGTGGGGAGAAGGAAGGGACAGCTGCACCCCTGTAAAGTAGCCCCAGGCAGAACCAGGTACCAGTTGGAGAACGGAGAAGGGGAGGAGGTTGGAGGAAGACCATAAATTCTGGTCAAAGCTCCTGCCAGCCTCTCTGTAAGGCAGGGTTGTGGTTACTGAAGGGCCCCCACCCATAAGATGGCGAACCTCCTGCTTCTCTTCCGAGTCCTCGGTTCCCGCTGGCGCCACCTGAAGCCCAATCACCTCTCTCCCCACCCCAATCCCAGCACCTGGCCAATAGCCACCAGCCCCGTAGAAGTAACACCACAATCACCCCATGCCCCTTCCTATATAACCCAGCACCTTTCCCTAATAAAGCGGAATTCTCCGGTGAATTGCTGCTGTGTGTCGCTCCCTTCCTTTCAGTTACCAAGGGCCCCCAGGGGCAGAAAGAACGGATGCGGCACCAGATGCGGCAGCCCCTGAGCGATCTGGCCAGTCGGTGGTTTCTGAGTCCTGCAGGGCTTCCAGAATATGGGGATCAGAGCTCAGTCCTGGAAATGCGGCTCCACTCCCTGGAAGAAGAAATGGTGGAGGGACCGAAGGAAGCAGAACAGAGGCAAAGCACCTGACCCCCAGAGTATGAGCAAGGGTGGTGAGGGCCCCCCCAAAGGCTTGGAGAAGGTCAGCGGAGTAAGGGGAAGACCCTCATCACAAACATTATTGAAGATGAAATTTGGGAGCCGGCAGTGGAGAAAGAGACAAGGGTACTGTGTTATGCAGACGCTTACTTCTATGAAAAGCTTTAGATGATATGCAAATGGCCAGTGAGCACATGAAAGGACGGTCAACATCACTAATCATTAGGGAACCGCAAATTGAAATTGCAAACGAGATACCACTTCACACCCATTAGGAGGTACAGAAACTGGAACCCTTGTGCACCTTGGGACTGGAAAACAGTGCAGCCATTGTGGAAAACAGTCTGCAGTTCCTTACAAAATGAAATACAGAATTACCATTCGATCCAGCAGTTCCACCCTGGGGTGCACCCCCATCCTCAAAAGAATTGAAAGTAGGGACTTGAACAGATATTTGTGCACCCGTGTTCCTAGAAGTATTATTCACAATAGCTAAAAGGTGGAAACAACCAAACAATGGCAGAATAAACAAACAAAACAGGTATATGCATACAATAGACTATTCAGTCTTAAAAAGGAATAAAATTCTGACACATGCTACAACATGGATGAACCTCGATGACATTATAGATCAGACACAAAAGAACAAATATTGTATGATGCCTTTTACAGGAAGTCCCTGGAGTAGAGGAATTCATATAGACACAAAGTAGACTGAGGGCAGGGTGGGGGTGGGGTTTCCACGGGCTGGAGGGGGCGGGGAATGGGAGCTGGTTAATGGGGACAGAGTTCAGCTGAAAAGCATGCTGAAGGTTGGCTGCACAGCAATGTCAATTTACTTAACCTACTGAATGGCACACCTACGTAGTTAAGATGTTCAAGTTGGTCATCTCAGATGAGAAAAACCAGCTTCCTGGCACAGGCAGTAGGACTGTGTGCAGGTTCTCCTTGGCTCATGTTCAGGAATTTAAGTAAAACCAGATGAACCAGCTATAGTAGATTCTCGAGGAACATTCAGCTGTTCAGTGGCAGTTGAGAAGGGCAGATAAAAAGGAGTCAGCTGGGTTCACCTAGGGTGGGGGTTTGCCAGGTGAATACAATAGGGGGAAGGGAGTGACATGCTAGTGAAAAGCCAACTGCTTTTACACATAGGCCCCAGATCACAGCAGTTGAACACTGTAAAGCTTTGCTTCAGGCTCGTACGGTCCCTGTAGATGTTCCCGGTTAGTCTCTTCTCCACGTGGTAACTCTGGGATCCTTCGTGTGATGCTGTTATCTTCACGTGGAAGCTCCCTGGGTCACAGTGGAAGGAGAAGAGAGTTTGGGGAAGGCATACCAGATATTTAACATCCTTGGCTGGGAAGGGACACATTTTCCTCTCCTCATGTCTTAGTCTGTTCGCGTGGTGGGCAGGTAGCCTTCCATGTGGTGATGCAGGGATCCAGGCACCTTGGGACCAGCACCTTGCCCTGGCTTCTTCCCTGGGCTCCTTTGGATCCTTTGCTGCTAATCAGAGACAGGGAAGAAGGAGGGAAGAGAGGCTGTCCCGGGAGAAGTGACCTAGAGAGGAGGAGTCATGTGGTCCTGGCCCACTACAAGGCAGTGGGGCTGGGAAATGTGGCCTTCCTGTGCGCCCGCGGAAGAGAAGTGCTCCTGATAGGGGAAGTACTCACCAGTGTCTCTGCCAAGAGGGAGAAGAATCCTCCTAACCCATTATGAGGGGGTGGAATCTACACACGGGGTAGAAGGAGGTGAACGCTGGCCGGAAGAAAGAGGGTAAATAGAGAGTCCTGGCTCAGAGCCCTAAGCTCAGAGGAAGGGAGCTGGTGGACCTGTGGATAAAATGAAGGTTCCTGTGGCCAGGATTCTCACCTGGCCCTGGTTGGCTAGCTCACTGCACACATGTGGGCAATGCATTGTTATTGACTCTATATAAGCAGCCCTGCCCAGTGCTCTGCATGACAGGGTGGCACGGCTGCGAGGCTGCAGGAGACCAGAACAGAGGACAGAGGCTCAGAGGATGGCTGTGTGGGCAGAGAGGCCCAGAGAAAGGCTGTGCAGGTAGAGAGGCCCAGAGGCAGAGACCGGCTTGCTGTATGCAGACACGCTCTGAGTGATGGGATTTTAGTGATTGACGCGCCACCGTGGAAATAAAGTTGGGTATAACCCTTTCACCCCAAGAACATTCTACTGTCATTTCTTTGGTCACATTGAATCCATAGTGAACTTGCCTGGGGCTGAAACCCATTGGCAAGACAGGAGCCAAGGAGGGATGGTCCCAAATCCCAGGGTGGGGCTGTTTCTGGGGGTAAGAAAGTGCTGGCATGGTGGCTGGCATTGTGGAAGAAGAGAAGGCACAAGTCAATGATCAAAGGCCCAGAGGCCAGGTGTTGCAGGGTTCATGCAGGTAGATGTGATGACAATGGCCTGGAATGCAGTATCCTTTCTCTTCACACTCTGGCTGTGTGCCAGCCTCTGATCCAAGCTCTTTGAACTCTTCACCCATTTAATTCTCCTAACATCTATGTGAGGTAGGTGCTCATATTGTCCCCATTTTACAGGCATGGAACAGAGGCACAGAGAGAATAATCCCCTGTCCAGTGCCAAATAGTGATGGGACGGGGATTAAAACTCACTGCAGTGGGCCACCTCCTCAGGCACCTTCAGTGCATTCATACATTCCTTCAGAGTTCCCTGAGAACCCACAGCATGCAGGCCCTGGAGGAGGAAGGAGGGCAGAGCACTTCTGCACCACGGTGCATGCAGGTGGCCAGGACAGGAACTGTGGGGGTCTCACCACAGCAGAGGGGCAAGGGACCCAAGGGCGTGGCTCTGGGGAGGTCTGGCTTCTCCGGAGGGCCTGCTGACCCGTGAACTGCAGCCAGGTTAGTGCTGCCTGAGGGACGGGGAACCTTTGCCTGGCACAGGCTGCCCGCCTAGGCCCACTGCCTCCCTCCCGTGGCCCAGCCGTTGCTGCAGCCTCAGCAGCTCCGCGTCCTTGTCAAGGTAAATGTAAGCTCCAATGGCGAAGCCAGCCCGCTTGAGCCTGCGGGAGGAACAGGGTAGAGCAGTCAGCAGCTCCCCACACTGGGGCTGTGGTCCAGCTGGGCGCTCCCCAGAGGCCCTGCAGTGAGGAACCTGGGCACCCTCCCCGCACAGGCCCCGCCCCCGTCCCCCTGGGCAGGCGGCTCCATGTCCTCGCCTCGGCCTCCTCCACCTGCCACTGGGCCCCCACGCCCTGTTTCACTGAAGGGAGAGGCACAAGAATCCTGTCAGGCCAGATTCCTTACCTCAGACAGTAAGTGACCTTGGAATTTGGACCAGGCAGCGGTGCTGGGGGAGTGGGGGAGTGGGGGAGGAGGGTCCGGGCCGCATACTCCCAGAGCCCAGAGGATCTTCCAAGGTTGCCTTACCCCTTCTTCGTTTCCCTGCTTGGTTGGTTAGGTGGGTTCTGAGAAGCTCTGGGACCGGCCAAGGTCTCACAGGGTCACCGGGGGTGGTGTGGCCGCAGACATGAGTGGTTATTCAGGCCTGGGTGAAGTTAGGGGTTGCCAGCTCCCTTGTTGCCACTTAGGTCACCTAAGAGGGTTGGGGACAGGGCTAGGGGCATCCAGACTAGAGATCGCAGGTGCCCCTAGGAGGAGAGCCCCTTCTGGGAAGTGGGAGCCAGGTCCTGGGTTGAGGGCATGGGGAGTGGGGATGGCCCAGCAGCAGCAGCCAGCCTCCTGGGTAAGGAGAGCCACTGACTCCTGCCTGAGCTCCGATCTCAGCTTCTCATCTGCACAAGGGATCCCTGGGAGCTGCTGATGGCTGTCCACAGAAAGGAGAGCCTAAGGCCACCCGGCTTAAGTGCAGCTGGCAGGGCCCAGGGCTGAGGAGGGAGCAGCCCAGTGGGGTGGAGTCTCCTTCCCAGTGTGTCTTCCATTGCAATTGGGGTCTTTATTTATTTACTTATCTATCTATCTATCTATTTATTATTAAAAACTTTTTATTAAGGTATTATTGATATACACTCTTATGAAGGTTTCACATGAAAAAACAATGTGGTTACTACATTTACCCAATTATCAAGTCCCCCCCATACCCCAATGCAGTCACTGTCCATCAATGCAGCAAGATGCCACAGACCCACTATTTGCCTTCTCTGTGCTACACTGTTCTCCCCGTGATCCCCCACACCATGTGTACTAAACATAATACCCCTCAATCCCCTTCTCCTTCCCTCCCTACCCGCCCTCCCACACCCCTTCCCTTTGGTAACCACTAGTTCCTTCCTGGAGTCTCTGAGTCTGCTGCTATTTTGTTCCTTCACAACTGGGGTCTTTTTAAAATGCACTTACTGTGTTACGAAGTGATGCATATAGGGCCTAAAAACACAGGGCAGATTTTCACTGAATTTGGAAAGCAAGTTTGGAAGGTCTGCTTTAAGCACAGGCTATGGTCACACAGGAAATGCACTCCAGGGTCCTAGCAGATGGACACTTCTACTAGATGGAGAGCCATTGCTCAGGGTCTAACATCAAGGGCCCCCGGAGGGCCTCGTGTGCCCCTGTGGCTGCAGATTTAGTTTGCTGATATCACCTCTAAGTAAGGAAAATAAGACTGTCACAGACATACATGGTCAAGCATGAAAGATATTCTTTACAGCATACCTCTTTCCACTATTAGCTTGTAAACAGTAGAATTATCTTGTATGGGAGCTATTGCATGTATGTTACAAGCATCAGTTGGTTCAATTTAAGTGTTTCAAATATGCCCCAATTTTGACAATCTTGTTGAGATATTTCCTCATTTTTTTAAAGTACCAGGAGCCTCAAAGAATGGAAAAGGCCCCAGGCCCTGTTAGGCCTCTGGGAGGCCCTGCACTGCCAGAGCTCCTGCAGGCTTTGCTCTCTCAGTAACACTTGGGATGAGTTGCTGCAGGGTCCCTTCCTAATAGGTGATGGCTGCTCCCTGCCAGCCTCTGGGAATCCAGCTAGCAACCCACAGAAAGACACAGCTCCGCTCTGTGGGGCTCTGACTCTGCCCAGCCCTTTCCCTACTGGTTTCAGTGACTCCCCACAACATACTTGTAGGGCAGGAATGATTATCTCCATCTGGCTTAGAGAGGTAAATGCCTTGTTGAAGGTCACAAATGGGTAGAGGCACAAGCTCCAAACACAGGTTTTCATGCTTAATTATATATATATATATATATATGCATATATATAAAATACACACTCATATATATATACAAAAATATAAAATCAGAATTGCTACAAAGCAGGGGGGTCCTATCTACCTGGACATAGGGGTGTTCAAGTCACCTGCTTTGATTAAACCCTCTGGGCCCTAGCCCCGGCCTGTGGTTCCAAGTCACTGAGGCTGTATGGTGGAAGGATGCCACCAGGTAACACCACACTTGGTTTGAGAGCCCTCCAGAAAGCTGCTGAGCCTGTCTATTCTCTAACTAGCTGATAAGGCATCCTGGGGTGGGGCCAAACCTAGACACTCTGTGAAGGGGCCCAGCTCCATGTCAGTCTGCTGGCGAGGTCTGTAACCCAATCTTGAATATGTAGGATTTCACCTGTTAGCCTCTCTGCACTCACATCATTTTAAGGCTCAGAACTGAAGAAGGAGCGCCTGGTCCCACACAGAACCTGGGAGGGGGTGTGAGCAAAGCCCAGTCAGGGCTCTGCTTCTCCAGCCCTCTAAGGAACCCCCACTGTGCCGAGTCTCCAGTGCTTGCCAGGCCAAAGGTCCTTTTGGTGCGGAAGGACAAGGCCCTGTACATTTAGAGGGAGGAGTCCTGGGTGGGTCCCTGGGTTCTGACTTACTAGCTGCCCGCTTTGGACAAATGGTCTCATTTCTGGGTGAAGTTCAGCCTTCTCACCTGGGAGAGGAAGTGCTAGTCATATTGCCCTCAATGCTGCTTGCAGTAGTTTGAAGACAGTGGATGCAGGTAAAGGGCTCAGCAATGGGCCTGCTCCTGCCAAGTGCACGACAAGTGGTCTCTCCATTTGGGGGAAGGTAGACTCACAAAGCCCTTCCTCAGGACAGGCCTTGGCCCTGGAGTTGGTGGCAGGGCTAGGGCCTATGGGTGGACCCCTCTGTGCCCTATGGGTCTGCCTGGTGGCCTTGAAGACTCCCCAGGCCAACCTCAAGCCAGACCAGAGTAACGAGCCTGCAGGAATGCCAGGGACTGATAGGGACCTACCAATCTTCCCCACCCATGCCTCCTAAGGCCCTTACCCACACCCTCTGTTCAGAATTCTATCAGAATTCACAATCAAAGAACTTTGGGCAAGGTCTCTGAATTTAGCATCAATCTAAGGGCTTTTGGAAATTTTTTTATGTCTCAGAAAAGCTTTTGTAATTGAAACACTCTCTTCCTAGTACCAGTTGTAGCAAATCTCTCCAAGCCCCATCCACTTGTGCACATATGTCGACATTTTGGAGGTAAGAATGTACATTCCACTTTGAATTTTTCTCTTACACAACATTGTGTTCCTGGACTGAGTTGCTTTACAAGTGTGTGCATTATTTGTTACGGAATACCAGCCACCGGAGCCATGTGGCGCACTGCTCGGAACAGCATTATGCGGCTGCTGCCTGCTGCTGTGCACTTCGCATACATCTTCTCGTTCGCCCCTCACAAAAACCCTGTGCCCTGGGGATTGTGCTCCCTGTTTTACAGATTAAGAGACCGAAGCTCAGCCCAAAGTCATCCAGTTAGCAAGTGCTGAGCCAGGACTTCATTCAGCAAATACTTCTGAGTGTCTACAAACACCAAGGCCTGCCGGGCACTGCGATAGAAAACAAAGTATTCAAGGTCCCCAGTCTCCCGTAGGTTCCAGTCTGGTGGGTAGTTGGACATTACACAATGAACAAACAAGGGTGGGGTGGCTGTCAGGTGGACTGGGTTGCTATTCAAGTTCACAGCAGGAGCCAGGTATAGCTGTTTTCCTCACTACCCAGTGCTGCTGAGCCCGACGGTGCACACTAAAGACACTTGAGAAGTGTGTGGAAAATGACCTCTTCTACGACTGTCAGCCTGGTCACGTTTAACTTTTGCCTGATACACCAAGACGTGGGCCCAGCATCCTTCACAGCCCAGTCCAGGGTGCTGGACAAACATTTAGGTTATTTCCAGCTTTCCGGCAACATTTTTATGCCTGGGCTTCTTGGGAGTCTTGGGAATGGGGTTCAAGGGTCATGAGCATATTTATCGCTCTGAGTTTCTCCTTTTGGAGAGCGAGACAGCTGGCACTCTTCCTAAGCACCCACTTTGGGCCAGGCCTTGCCTTCATTACACATCCTTACAGATGACTCTAGGAAGTGGTACTATTATGCCCAGTGCAGAGGTAAGCAGCCCTACACTCTTGATTGCCTGGTAAATGAATGCCTTTGCAACCTTTCAAAGCCATGCTCACACACCCAAGGCAGGGCTTCCCCACGTCCCTGGAGAGAATTGTCTTTTTTCATGTAAAACCTATTATTTTAGCATCACTGTGTGCCAAGTTTCTTCAGTCTCAGCCCTAGTGGTTTTGCCTCAGCAGTGAGTGGGCCCTGCTTGGCCAAGCCAAGGCTGGGCTGATGAGAGCAACCTTCAGGACCTTAGTTTGACTATAGGGAGGGTCTTGTATCCCTATGGATGTGATGCATTTCACACAAAGGAGCCAGGACACCTGCCTTGCCCTTCACCATAGCCAAGGGTCCTCAGCGGGGCTGTCTCCACACCTAATAAACACAAATGATAACAGATAAGACTTTCCCAACATTTTTAATGAGGCAACCTTTTACTCCCACAGGGAACTGCCATCCCATAAAGGTGCTCGAGCGTTCTAAGTTCAAACTGGCCGGCACCCGTTTTTTCTAATGATAGAGGCCCAACCCTTACTTCTAGTGGCCCTTCTTTGTGGCCAGGTTTCCTGCATTCCTCTGAGATTACCAGGCTGGTGCCAGCACACAGTGGGACAAAGGGTCTGTCCCCTGGGCAGGCCATGTACTCACTCCACCTCCCTGCAGGATGGTATTTTTAGACAAAGTCCTTGGTTACCTTATCTAAATGACCTGACCGGAGACCTTGATTTCTCAGCTTTCCAAACATCCAAGGGGACTCCCACCTCTCCTGGCTCCTAACTGCTTGGGTGGTTCTCAGCTCCCTCCAGTTCAATGTCCAGGCTCAGCTCCAGAGCTGGCTTGTCAAAAGCCCCCTTTCATTATAATCCTTTTTAAAAACATTTTTCTTGGAGCAAGTTCAGCCAAGTACATGCTATCTAAAAAGATTTTTGCTTCCGGCAGACGGTGAAATTCCCACACAGAAGCCATTTCCTGTGCACCAGGTGCTGCATTAGCTAAGCAGCCAGGGAAACCTCTTGTCCCAGCTCACGTCCGGTGAGACAGGATCTGTAATTTTTATTTATCTGAAGCCCACTTGTTTCCAGATAGGATGGGGCATCGGGGTCAAAGAGGGCTGAGGGGCATGGGACGGTGTGCTTGCTGTAAGGGGAGCAGGGGCCCTCGCCCCCCTTCGCGGGCAAAGGTGCGTTAGTCACGGTCACGCGGCTCCTCCTGCGCGGGGGCGGGCAGGGCGGTGTCCACAAAGCCAGCGACCCCGTGGCACTCACCTTAGGCCAGCGTTCCGGGCCGCTGCGGGGGCCGGTGTCCAGCCCGCCCCGAGCCGCGAGGCCCCGGCGTCCTCAGCACCACGGACAGGGAAACTGAGCCCACACCCCCCACCCCCGCCCCGCCGAAGGCTCGAGGGCTGTGCAGACCGTGCCGCTGGCCAGTCGCCCCTGCCCCTTTCAGGCCTCGTTTCCCGACCCGGGGACATTAAGTCCAACGGCTCGGAGCTGGACAGGGCGTGGCTGCGCCTCGCACTGAGCAGAGCCGGCGCTGGGAAATGTTATAAAAACACACCCGCGGAGCTGCAGGAGGCAGCGCTCCGCCCCAAGGTCATGCGGAAAGAGAAGCCAGCCTCCAGGCACTAACTTCCTGCCTGCCCCCAGCCGAGCCTGGGCCTCTGATGTCCTGGGCTTCCGAAGGGTCCAAGCCAAGCTGCGTATCCCAAAGCCTCGCCTAGAGTCCCGGGAGGCCCAAGGGCCGTGGCTGCCAGGCGCCCGACCCACCCGGTTCCCGGGCCGCTCGCGGGGAAACCCCGCGCCTCGCTCCTATCCCTCCAACGGCACAACCCCGGGTGCCGGCCCCGCCTCCACGACCAAAGGGCCCGGAGGCGGGGGATTGTGCTTCAGCCAATGGGTAGGCAGCGTGGCGAGGCCCGTGCGGTTGCGATGAGTCGGTCAGCCCACAACGGCCAATCAGCGGCGAGCGCGGGGGCGGGCTGTGATGCGGGCGGTGCTCCTCGTGCGGCGGCGGTATAGGGACGAGCGCCGCGGTGAGTACAGCCAGCTGAGTGCCGCCGCCGCTCGGAGTCTGCCGCCTCCGGGCCGCCACCGCTACTCTGCGCCCGCTCGGCCCGTCAGCTAGCCTGAGAGCGGCCTCCGTGAGAGGGGCGCCTGGCCGGACCCTGAGCTTCGCGCTCGCGCGCTGCGGCCCTCCGCGCCTCCTCTGCCGCCTGTCCGGCATGAAGACCAAGTTCTGTAACGGAGGCGAGGCGGAGCCCTCGCCGCTCGGCCTGTTGCTGAGCTGTGGCGGCGGCAGCGCGGCCCCGGCGCCCGGCCTGGGGCAGCAGCGCGACGCCGCCAGCGACCTCGAGCCCAAGCAACTGGGCGGTCGGCAGCCGCCGCTCGCGTTGCCCCCGCCGCCGCCGGCCGACGAGCCGCCCGAGCCCCGGACGCGGCGCAGAGCCTATCTGTGGTGCAAGGAGTTTCTGCCCGGCGCCTGGCGGGGCCTTCGCGAGGACCAGTTCCACATCAGTGTCATCAGGTCGGTGGCGGCGCCGCCCCGGGCGGGCGGCCGCTAGCGGGTGAGGTGGCGCAGCCAGCGGGGCAGGGCCTGCGGGCGGGCCGGGGCGCTGCAGCCGGGGGCGCGGGGTAGCCTGAAGCCCCCTCTCCCGAGCCCTTGTGAAACCCAAGCCAAACGCCGCGAACGGGGCCCGGCGCCGGCCAGGCCCTCCCAGAGGTCGGCTGTTGAGAAAATACCCGTTTCGTGGGAAAACGATCTTTTCTAAGGAGAACAATACCGTTCGGTCACAAAGCACGTTTTGTACAGGAGCTTAAAATATGTCTTGAAAGTCCCTTTGCGGTTTAGGGCCTTGAACGGAGGGATGTTTTGGCTGGCTTAAAAAAATTCACTAGATAACTTCACTTCTAGTTTCTTGGAGTCCATGATTTGATTTTTTTTTCTGAGTCATTTGTTAGTGTCGAAGGGGTAACTTTTGCTCGTTATCCCCTAACAATGTTTAGACACGTAGGTGTGTTACTAGCCAAAGTTAGGCGGTGTGGCTCCAAAAATAACTGAGTAAGGTAAAGAGATTACCCCCGCCCCGTTTTTAAACTTAAAAATTTTTGGTCGTAGATTACAAAACATATGTGTGTGTACATATTCTAACAGGAAAACATAAAAGACTCCCTTGATTTTTACTGCCACTCTGCTCCCATGAGATAACCATTTAGCATTTGGTGTGGGTTCTGTTTAGACTTTTAAAAAATGTGGTTTTTTTCCCCCTGATAGTTTTCTTTTGATTGGCTGAGCAGGTTGAGTACAGTATCTAGAGCCTGGCTGGCTGCCCCTGATGATCCCCAAATCCGATTTTAGTCATTGATTCTGTGTCCAGTCTTTCACCAGTGCTGCTAGTGCAACAAAATTAACTGAACTTCACTTCCTTTTTTATGCCTCTGGCTTCTCTCACAGATACACATACGAGCAGTCAAAGGCAAAAAAGGTAGGAAACAGAAGAAGACCGGAGGGGTTCAGGTAATCCCTGAATTGCCTTATGAAACTTTTTTTTATAAATGAAACGCTCTTCAAGACTATCACATTTAGTTAGGCCTCAAAATTCTCAGCGTGAAAAAGATCATTCTAGGTCATTTAATAATCAGTCTGTAAAATGAAAAACCCAAAGGGGCAATGACTTGCTCAAGGTCACGGGCTACCTGCTGATCCCAAACTAGCAGGTCTCTGGTAACCCTCTCCTGCAGTCCTCTTGCCCGTTGCCTATAAAAACGTTTGGCCACCCTGGATACAGTCTTCAGACATTTTTGTAGCCTGTTTTTGGTGTCACTCAGGAGTTAAACCTTTGCGTTTGGCACAAATCTGTCATTCTAAAAGCATTGAAGATGTTTTGTTTCTTCAGGAACTAATAGTGTTGAAGACACAACTTTCCTTTTGGTTTGGAGGACCTTTTCAAATAAAGTTGTATGGTATACCTTATCTCTCCTGTTTTCTGGAATAAAATGTAGTTATGAAATAGGTTTAATAACGAAGAAAGGTGATTTAGGACATGGGAAAATGGGTAAGCCTAGCTTAAGAAAGTGGTAGTTCAGCCTAGGGAAGAGGATGGCCTTCGGCTGAAATTCTGCAGCCCTCCAAAGGCAGGTGCGTTGACTGTGGCTCTAGCTATCCCATAATTACTGACACTTCACTTTTCGCTGAGTGCTGGCACATCAGTAGTGGTTTATTGGACCTTACCGCCTCGACTCAGTCCATCTGGTCTGTCTGTCCCACATTTAACCCTTTTGCTCCTCCTCCTGACCCTGGAATATGCTTTTCTTGATTCCTCCCTTTCAGTTATTAACAGCAGCTGGCCAGAGCCCAGGAATCATTTCTGTCTTGCTCCTTCTCCCACAAGCCCTGGTGAACTGTTTTTGCTTTTTCCAAGGCCAGGAGTGCAGGCCTTCCATCCTTGCTTAGGCCCTGTAACAGGAGGCACCTGTGGGTATCTTTGTGCTTTTAACCCGCCCCCCCTCTAGTCCCTTTTGTATCCTGTTGCAGGTATTTCTCAGATATCCTTACTCGTTTGTTTAAAAGTCTACTGTGACTTCCTCTAACTAGAGAATAAAATCTAAACTTGTCTGCATGCTTTAAATTTGGGCCTCGGTCTCCCTTTTGAGAGTGGTTCTTTTCATGTTACTGTTTTAAAATTGTTCCTTCCTCCTAACCAGCAGCAACTAACAGTGAGCTAGTTACTCTGGACCCGGAATTTCCTGAATGAGCTTTTGTGTTTTCATTCTCTAGGCCTTTCTTTGCTTCTGTACTCTGCTTGGCAGTCCAGTATCTACTTTTAATATTCCTACTTGAAGGCCTAACTACGAGAGAACCAGACAGAATCAATTTCTTCCTCATTTACATTTCTTCCATAGCACTTCATACATACACACCTTCATATCATAGCACTCACCACACCTGTGTGTATTTATTTGACTGTCACGTTAGGTTGAATATCTGGAGGGCATGTCGTGTTCATCTTTGTATTTCCAGCAACAGAATAGCACCTAATAGTAGGCCCTGGATTTTAGCTTAAATTGGCCCCTTTGCTCTCCTCCTGATGTGATGGGTGGGGGGGTCTTTGTAATCAGACTGTTGGTTGCCTGAGCCCCTCCAGCTATGAGTGGTGTAGGGAAAGGTAAAGATTATCATAACATGAAAATTATTATTAATGAACTGACCACTTGAAAATTTTGTCCAGGCACAACTTAACACTCGCTTCTGTCCATGCCCATTAAATCAAGGGTGGTTGTTACCACTCTCATTGCTGAGTGACAACAGTCAAAATTGGTTGTGAAATGAAATTGCAGGTCTTGCAAAAGATGCAAGATTTCATGAAGTTTGATGAAAGTAAGGTTTGAGAACTGTTAAAGTTTCACACACACTCATCTGTTGACACAGTGCATCCCAGAGGACAGACCCACTAACAGTTGAAAACTGCCGGAGAAGGTGATAACTATGGGCCCTTTAAAACAGAATTGTTTAAATATTAAAAAAGAGAAAAGTCCTTGAAAAGACCAGCAAAGTCCTTAGATATATTTGCAAAATTGATTTTAGAGCAGCTTTGAAGTTCACGGTCAAATTGTACAGAACATACAGAGTTCCTATATACCCTATCTGCCACCACATACTCCATCACGATGGACATCCACCCCCCACATGGTGGCCATTTGTTACAACGGAGAAGTCTGCACTAACACTGTAACCGTCCGGTCCACAATTTATGGTAGAGCTCACTCTTGGTCTTGTCCATGCTGTGGGCTTGGATGGACACAATGACCTGGGTCCACTGCTTCAGTGTCACGGTGTCACTCTGCCCCCAAATCCTCATGCTCTGCCTGTTTGTCCCTACCTCTCACTTAACCCCTGACAACCACTAATCTTTTTTACTGTCTATATTTTGCCTTTTTCAGAATGTCACATAGTTGGAATAATACAGTCTGTAGCCTTTTCAGATTAGCTTCTTTCACATTATCATTTAAGTTCTTCCATGTCTTTTCATGGCTTGATAGCATATTTCATTTTAGCACTTAATACTCTGTTGTCTGGATGTACCAGTTTATCCATTTACCTACTGAAGGACATCTTGGTTGATTCCAAATTTTGGCAACTGTCAATAAAGCTGCTGTAAACATTCATGTGCAGCTTTTTGAGTGGACATACATTTTCAGCTCCTTTGGGTGAATACCAAGGAGTGTAACTGCTGAATTGTATGGTAAGAGTGTGTTTACTTTTGTAAGAAACTGTCAAACTGTCTTCCAAAGTGGCTGTACCATTTTGCATTTCCACCTGCAATGACTAAGAGTTCCTGTTGCTCCACATCCTCACCAGCATTTGGTGTTATCAATGTCCTAGATTTTGGCCATTCTGATAGGTGTGTAGTGGTATCTTGTGTGAGTTTGTGATTCCCTAATGACATATCATACGGAGCATCTTTTCATGTGCTTATTTGCCATCTACACATCTTCTTCAGTGAGGTGTGTGTTTAGGTCTTTGGCCCCTTTTTTTTTTTTTTTTGAGGGCATCTCTCATATTTATTGATCAAATGGTTGTTAACAACAATAAAATTCTGTATAGGGGGGTCAATACTCAATGCACATTCATTAATCCACCCCAAGCCTAATTTTCGTCAGTCTCCAATGTTCTGATACATAACGAACAAGTTCTTACATGGAGTACAAATTCTTACATAGTGAATAAGTTACATGGTGAACATTACAAGGACAGTCATCACAGAAGCTTTCGGTTTTGTTCATGCATTATGAACTATAAACAGTTAGTTCAAATATGAATATTCATTTGATTTTTATACTTGATTTATATGTGGATACCACATTTCTCTATTATTATTTTTAATAAAATGCTGAAGTGGTAGGTAGATAGGAGATAAAGGTAGAAAACAGAGTTTAGTGTTGTAAGAGAGCAAATGTAGATGATCAGGTGTGTGCCTGTAGACTATGTGCTAATCTGAGCTAGAAAAGGGCAATAAAACATCCATGTATGCAGAAGATTTCTCTCAGAACATGAGGGGGGAGGTTCTAAGCCTCATCTCTGCTGATCCCCATTTTCTCACCTGATGGCCCCCCTGCGACTGTGCCTGTCTTAGGTTGTTCCTCCCTTGAGGAATCTTACCCGTCTCTGGCTAACCAGTCATCTTCCGGTCTTTGGCCCATTTTTCAATCAGTTTGTTCATTTTCTTACTATTGAGTTTTAAGAGGTCTTTGTGTATTTTGAATAGTGGTCCTTTATCAGAAAGGTCTTCTGCAAGCACTTTCTCCACTTTTCTCTTGATAGTGTTTTTAGCAGCTCTATCAGAACTAAATTTAAATGAAGTTCCGCTTACCAATTATTTCTTTATAGATTGTGCTTTTGGTGTTGTATCTAAAATGCCAAACCATAACTAAGGTCATCTAGATTTTCTTCAATGTTATCTTCTAGATTTATAGCTTTGCTATTTACATTAAGGAGTATGATTCATTTAGCATAATTAGTTGTAAAAGGCTGTCCTTTCTCTGTTGAATTTCCTTTGCTCTTTGCTAAGATCAGTTGACTATATGTGCCTATTTTTTACCTATTTATGTGCCTCTTGACTACATTTAGGGCCTATTCATGGGCCCTGCACTCTGTTCTACTGATGTGCCCATTCTTTTGCCAGTACCACACTGTCTTGATTAGTCTTGAAATTGGGGAATGTCAGACCTTGGACTTTGTTCTTCTCCTTCACTATTGTGTTGGCTATTCTGGGTCTTTGGCCTCTCCATATAAACTTTAGAATCAGGTTGTTGATTCTCACAAACAACTTGCTGGGATTTTGATTGGGATTGTGTTGGATCTACAGATCAAGGTAGGGAAGAACTGGCATTTTAACAATACTGAGGCTTCCTATCCCTACACATAGAATGTCTCTCCGTTTATTGAGTTCTTCTTTGATAGCTTTACATTAGAGTTGTGTTGTTTTCCTCTTAAAAATCTTGTGCCTATTTTGTTATTTATACCTAATTAATTTTTTGCTTGTTAATGTAAATGGTAATATGTTTTTAATTTCAGTTTCTACTTGTTCATAGCTGGTGTATAGGAAAGTGTTTGACTTTTGCATGTTAACTCTGTATTTTGAAACCTTGCTGTAATTGCTTATTAGTTCCAGCAGTCTCTTGGCGAGTCTTGCTCTGATACTGATGCCTGTGTCCCCTGTGCTGATTTTCCTTCCAGGAGAACCCTGGTAGCCAGCCCAGTCTCCCCCATGATCTCACTGTCCTCTACAGCTGGCAGGGAATCTTGTCCTACCCAAGGACAGCCCTTGTCTTTAGTTTTGCAAGAGTCTGTATTGCATCCACAGTGAAATTGGGATCTCCACGTATGTCATGACATATTCACACATCTCATGTTAGCTAGCACTTTCTTTGAGTGTCAAAGTAGCCCAGAGGCTGATGGTGAAACAATAAAGTAAGGCCTGGGAGGTCAGTGTGAGCCAGAAGGGGTGTGGAGCACTTTGCAGAGACAGTGGCAGCATGCCAACTCTGGACAGTACAAAACCTTTCACATGGGAAGAGTAGGCCAGAGGCATGCAATGCTCCAAGGATGCTGAGGATAGTGGCTTGAAATGGGTATTTTAGGAACATTTTTGGAGGGACATTTGGTAATGTCTGGACACATTTTTCATTGTCCGGCTGGGTGGTGGCATTACTACTGGCAGCTAGTGGGTAGAGGGCAGCAATACTGCTAAACACCCTACAGCCCAGGACAGCCTCCTCCTTCCGCCAACAGAAATTATCAGGCCCCAAACGTCAACAGTGCTGAGGCTGAATAACCCTCGGGTAGAGGACTGACGGCCAGCTTTACTTTGTCCATCTGGCATACTCTCAAAGATTAACCTTTGCTTTGCAGTTGATGTTGGTAATGAGCAACTGATACTATCTTCCATCTTCTCCACAGAAGCTCTCATTAGACACTACTATACCGATGTTATGGGGCGGGCTGGGGGTGGGGAACAGGCTCAGAGCTGTTGAGTAACCTGCCCAAGGCCACGTAACTGGGGAGCCAGCATTCCACTGGGTCAAAGGCTGTTTCCTTAACTTTGCCTCTGGGCTTGGGGTTACACAGTCCTGATGACTACATGGTGATGCTGTCATTTTATTAAAGGTTTTTTTTTTTTCTTTAACCTGAGCCATGATTGTTTCAAGCTAAATTTTAGATGGTCATAAGAAATTTTGCACAAGTTCACTTTTTTTCCCATGTTTCACTTACATTCTAAATTCAGTATAGTAGCAGTTTTATGCTGTCTTCTATTTTCCATGTATCCAGTCCTTTGGTCTTACAGATTGTTTTTCTGCTGAGATACTGGTTCATTGTAAGTTGTTTTCTTTCTAATGATTTTGACTTTTAGATGATGCTCTTGAAAGTTCTAGGTCCAGGCCATAAGCGCTAAGGAGACTAAGTCTGTTTGTGCTAGTCTTCATGTCGTGTTACTTATGGACAGTTTGCAGAGGTTTCAGTGGCTTTTTTGTTTTTCAGCAAAATACAGTTCGTTAGATGCAGACCAGATAACTTACCTTAATTTAGCAGATGAAAAATATTAGTGTTTCTGTGGAGCTGGCAGTTTCTCAGGTTTAACATTGAGCATGAGCTGACTGTCTTGATAGGAATCTTTTCCAAATGACTAAAAATGTATAGATGTTTTTGATGGATGAATGGATAAGCAAAACATTGTATTTACATATGCTGGAATATTATTTAGCCTTTAAAAAGGAGATGCTGACACATGCTGCAATGTGAATGAACCTTGAGGACATTATGCTAAATTAAATAAGCCAGTTACAAAAGGACAAATACTGTATGATTCAACTGTGAGGTCCCGAGAGTCAAATTCAAAGACTGAAATGGATGGATATTTGCCAGGGGATGGGAGGGGAGAATGGGGAGTTAGTATTTAATGGGGACAGATTTTCAGCTTAATAAGATAAAAAGAGTCCTGGAGATAAAGATGGTGGTGATAGTTGCACAACAATGGAAATACACTTAATACCACCAAACTGCACACTTAACTGTACACATGGTAAAGATGGTAAATTGAATGTATATTTTACCACAATTTAAAAACTGGAAAAAATATATAGATGTTTGACATGAGGAATGTCGTATTTCAAGACTGTTGGGTCTTGTCATATTTCATTCCCACTGAGTTCTATGCTTATAGCATGAACTTTTCCCCATTTAGACTGCTATAGAATAAAACAAATTAAGTAACTTCTTTAAGACTTGCTAAGTCTATGAATAAAGGGTGGAAGCCACTTGTAAAGCTATTTAAATATATATTGTTACTAAAATCAGAACTAGAATGTCAGCAAACCACTATCTAGTAAAGTGATTTTACTCCAGAACTTTAAAAAGTTACTTCCCATGGGATAAAGGTTGAAAGCATTGAAGCCACTCCCAGATTCAAGCCCACTCCTATATATTTGCTTAGAATTTGCAGTTAAAACTTGTTCTGCAGCAAAATTACCAACTACCTACCACAGATGGAGTACTTAAAGCCCGGATGTGACATTCACAAGTGCCCAAGAGCTATACCATTCGTGTTGCTGATATATTCAAGTGGGTCACATGATACAGCTCAAGTCAGTCATGTCTACTAGACTGTCTGCTTATTCACAGGGCTGAGAAGGATCTGATGACATCATCCACTTGGATTTGACTTTCTTTTACACATGGAGTTTGTTTACAGTCTGTATGAACTTTTCAGAGCAACCAAAGTTGAATAATAGTTGTTCATAGCCAACTCCTGATGGTAATAGTCAACATTTGTGGTAAGGTGGGTGGAAAATCTAGAAGAATCTGTGAAGCAGCCTTTGTTTCCTTTGTATGTGCTGTGCTCCTGCTGTGTTGTGACTGGAGAGGGAGGATGAGTTTACGGGCTGTGCTGTGCTGTGCTGTCATGTCCCATCCTGATGGACTGGACATTAGAAAGCAGGAGGTAGGAGGACAGCTTTTATAGTTGCTGCGGCCGCAGCCACCTTCCTTTACTTCCTGGCATGGGCTGTGTCTGTGGGGCACACTCCTGCTGTCCCTTGCCTCCCAGGGGAAGTACAGCTGTGCTGTAAAAGATGAGCTGGTAGGCCTTTGAAGTCAGTGGTATTTCATTTGCCTCGTAGTGGGGAAAGTCCATTTTTCTTCTGTCTCCCTGAAAATCTCCAGCCTACCATTATTAGGTCTGGAAATTAATTGTACTTTATGTATGACGACATGTTAGAATTTGAGCGGTATTGACCTACTAACACATTAAGAAGACCTTGATTCATTTTGCACCTTGCCAGGTTTTTGGGCTTTGTGGGTTTGTCCTGGGTGTAGGTAACATGTAAATTTCCACAGAGGCTTACTAAGAAGGTCGGCTTACTGTGCTGCCAACTCTGGAACAGTGGGGCTAATGGAGAGAGAGGGAGGTGAGGTGGGGATCAAGTTGGCTAAATCTAGAACTTTCTCTAAGTTGAAGGTTGTAAAACTCACCAAGAAGCAAATTAGTCCTTATTATAAATTGATATGGATGAAAAAAGTCTTTTTATGGCTACTTAGAGGGCTAGATCAGGAAATTCAGGCTGAAAAGGAGGCCTGGGCACAGAAGTCCTGAAAAAGCATCCAGGATGTTACTGTTATGTGACTAGAAGGAAGTTTACAGTAAAGATTCAGTTAACTGGAGCTTAATTTACTGAAAAATGTCCTTGTTCTTTTAAGAGAAAATGTAAAAAGAAAGATTATTTAAGAATTTAAAGTATTCCCTGGTATGCCTTGGGAGCAGTTTAGGTCTGGGTTTCTATGTCTGTCTGCACCTCCCCTCCCCCCTCCACCTGAATTAACTAGGAATTCAGTTGAGGCGGGTAGCTCCGTCCCTGAGCGTTCCTTTCTGTGTGTGTGTGAAGCAATTACAAAGGACAGTCAGGAAAAACAAGGGTTATTTTTGTTCACTTTGTTTAAAAATTTTTTTTGAATAGGTAATCTGTGTGCTGGTTTTAAAAGCCAAACATTACAAAAAGGTGTTCAGAACTGTTAGTCTTTCTCCCACCTGTGACCCCCAGTGCCTCTCCCTAGAGGCAAGCATGGCTCCTGTGTTCTTAAACATTCTTGGGAGAGTTGCTGTGCCTGCATTAGTGTGTATGGGCGTATTCATTCCTTCAGAAAATACTGAGAGCCGAGAGCTGCTGTGTGTAGGCACCATGCAGGGGCTGAGTATGCAGCTTTCCCTCTTGCTTTCAGCACATAAAAATCTCCTTTTTTGCACCAAAAGCAGCACTATACGTTAAAGATTGTTTAACATTGGTATTTATTGAGCTGCCTTACCCTTTTAAGTACATGATGTTATGTTTTAATTTAAATAACATTGTGATCTTTTCAAAACTGTAAATACTAGGATTTCTGCTTTCTTATGTTAATCACTACAGTAAAAGATTCCATTTACTGAGGGCCTACTGTTGCCACACACTATGTTGATCATGCTCATCTTCCAGGGACCTAGGCTAGGGTTAGAGGTGTTCTCAACCTCAGGCGCCCAGAGAGGTTGAACAGCTTGCCGGAATTTCAGGTGTTAAGATATCCTCCATTGTGGGAGAAGGTTCTGGACAAGGTTGTTGCTTTGATCCATTGTGATCTTTTTCCAGCACCGTTTTTTCTTTCCTACCAGTGATCTTGGTTTTATTTGTATACTAAATTGCCAACTGATTCTTGAGAAGAGTTCATTATAGTGTATGCTGATGATTGTGTGTTAGATGCCATAAGGTTTCATGTGTAATAGCTCTCTTCATTAAAAATTACATTTATAAGTAGTAAAGAATAAAAAAGCTTTATCTAAGGTAAACATTTTGCCCAATTAATCTCGGGTTCCACCCAAAGGTAGCTATCATTTTGAATTGGTGTTGAAATTCTGTTTGTCTCATTCTGAAATCAGAACTTGGAAATCTTTTATAACCTGTGTATTTGGTATGAGCTATGAAGCACTAGAGCATTTTTAGTGTTAGGTGTATTTGTAATAGAATAGCTCACTTATTGGAGGATTAATAATCCTCTGTGTTTGGGGACATTTGGTTCATATTTGACCACCTGGAACCTGTTATCATCTAGGCTCCTACTTCAAGAAGACCTTTCTTTGACACGAAGGCATGGTATTTCTTGTAAGGCACTTTGAGAGGAAGTAGCATCAATGCTTGGTCGTAGTTTTATAGAGTGATTTTGTTTTGAAATGACTTATATGGCATTTGGCAAGGTTCTTTTTACATTTATTGTTAATGAGTGTGTTGCCTACTGTGACATAGTATCTCTGATCCATTTCTGGTTCAACTAAATTTTTCAATTATCTGCTATTTTGCATTTTACAATTTTCTTTTCTCTTAGTGATTAGTGCAGTTAATTGGCTTTATTTGGTGGGGGTAATGAATTGACATTTATCAATTTTGGGGGAAATTACTTAGCATAAATCACTAAGGCATATCTTCAAGAAATTTAGTTAAATATAGTTGCTCTCAGCATGTTTTCTAGTTTATTTTAATTAACTATTTTTGCTATTGATGTGCTTACGAATATTTCCTTTGCAACAGTTTTTTAACCTTAAAACATTTCATTTAAAATATTTATTAACCTTAAGTATGTTGTAGACTTAAACTGGTTGCCTTGAGGATTTTAAAAAATTCAGCTATTTTCACTAGCAATGTAATATTTTGAAAAATTATATTGACATCAGGTTTTCATTGTTCAAAAAAACAAGTCAGTCGAGATATGAGGCACTTCTGACACCATTGATGGGCAAAGAGCTAACTGGTGTGGGTCTGTTGTGGGATACTTTGGCAATAGGCATCAAGAAATTTTAATGTTAGTGTCCTTTGACCTAGAAAACCCTGGATTAGCTCTACCAGACAGATCTCATCAGTTGTGCATAAAGATTGACATACAGATATCCATAGTATAGAGTCATGTATAGAAGTAAAATAAAATGGTAAAACAAATAAATAGTAAGTAAATTAATAGTAAAACAAAAAATAAAGTAAAACAGTATCTTTAGCAGTAGGCAGTTGTTTAAACCATGCTATATCTTTAAGATGAAATTCCATCCATGATTAAAAATGTTCCTAATGCCAAATTGATGGAAAATGCTCATAATATAAGTAGAAAAGGAACATTGTAGAGCAATATATTCAGTGTGACCCCAATTTCAATAAAAAGAAAAAAGTAGGAAAAAGGAGCACAGAAAAATGACAAAAAATATATACCAAAAGGTTCAAAGTGGTATTATGTTTGAATGATAGAATTTGGGAATCTAGTTATCTTTTATATTTTTTAGGTCTTTCAGATCTGTGTGACCTCAGTTTTTTGGAACATAGATTCGAAAATCCGAAAATCAAACAATTTAATGCACGTTATAAGCAGCCCACTTTAGTTGCTTCAGTAAAACTGATAAAACTTAAGTTGAGTTTTTAAAAACATACCCAGGTCACCTAAAGTTCTTCATTTCTCGTGATTGTAGGTAGACCTTGAATAGGATGAACTGCACAGTGCTGCTAAGGGCAGCTGTGTGGCTCAGTTTCACAAATTTCTTTTCTGCTAAATGTGTATAACAGCTGTGATTTTTTAGTTTGGGGTTTTTTTCTTTGTTTTGTTTTGCTTTTTTTCCCCCAAATATCCACATTTCTGTTTGCGGTCATTTCATCAGTCAAGACTTTCTTAATTGTAAGTTAAAGTTAATCTATATAAAAGCAGCTCTGTTCAGCTCATCTCTTTGCTTTAGAGGCTTGTGGGCTGCAGATCAGCGATGCATACTTAGCCAGGTCAGGAGGGTGCTGATTTGAATTTTCAGTTTCCTACCTGCCATGGGTTGCTCACACATACTGAACGACATGAATTGAATGTGTTACTTTCATTTTATTTGATATTTTGCTTATGTGAGTATCTTGTGCCTCCTAAATTTACTTATGGCATGTATGTTTACTGTAAAGCTGTTCTGCCAGATGATTAAAAAACGTTTGTAGTTTGAAACTCATTTGAAATCCTTGAGAGTTCCTGGGGTTTTACTTAGGAGGATAATTGGGCTGTTGTATTTTTTGCTACCATTTCTGTGGCATATCTTCTTGTTCCTAGTCATATCATTTGGCTCATTGGTAACTGGTATTTTTTTTTGGTGGTTTCTCATAGTTTGTATCACTCATGATGATGACCTTGTTTCATTTATTTTGTCACTAAAAAATAATCTACAGTTTACTGCCTCCCACTAGAGCCTTTTGAACAAAAGAGGCTATAGATAATGCAGGAGATGAAAGATTTCCAGGTTGTGGGACTGTTTCTGGCCCAGCTGGCCTGCCTGCCTTCTTTGGGAGCGCGGGATTAAACTCTGAATAGAGTTACACAGCGTAGAACAGTAGTTCATCTGTTTGCTCTCGCCGTTGACTGAGCCTTGAGGAGTGTGTGACAGGAAGGAAAACCAGGGTTTTTAACTGGTGTAATGCCTGTCCTGTTGCTTGGTAGCCAGAAGCCTCGGTTGGCTGTGCCTGGATGTGGCAGGGCAGCTCTCATAAGCTGTCGCATGTGAGGCACTGCCCTGAATTGAGAAGAAAAATGAAGGCTCCTTGGGTCCTTCTGTCAACACACCTTCCTTCCATCCTATTTGAGAAAAACCAGAGCTTCAGGTTCCCTTGTCTTTTAGTCTTCCTCAACTGGGGTGGACAACTAATCTGTGGGGAAAATAGGGCCTTGCTCTTGAGGAAGTTCCTAATACTCGCGATTGATTTTCTTTTAAACAAGCTGTTGAAAAAGATTCGTAAGTATGACTTATTTATATCTGGGAAACACTGTTTCCATAGAAGTATAGATCACGATTTTTAATTGTTTAAGAAAAAAATCATTTTTCTTTTTTGAAAAACAGCTTTGTTAGGTTTTAGTTCACATACCATACAATTCACCCATTTAAACTATACGATTCAGTTTCATAGGTATATGCAGCCACCACCACGATCAGTTTTAGAGCATTTTCATCACCTCAGAAGGAAACCTTATCCTTTTTAACGACCTCCCATCTTAGCTCTAGGTACCCACTAATCTAATTTCTATCTATAGATTTCCTTGTTCTGGACATTTCACATGAATAGAATCATGCGATATGTGTTCTTTCATGACTGGCTTCTTCCACTTAGCACAGTGTTTTTAAGGTTCTTCCATGTCATAGTTTGTGTAAGTATTTCATTCCTTCATTTTTTTCAAAATTGCAGTAAAATATACACAGAAAGCTTACTGTTTTAACCATTAAGGGTACAGTCCAGCGGCACTAACTGCTTACGTTATTGTGCAGCCATCCCCACCATCCATCCCAAGAATGTTTTCATCTTCCCAGTTGGAAACTGCCCATTAAAGACTAATTTCCCAGTTCCTGCTGGTAATCTCTATTGAAATTCATCAGCTAATCCAAATCTGTTTTTAGCTATTTTGTGTTTCCTGGAATGTCATATATGTCCTTTTGATGCACAGCTATGCCAACATCTTGATTTTTAGCACCATAAGACCTATTTTCAGGTGTCTGAACTCCAGAACTATAAGATACCAAGTGTGTGTTGTTTTATGACACCAACTTTGTGGTCATATTACAGCAGCCCTATGTTGTATGCAGGTCTGTACATACAGTCCTCATGTAAGGCTCTGGTGATTGATCACGGTGCTCCCAGCACCTCCTGCGTATTTAGCATTCTGCCTAGTGCTCTCCTGCTTCATCTCTGTGTCTCACGGTGTCAGAGCCACAAGCAAGGGCCCTGGGGCCATCTGTCTTCATTCAGATGCCAGCTCAGCCACTTCTTGCTGTGTGCTTCAGTTCCTCCTGTGTAAAGTTTGGAGGTAGTGCCAACATGCACCCTGTAGGATCGTTGGGAGGGTGAAATGAGCTAATCCTTGTTAAATACTTAGGAGTTGAATACTAAGGAGCTCTTACCATGATTACTACTCTTTTACAGAGGAGTGAATTTGAGGGTCAGAGAGGTTTAGTGGTGTGCCCAAGGTTGCACAGCTAGTACAGGCAGCAGTGGGATGCCTGGCTTCCCGTCTCTGAAACCTACGGTCTGTCTCTTAGCATGATGCCTTCCCCCAGGAAGACGGACTATCCCTTAGGGAGCTTGCAATCTAATTAGGAAGCCACAAGTAACGCACAAATCTGTTAGAGAACAATGTAAGGCTATCAGTTACCAAACAACAAGAAGAATTTGTAGAACAGAGGCTTTGGGACAAGAGTGCTGCTGGTTACTGTCATTTTCAGAAAATCCTCATTGAGCACCCACCATTTGGGGCCAGTGGGCCTTCAAAATTGAAGGTGCTAGCAGGGCAGATGATGAAAGCTTCTCAAGGAGGTGGACTTGAACTTGGCCTTAAACAGTAGGTAGTTTTTAGATAGCAGAAGAGTGAGGAGGGATTTCCACATGGGAAGAAAACAAGTAAGTGGGTGTGATGATAAGCTGTATTAGTTAGTACATGGTTACCTGCTGATAACAGAAGACCCAGAGAGGCTTAAACAGCACAGAAATTTATTTCCCTTTTGTGTTAGAGGTCTAGAAGTAGTCCAGTCAGGCAGGTGCAGCAGCTCCATGGGCTTGTGGTGCTGCAGGCTCCTTTCCGCTAACGGCTCTGTGATTACTAGAACGTGGCCCTTATTCTCATGATCTAGGAAGCTGCTAAAGCTCTGGCCATGTGTGCCAGTCAGAACCCTGGTAAGCAAATGGAATCAACACTAGGTATTTCACCATAGAAGCATTTATATAGGGAACCACATAAACATGTGTTGGAGAACTGAAGAAGCCAAACAGGAACACGGACATGATTTAAGTAAGACCTGCAGGAGCAGCCCCACCCTCTGGCTAGGGGACCGAGGGAAGAGGTTGGGATTATTAGAACCTGGAAACTCAGGACAGGGGTCCCCAGGCGTGTCTGAACTTGAGGAGCATCCCCGTGGAACCTGAACCGGCACTCCTGAGAGGGCACCATGAGGCTGGTTCAGGGGTTACTGAAAGAAATGGCGACCGAACAGCTGCCTCTGCCGGGCTGGCGCCTTGCTGCCGCAGCCCAGGACAGGAGCAGCAAGCAGACCATCCCTGGCCTTGCCTCCAGGGCCCCCGATGTAGAACCTAATCCTGAGCCCATGATAAAGGAGTCCTTGACCAGTGTTAACAATGCAAAACTGAAGTGTGGGTTTGGAGCTCAGGACCAGGAGCTTAGTAATTGCTACACCGTCTCCTTCTTGCGGACAGCAGGTTGAGGACTGGAGAAAGGGGCATCGCACATGGGTGCATGTCTCCAGTTGATTTCCTAAAAGTCACATGAACACTTCCTTTTACATTTTATTTATTTATTTACATTTTATTTTATTTATAGCACTTGGTTCCAGGGGCACATCTAGCTGTAAATACGACAGCTAGTAAACTTAGTTTTGATACTAGGCATTTTGCTGCCTGAATAAAGTCTGGGTTCTCTTACTGAGGAAGAGGAGGGCTGCAATAGCAGCCAAACTTTCAGAATTGTTATGCTAATGTTAATGTAGCACCTTTAACAAGCTTCCAGGTAAGTTATCTTTCCTCCCCCGCACAAATTAAATGGTTTCTCTTGATCTGTGTTTCTTGGCAGTACTTGTCAATGTATACATAATCCCTGTATAATTGTACACACGATGTAAATTAGCTCTGAATTTTAGCCTCCCTTTTAGGAGCATAGCTTAACTAGATGGGACTGTTTGTGGATGGGGGAAGAGGCTGGTGGTTCCTGTGACTGGGAGATGTCACTCTCGAAAGCTGTGGTCCCAGTAGCTGATAACTTTTTCTCCCGAAGTTTCATATATGCTGCCATATGATATTGAGGCACCTGATGGTGGATATAAAGTCATGATTTGCCGAGCACATGGCTTCAGACACTGTCCTGTTATTTTGAATTCTGTCTTTCTTCATTGGCATGGAAGTTTTTGAGGGCAGAGCAGAGCATAATTCAGTTTTGTGTTACCTAACTTCCAGTGTAGGGCTTTGCTTATGTCATAGTTCGTTAAGATTTATTGACTAGATAAGAATGAGTTAAGGACTCTCAACTCTACTATAGATGTGGGGCCTCCTTGTCATCCCAGGTATACAGTGCTTTGCATTCCTTTATCTCCACTCCCCTGCACTAAGTGGCCCTCCTCTGTACCTAATCATTGTCAACCCAGGAAGGTGATTTGTCCACAAAGGCTGTTACTTTCCTGTAACTTGTTTCTTGTCTTTGGTAGAGTGGGAGGTCGAGGATACTGAAGTATTCCATTGCCTCTGAAAGCTCCAGTGACCAGTTAATGTTGCAAGTGTTTTGAAAAGCTGTTAGTCAAAATCAGTTGAGAAATTTCTACTAACATAGGCATGGAAGAGGTGGATCTTGGAGGTGTACTTCAAACAGGAAGTCCTGAAGCAGGCAGTTTAGGTATTTCCCCAAGATTTTCACTGGCATTTATGGGAATGTAACGGAAATTTGGGGTCATAGAAGAACATTGGCCAGAAGGAGTTTCTCTAGGATTTCCCCCATTCCTAGTGTGAAGAGGGTTCACCTTGGTCTTCATCATTCACCAGAGGCCAATGTAAAGTGCAGGAGCACATGTGCAATTAAAAACACTCACCCCAGTGCTAATATGGAGGGACCAATTGGGTTTAATGTGACTCATGGAATTGATTGGAAAGCTGTGGAGTTCTTCATTTTTGTTGCAGGTATCCTGAGGTGTAATAAATGAAGACTCAGAGGAGGAGAATTCTTGTGGGATCCTGACTTCTCATCCGTAGTTATTTAAGAAGAGTGGCTTAAAAAAAAATAGAAAAGAGTGGCTTAGCTTACCTTTAAAATGCAGGTACTTACTGTCCTTTTATTTCTGACAGAGGCGGCCTCAGTAACATGCTGTTCCAGTGCTCCTTACCCGACACCATGGCCACTGTTGGCGATGAGCCTCGGAAAGTGCTCCTGCGGCTGTACGGGGCAATTTTAAAGATGGTGAGTTCATAGGCTGCTTGGGGATGGGAGGGACCTCTTAACGTTTTTAATCCTCTTTCCTAAATTATCTGGGAAGAGATTCTAAGTACTTTAGTGGTGTTATTAAAGCTATTTAAAAATATGTTGCTTATATTTTAATTGGGCTGCGCAACTTGGTTTTTGTTTATATTCAAAGTGAATTCCTACTTTGACTTACTGTTTATTAGTAAACTAGTACAAATATTCCCAGCTTTTTATCAAGACAAAGTATGATGTTGGTTAAATCTTCCGTAGTGCTTGTTGTTGCTTGTATTTTCCACACATTCAAGTGTACAGCTCAGACTTAGGTTTTAAATTCTAATGTAGAGAAGGTAATGTTTTCATAGCACATTCAGAAAGGTTTTCAGGGTAGTCCCACTAGACAGTTGATTTCAATGAGGCTGAATTAATTACCTCCCTTTGGGATTGCTTGTAAACTTTAAGTTTGTTAGATGCATAATCTTTCTAAATTTTTATATTACTTAAATAATTGAAACTAATTTTTAATTAAAGTGCCTTATTTGCTGAATTGTCTTAACTATTAGGATATCCCGAATGTCTGGGTTTTTTTTTTTAAGCTATTTATACCATGAACTTACCATTTGACTAACCACATATACACAAACATAAAAATGTTTGGTTAATATATTTCTATGGTAGCATTTTGATATCCTTTGGAAGGGCCCTTTTTTTTTTTTTTTTTTTTAATTTTGGTATCATTAATCTACAATTACAGAAAGAATATTATGTTTACTAGGTTCTGGAAGGGCCCATTTTTATCTTAATGAAATGAAGAATAATTTCCTGACTTAATTTTTTCTTAATTTTAAAAAAAACTAGTCTCAGCTCTATAAAATGCAAGTCTATGATAATTCAATTATATATTTAGAAATATTTAAGTTAAAATTGGCACTCTAGATGTTAATTCATGTAAAAAACTGTCACGATGTGACTGAACCTTTCCATTGGATTATTTGTCCTTGACCCTTCCAAGCTGTGAAAGTGGTTAGGATCTGAAAGTGTTAGGAACCAGTTAGCATGTTTGAGGTCTCTGCCCTTTGCTGAGGCAGTGATCCAAGGCTGCTTTGTAATTAGGTACATGTAGCTGACTCTAGTTGACCTTGACCCCTTGCTGATAATTTATGAGCAGAAAAGATCTTATGTTTACCATACAGTTTTTTTTTAATTAAGTTGAAATTTCAAAGCACAGTTTTGAAATATCCAGTCAATGTCCTTTGACACAATGAAATCAGTCTTTAGCCATTTTTTATTTTGAGGACTTTTCTATTTTATAATTAAGTCCCATTTCTGCTTATTTGTTTTATGTGCTTTCATTTAAGCAATACTTTTAAAGTACTTTAATAACCCACTGCTGGAATTGCATGTGATATAAGACTGTTGTTTAATTCTTATTTATGAGTCTCTTGTTTCTCTTTGTAACTTAAATAGGAATGTTTTATATGTGAACTATTTGCTCCCCCAGGTGCTAGACAAGCTAGGTGTCAAGCCTGTTCTCTGTCTAGAGCAGCAACTCGATGATGGAGGTGAGGGAAGTGCTCGGGTTGTGCTGGTCCAGGACACCTGTCACCAGTCACATGTGGCTATCGAATGCTTGAAGTGTGGCAAGTGTGACAGAGGAATGGAATTTTAAATTTTATTTAATGAGTTTAAATAGAAATAGTCACATGTAGCTGGTGACCACAGCACAGCTCTAAAATGTGCTGCCTTATTTGGGTAGGTAATTAGAAGCCAGCTATAACCCAGCCTGAGAATTAGCAGTTAATCTTTTCCCCTAAAAAAGATCCACTATCAGTAGTTAATACTGTCCTTTTTGAAATGTTAGCAGTACAATCTGTATTTTCAATGTAATTACTCAACTGAGTCCTTAGTTCAGGATGCTTTATTTGTTGAAGTTCGAGCTTAGTAGAACTGTGAAACCTACTGCCTCAAATTTAAATATTTTTGGTTCCCAAGTTCGTCAGGGTTTGCAAGAGCACTTGTTACCAGTTAGGACTTCAGACATTTCAAATACTTTGACCACCTGAAAAGGAAAACCAAATCCCAGGGACTCTGAGAGCAGCCATGAGAAGAGAGAAGGCAAGTGGAGGCAGAGACTCAGGAGCCGTAAGATGCTGGCCAGGCAGCAGCTGCCACTGGCTTTAAAATTGAGCTTTCATAACACTGTGGCAGGGATTGTACCATAGATTTAAATTCCTTTTCACATATTTTCAGTTCAGATTTAAAATATTTATTTTGTTGCTGGGGTGTGGGGTCAGTCATATTGCTGATCAACTCTTTGGACTGCATCTGGCCGATCATGAGGATGAATGTTCATAGTCTACAGTGAGGCTGCTGCTCTCATCACAACAAAAAAATTGCTGTCAGTTTTACAAATTTCACAAATAACACTTGTCAGGATTTGCATTAATTAAGAGATGTGGCTGAGCAAATATGGAGCCCAAATAATCACATTTCTTTCATAAATGTATGGATTAAAAACAAATACAGTACAACTCAAATGTTAAGCTTTCCTTTTTTTTTTTCACTCTCCTTAGAGGAAAGCGCACACACAACACATTCCTATACATGTATGTGCATTTGTGCATATATAGCTGGTATCCCCTGAATCAATTGTATTAATGCAGTTGTAGCCTTTTAGGGTGGGTTAGAATAAACTCCTCCTTTGAAAAATGTGAATTGACTACTACACGGAATGATAGACCTGTGTATTTCCTCAGGTTATTTTGTTGTTTTGCTTAATTACATGATAGACTGGTTTAGTTAAGTATGTCCCTTCTTTCCCTTCTTCCTTATTTAAAGCTTAAAAAAATTTTTTAACCTCTGTGAGAATCAAATATCAAGTAGAAATATTGCTTTGATTTACATTTATAATGATTTGCAAGTGACGTGGTCTAAAATAAGTAGACGGTTCTCAACCTTCTTATTTTTCTTCATCTTGGTGTTGAGAGTCATCTAACTTTATTTCCATAGTGGCAATGATACAACTGCTCTTTGGTGCAGTTCACTAGGAGTTTAGTAGAAAGCCAAGGTAAAAACCTCCTGGTTGGGTTTAAAGCCCACAATTTCTGTCCCCCAGGCATCTGTCTCTTCCAGCCCCTCTATCTGTATACGATGAGACATAAGGATACTTCCTAACTGTATCCTAGGGAGTTTGTTTTGATTTGTGTTAATTTTACGGGGCTTATGAACAGTGTAGTATTGGACAAGGAGAAAAGTGGGTCTTTTTGAGAATATGAACAAGATAAGACACAGCTTTGAAAAACTGCTATACAGTATTATTTTAGGAAATTATTTAATAAAAATATGGGTCTGATCTTGAAACAGTACATGCCAATACAGTTTATCTATGTCACATAGACTGGCTTTAATTCTAATGAGAAGGAAGTTATTTTACTAGCTGTATAGATGATAAAAACCAAATTCAACTGTAAAATCACCCCTAACTAAAGTAGTAAAATAGAAGTTTTGAGAAGAAATGCTAGGTTAGTCTTTGCCGTTGTGGAAAGAGGTAATAATTGCTAAAAGAGAGCTTGAAATTATAAAATTAGCTATAAATGTAACTTGATTTTTTTCCTTTCTGATACTGGGAAGGAACATGAGCTCTGCAACGTCCGAAAAGTAGCAGCCTTTTCAGAGAAGCAAGTTTGGCTGATTACAAATAACCAGTTTGCTTATTTATCATGAATTGTGGAAGACACAAATGTCAGTACGTATTGTTCATTCAATGTAACCTGTGCCAGTTGGCGGAAGTCTCAGAGGACTGCTTTGTCCCTGTGTCAGAACAGTGACTCTGTGTTGAGCCAGTTCCTTCTGTGCATGAATGGAGAGATTTGGCCTCGCCGTTTTGAACGGTCTCACAGGCATGAATGTTTATAATATACCTCAAAGATCTCTCGAGTGTTGCCGGGGAAAATGTTTTTGTTTTGTTCTTTGAGTAATAGAAGGCTAATATTAGTGCCTGTTTGAGTACTAACCATAAAAAAAATTAAAGGCATCAAGGCACAACGCAGATATGTATGTATTCAAAAGAGTAAAATTTGGGACACATTTGTTTGTGAATCCAAAAAACAAAATGTCTTCCCTGTTTTCTCTTAACCCCAGTCTAATTAAAAATTAAACTACAGTAAAATATGGAACAGCCCATAGATACTTAATATTAAATTATTGGCTACTGAGAAATTGACTACTTACAAACATTTCTCTCTGGAACTAAGGTCACACTCACTGTCCAGAGACAGTATGACTCATGCTCCTTCATGACGAAGTTGTGTTTTGTCCCAGGAGATTGTGAGAGCACATGTCTATGGTGACTAAATACTGCGAATTCTGTATTTATTTTCCCATTGTATTAGGGTCATCATGAATTTAAATCGTTTTGTGTACTGTTTTAAAAAAAAAGTCCCCTTATACTTTGAAGATGGTGTAATTATATCTGTTACTAAGGTAGTCAGAGCTTCCTTCTTGGAAGTAAAACATCTTTCTAGTATTGTGTGCTCCCATTTGGTCTCACCTAGTGTTTTTTTATTTAATACTCTCCAAAGATAGTTGCCAAATTCCTCTCTACCATCCTTCCATACCTGCTTTGGTGCCTTCTTTTGATAACTAAATTCACTACAGACCACTGTGTCTGATTTTGCATATGCCAAGTGTCTCCGTCCTGCTGGTCTTCCATGTTCGGGATTTATAGCATGAAGCAGTACAGACTCTCCTGGTCCCTGGCCCGACGGTGTGACCGCAGCCCGCCCCTCCTGGGAAGGAATGTCTGTGTGTGGGGGGGCTGAAGGGCGCTGGGTAATGTACCACCTTAGCTGTATGTGCATGTGTTCTCTGCTGCAGGCTGCCCATGCGATCGTGCCTGGAGCACCCTGGTTTCCAGGTGACAGACACGATTCACGGTATAGTATGAGTCCTCTGAAGTTGGAGCATTCTCTACAGCTTTAATTTCTTTCTTTTAGTTTATGGTTTCAAGAAATGCATTTTAAAAAGAAAGTTGCAATGCTTTTGTTAAGTAGCACCAGCTACAGCTTGCGCTGTGCTTAAAGAGGCACAGTGATTAAGGTTTCAGAATATTATGTATTGAATATATCACTTTTTTTTTCCAGGGAATATCAGATCTCTTCCTTCTGTTTCCTCAGTAGAAAATGACAAACATTTAGTAACTTTAGAAACTTATGGGCTTGTATTTGAAAATGCATTTGAAGAGTTTAGCTGCCGCTTATTTCTTACCACTTTCAACATTAAGGAAACACCATATACATACTGGTTTTTGGTCAGAGTTAGAAACACACTTTCTTTCTTGTCCTTATCAATTACTATCACCTCCCACCCTTGCCTGTGCCCCACCCATACCTCATGAAAGTCGGCAATGCTGGAGAAGCAAGGGCATTCTTCCTGGAAACGTTCTTGCAAGCTAACCCCTCAGGAGTCTTGGGGCAGCGGGTTACCCTGGATCAGACATAAATTTTGAGAAAGTCCTAAAAAGATCCTTCTTACCTGGATTTCCACTTACTTGCCTTTCTGCTGGCTTATGTCTGCCTAGAGCCTTTTAGAAGTTATAGTCTCCTGTTGATGTTAAGTCATCTGATTTTACAATTTCAAAGGATCAGATTGTTCTAGAATGCTCTTGGAATAATTGAAGATATTCTAGAGACTACTATAAAATGTTAAAAGTCATTGGTTTAAATTCTTGTAATTCCTATGTGCTCATTAGATAATCACATAAGCTGTACTTTAAATCATTGCCTTGTGATTTCACATTTTAATGTGTTCTGTAAAATATTTTCAGAAGGTGCGGTGAGAAACCATAAAAGCAATAACTACAGAATTTTTTCATAGGAATCAGGGAGCAGAAGGTTAGGATCCATGATAACATTGAAAACATACTGCAAAATGTTATTTTAAGAGCCATATGACTACCGTGCATTCCACAGAGTTGGGCCTTGCACGCTTTCCCTGCCCCATCATTAACGGGTGCAACAGGTGCCAGCACAGTGAGTCTTTTCTCTCCTAGGGAGTTGAGTATGGTCAAAGAACCAGGGTGGATCTTAGGGATCTTCAAAGCCACATACTTCCCAGTATAGAAGCCCATGTCACCCCTGGACCAAATGAGTGTCACAGTTACTGAGCACTCAGAGTAGTACAGCGTATCCTGTTAGGATGAACACTGGTAAGACCTGAGGATGATGTCAGGTTAGCAGAGAGTTGGATGATTCTTCCTAGACCAAATCTTAGGTGCCCTAGAAATTGAGTCTAGATAATATTTGGATAATTCTTTCTTACTCACTCATTTATGGATCCCAAAGCATTTTAAAAATGCTGCCACTTGCTTACTCTTCTATACACAAAACAATAGCTGAGTGATCCATGTATTTGATTTTTGGTAGGGAAATGTTGGTGAGAAGAAGAGGACGCCCTCCACTTTTCTACAAAACACTGTTACTTTCATCTTTTCATTTCTGTAGCCACCATTATATTTAACATAGTGGCTACTTCCTCCTTATTATAACAGTGTCTGTAATTGACCATAATTTGATTCTTAAATAGCATTTCCCATTTATTTTACTGTTGATGACATGTCATTCTTTGTAGCTGATTTCATCACTTCCCAGCCTGTCTGTAAGCCACTCTTGCAGTGTGGTGAGGCTTTAAAGTTACTTTGAAAATAAATACTTCAGGTATTAGAAGTGACCTTTAACTAGCTGCATGCATTTTCATGCCACTTTGACTAGTTTATTTACATAGCCACAGGCACACCTACAGACTCTGGGGAAAGCCAAAGGGTGGCTTGGTTTCATCTCAGTGTGGCTTTATTAAAGTAGTTTAGTCATAAAACTAGGCCCTCATCCTTAGAAGAACCCTTTATTAAGAACTGGCCAAATGGTAAGAGTTTATTATTCTGCTCAATGGCTTAAACAAATTAAAGGATAAATATGTTATATTGTGGAATATCAGGTAACTTAAAATAGAGTGTTTTTGAATCCTAAAATTTTGTAAGACAAAATGAAATCAAGTGGTATTTCCCCAACCCCTAAAGTTATCTTACTACATAATTTTTTTCTTTTCAAAGCCTAAAATAAATATTTTGAAAACTAATAATCTGTAATATGAACATTTACTTTCTTCATAGTCATCTTTAAAGTACAAAAACTTTAAATGTGATTTTTTCAGAAAAGTAACATTTGAAACCTCATACCAGATATATTATAAAAATAACATATACTTTTAAACACTTTCTAAAGCATAGAAGTACGTAAAGTAAAAAGCGAAATTTCTTTATTCTCTCCTATTACTGCTTAGCTAATATTAGACTTTTAGGAATTTGGGTTTAAAACTGGCCAAAAATGTTTCAGCTTTTAAAGTTTATAATTTTAAAACATAAACTGTATTCCCTTTATTATTGCTACCATCTAGACTATTTTATTTCCTACATCACGGTCTGGTCAGTACATGGATTATAATGAATACTTACAGATTCTCTTGAATACCAAGCCCAAAATAGGAAGAAAAGAGCGAGGCAGATGGAAGGAAGCCAGTGGCAGTTTAATTTTAATTATTGTTGGATGTCTTTGTGTGTGTGTTCTTTATTTTTGTAACATCTTTACACCATACAGTTCATCCATTAAAAGTATATAATTCAATGGCTTTTAGAGTTGGGTGTCTTCTTAAGCATATTTGATGCATTCTGACTTCTTAGATCTTGAAATTTCAGTGTTTATTTTTAAAAACTTCTCATAAGGAGCATTTCAGATAATAGTAGACCAGAAGAATATAGTGAACCCCAGATGCCCAGTGTCCATCTTCCCTACTGACCATCTTTCACATTTGCCCTCATTTGTTCTGCAGGTTATTCTGAAGCATTTTCCAAACATCATATTTCTTCCGTGAATGCTTCAGTCTGTATCTGTAGAAATGGTTAAAAAAAACACACCGCAATAATGTCTAAATGAAAAAATTTTAATAATATTAACCAGTGTTCAAATTTCTAATAAATGTAACTTCTAGCTTTATTTTATAACTTACAAAAACTAATCTTAACCTGAAAGTTAGTTGACAAAAGATTTGGAGTTGCTAAATACTTGTATACTTTATCTTAATATCTGCTTCAAATGAATTTTTGCCTCTCAAGTAAAACCCCACAGATTCCAAGGCGTGTTTCATTCCCAATCTTCCTGGGCCAACCAGCTCTCTGGCCTCTTTTTTGGCATCTGACTCACCGCTGGAGGAGGCCTCCTCTCACCTTTTCATAAATGTCTGTCTGGTTTGAGATTTCCTGGTCACACTGTTTACAGGATTGAGGGACTCTGGACATTCTGTACTGAGGAAACAGAACAGAGGGTTGGGTATAGCAGAAGTCCGTCTTGCCTTTGTAATGGTGCTCTCATGGTGTAACTAATGCATTCATTTGGGGTGAAATGGAGTGGACTGGGGTGGGAGGAATTATTAATGGAATTTATTTCCACTCAGTGGTGCTAATATGTTAAAAAAGAATGGCCTTGGGAGCTAAGCCAATTTGTAACTTTGGATAAAGTGACTTGCTTTTGAGAGCACCATTAGATCAGGGAAAGGGACTACTGTTGACTAAATAACCCATTAACTGTATCTCTCTATGAAGATACAGTTGGATAATAACAGCATAGGCATAACCACAGGCATTTAGAGTTTTCGACAGGTCAAATCCCGTTACAGCAACTTGGATTCAGTAAGATACCCAAATTCCTCTTTTGTCTTAAAGCTTTTCCTGCAACACTATCAATATGCAATACACACAGAATTGTAGAACTTTTTTTGTTCTCAATTTTCCTTGGGGAGAAAAAAAAAGCATGAGGATTTAATGTTTTGGGGCATTTCAGGCCCCCTGCAGCATTCTAATTAGTGGTGTGGCCACACTGCCCAGTGCTTGGACCATGGGTGTAGCTTGCCCACAGCCAGTTGGCTGCATGACCCAGCACTGGCCTGCCACGAGTCGCCCAGCACGGGACTGCTCATTTCCTCAGGCTGTCCCTAAAGTGTAGTGAGCACCGGGATTTGCTTGGTCCTTCGCGGAAGACTGCCCATAAACAGCAGATGGAGTTCCTGGGTGTTAGGAGCTTGCGGTCCGCTGGCAGAGGAAACAGCGGAAGTGCAAGTCTAAGGAACACTGCGGCTAGGGGAGTATTTTGGAGCTAAGGGAGGAGGAAGTTCTTGTGGTGCCCAGTCGCCCCTCCTTGAGGTTTATCACATCATACGTAAAGCCACACCAAAGGTCTAAAAGTATATCGATAGTATTTTCATTTTTGTAGCTTTCGTAACGGGATTTAACCTGGAACACCGTTTCACCAGAGAAACGAAGATTACATGATATATCCCCCTGTACTTTGTATAAAATGTACTTAACTATGTGTTTAGAGATAGTATTGAGTATATGTAAATGCAAGTCTTATGCAGATAGCTTTATGAACCTGGATGTTTATTTTGTTTACTTTTATATTGAGTATAAACATACTGTTTATACAAAACATACATTAAACAGAACATGTGCTGTTTGTACAAAACACACTAAAATATCTGTGAAATGTTATTTCTGTGTATGATGGAAGAGAGTGGTTGTTTTAAGTCCCTAGGTTTTTTAAATGGTACTAGAGTAGCTGGTGTTGCTTAACGTGGCATTTTTTTTCCCTGTCCACCATTTCCACCCTTGGTACAGGTATTTTTGATAAAGCTGTGGAATGGAAAGGTATGTTTTTCATGGGATGCTCAAGAATCTTTCACTTTAAATTTTTTAAAGAGCTTCCTTTATGGGATTACTTCTGTGTCTGGCTTAAGTAGACTTACTTTAACTGTAACAAATAACATTTCTAGAGAATATATTTGAGTATGAAATTTTGACATGACATTTTAGTTTCTGACTTGCTTTTCCCTATCCCCTTATAAAATAAAGAATATGCAGGTTTTTAAAGCACTTGGGGTGGGAGTTGCTTCTAAGATAATGGTCCATGCCATGAACAGAGAAAAGAGTCAGGAAGTTGCTTATGGTAGTTAATGAATGACCTAGTTGTTACTGCTAGACTCCTGGTTACCAGTAATTGGCAATTTCATTGAGGAAAGAGATGTAAAAGTGTCCTTTCATGTATTAATATGTGAGGTAAGCTTAGGGGCTTTATTGAATTCACACAGTCCTCTTTTTGGTGGAGGAAGAATTCAGACTGAGTTAGTGACAGGCTGAATGAGGAGGGTGAATGTGAAAGTGGCAAGTGGGCAGGCTCGTCTGCGCAGGTTCTGTGCCAAGTTTCCTGCCTGTACAGGGCTTTCTTCTCTGTCTGAGCTCTGTGCTGACCACGTGACACGGGTATACTCCCTGTTTTTGCTACCACCTAGCTAAATTGGTGGGAGACTTGACCCACCATTTGTCGTTGGAAGGCCTGGTGGAAGAGCGCCCTCTATTGACTGTCCTTGAACAATGAAATCGTGAAAAGCTGTCTGGGGCTGCTTGTGAGACTCACAGTTTTTTTGTCTCAACACCACGTCCCTTTCCTTGTAAAGATATGAAGCGATTCCTTGGGTGTTGATACTAGTGCTGGGCACTGCTGGTGTGTTTTAGACTGCTACTGATGACATCGGTAGGCTGAGAGACTCATTAAGGATCTGTGATGTTTTGTAAACCCTGACTGTTCTGGTGGTTGCAAAGTTAGTGTCTGCTTAGTATTCCCCACCTTACTGGAAGTGTTTGCTTTTTCTCATTCATAGAGGTCCTGTAATAAAGAGGAATCCGAACAAGCTCAGAAAGAAAATGAATTCCAAGTAAGTAATTAAGTCCATTCTGCATCTATAACCTGGCATTAGCCACCCATGGGTGCTCTGGTTTGGCAGTGCCTCTTACCTGCCCCTGGAGAATCCTGGTCTGTCTGTCTCAGAGGACAAGCCCTGAGTGTATCAGGAACCACTGTGGGAAGACTGAGTGTGCAGCAAGCATCTTCCCACTTCCCCCTGAGAGCGTAGTAGTGGGCGTGTGCTGTCCTTACAGCCACCTAAACAGCATTTTGGGGGCTAAGAGTTGGCAGTTGGGGGTGATGTTTGTGCATGACGTTCTGATGTGGAGGCGCCCTGGCTTCCACTGCTGCACTGTGTCTCTCCACCCCCCTCCCCCCAGCTGTTCACACTTGCCATCACAAACAGGTCACTGGCTATGGCCGTGGCCACCCCTTGGGGCCAGTAGGAATGTTCTTCCTTTGTATGGTGCCCAGGTCAGAAAGGCTTCCTCCTAGACTCCGAGATTTGAGTCAAAACCACCCCACTCCTTGAAATGCACATGTTCAGAAGAGCGTGAGGTTGCGGGCCCTGATGTGTTGCCCGGCCCCTCTGAGGCTCAGCAGTGGGGAGTCTGGAGCAGTGATCTCCATCCACACTCAGGGAATGAACAACTTTTGAGCATCCCTTCCCAGTATATGCAGGTGTGTGTACACACACATGCACACACCAATATATAAAACACCTACACACACATGGAGTGGTTTTACTGCTTGTATACAGATTATTAAAATAATCAAGAAATAGAAATTTAAAAGAGGTGAGATTAGAAAGGAATAAAACTACTGATTTTCTTTCCTCATGTTTTGGTGGGTTGTTCTGCATGTGCCCTGCTCTGGAGACCCTGGTCTAGAGGATCTAGACCTTGTGCTCCAGGGTGATGGGGACAGAGAAGTCATTGGGTGGGAAGTGGTTGGCATTCTGTTTTCAAACATCCTGAGCTTTTGTGTATAGACCTTTGTAAGGCCTGGAAGCTGAAATGTTGGAACACCCTGTGATGCTAAATCCAAAGTATATTCTCAGTTCTCATTTTATCTTGACATTGCAACAGCATTTGACATGATTTCCACCCTTTTTGAACTCGTTCTTCCCTAAGGCAGCCAGGGCCCAGAGGCACAGGGGAAGACCCCTACTTCCTGCCAGTCTTCCTGGCCTCCTTTCTGGGCTCACCCTCCCGTTGTCCTAAGTGCTACCCTCTCCAGGCTGCCCTCTCTCCCTGGGCTACCTGATCCAAACCTTATCCTTGCCACTCTCCTGGAGACCAAAGAGGGTTCCTCGCTTCTCTCCTCCGTCTTCGACCCCTGCATGGAAACAACCCATCTGCTACCCGTCTGACCTTTGGGGGGGTCTCAAACCAGGCCTCCACAGCAAAGTCTGCATCCCTCCTTCTGTGTGAGCTGGAGAGTGGGCGTCCTCTCTGATGCCCTTTTCCCCTCAGCCCCATATCCAAGCCACCAACCAGTCTGTCGGCCCTCATCTGAACTACACCTTGGATCTGCCTACTTACCTCCGTCTTCCCACTCACTTCTCTAGTCCAAGCTACCCCTGTCTCCTCCCTAGGCTCCCACTTCCATTCCCGTTTCCCACAAACCGTTCTCCATCACCAGAGCCATCTTTTTGAATTGCTCATCTGGTCCTGTCAAGCTCTTGCTTGGCCCCCTTGAGTGCTGCCTTGGCCCTGGGCTGTGTTAGGTGGGCTTCATCCAAGCAGGCCCCTGTGGTCTGATGCTACCGAGTTGTCCGGTCTCGTCTCACAGTGTACTTCCCACTCCTGCTCTCAGCCATGTTGTCCCCAACTGTGGTTTTCTTCCTGCCACAGAGCCTTTGCAGATCTTCTGGCTGGAATGCTCCGTCACCCATTTCCCACCTCCTACTACTACTCAGCTCAGTGGTTACTTCCTGCTCTCTGGACCAGGTGTTCTCCCCCTTTTCATGCCCTCCTGGCACCGTATACTTCTCCTTTGCACTTCCTATTGCTAGAGATTTTCAGCATTAGGTGATTAATGTCCATCTGTCAGGTTCTGAATTCAGTGCAGCATCTAGCCGCCTCTTTTGCTGGCTCGCTGCAGCTATAATGCCTGCTGTGTACTTGGGTATAATATATAATTGTTGAGAGTGCTGGCTACAACTGGCACCAGTGGTCAGTTCTGGAACATTCTGCCCCTTGCCTGTGGGCACACACACTTCCTGCCCCTCTCATCCCCTCCTCTCAGGTTACCCATTTGTCACTGCCAACGTCTTCCTCCTTTGCCTGCTAGATTTCCATTCGGGGCCCACGAGAAAACAGTAGATGCTCTGATCATACACATTATGATCCTTTTGAGTCAAAAGGTAGGCATTAGGCTGTCAGAACAAGGAAGGTGGTTTGTCTTCCTTGAGCCCCTTTGAATGGCGCCTTTGTCTTCAGTCTTTGTCCCTTCTCTTCTGAATGTCTCTCTTCTGGCCCTCTGTCTTTGCCAGTGGGTTTCAGCTCCAGGCAAGTTCACTATATATTCCGTGAAACCGAGGAATGACAATGGAACATTCTTGGGGCAAAAGGGTTTATACCCAGCTTCATTCTCTTGGCAGTAGGTCGAGCATTAGAATCACACCTGCATCCAACACTCTGCAGGTCTGTCATCCTCCTTCCTCTCTGCCTCCACCCAGAGCACTGGGCAGAGCTCTTTATACAATGGCTCAGTCCATAGTAGCTCATTGCCTACAGGTGCGGAAGCAGTGGCCTAGCAGTAGGCCAGTTGACATCATCAAGTAGTTCTGGGTCTGGTAAGGATCCTGGCCATAGGCGCTTCCATTTTCCCCACGCCCTGCCTGGAGACTTGCTGTCCCAGGGGAGCCCTTCCCTGCAGCCCTCTCGAGATATTTTTTCCATCACCTCTCAGGTACCTTGGAGCTACTGGTGGTGTTGGTGTCCCCTTGTTCCTCCCTCCTCTTGTTCCTGCTTCCAGGCCGTTTCTCCTCTGTTGAAACCGCAGTTCCTCTGAGCCTCACACCTTGGCAAACACCCCCCACCCCAACCCTGCAGCTTCCCTCATTTTGGTGAGGATGGTTGTATCTGGCCCTGTCTTTTTGACCCAGCCGCCTACTTGCCTTTCTGTGCTTGCACCTCTGAACATGATTAGAGGGAAATGGTGCGATCAGGAGGCGGCCGAGGCTCGTCTCCTGCCCTGAGCAGCGCAGGAGAAGCAGCTCGTCTCCTCCGCACCTGAAGCAGGCCAGTAAACCTGTTCTTTGATGGCTGCTGTTTTCTTATCCCTCCTCTTTCTTGTCCCTCTTTCCACTTGCAGACCTGTGACCCTCTGCGTTGTACCCATTCCTCCTCTGGCTCGTCCCCATGCTCCAGACCCCGCTCTTCTTCCCTGTCCGTGGCTGCCCCCTGCCCACAGGAGGTGCTTTCCTTCTGTACGGTGACCCTGCTTGCTGGACCCAGCCGTCCTGGGCCTCATCCTGTGTCTGCTCCCTCGACCAGCAAGGTCTTCTCAGAGAGAATTTACATACACCGTCTGCTTTCTCACTTCCCAGTCTCTCTTCTCTTTTTTTTTTTTGTAAAAAACTTTGAAAGTATGGGGCAATAAAAGTATAACATAATAAACACCTTTATTCCCAGCGTGCAGAATTAGTACTTTATTCTGTCATGTTGTGATTTCAGGCTTTTTCATATGCACTTACTTTTAACTTTTTGTAATTTCGAACTAAGTGTAGACTTACAGAAAAATTGCAAAATAGTGCCAAGAGTCCCATACACCCCTTATTCAGCTTCCCAATGTTAACATCTTACACAAACAAAGACTGTGATCAAAACCAGGAAGCCAACAGTGGTACAGTGGTAACTAGAGACATGATATGGATTTCTCAGGTTTTTCCACTAATGTTTTCTTTTGTTCTGTCCCAGGATTTAGCCAGGATCCCGACAGTTGGATTTGGTGGTGGCCTCTCCTCTGCCTTTTTCAGTCTGTATAGTTCTGCTCTCTCGTTACTCATGCTCTTGATACTCATGATGGGCACTGATTATTTTATAGACTATCCCCCCATTTTAGGTTTGTGTCATCTTTTCTCATGACTGGAATGAGATTGTGCATTTTTGACAACGCCACAGAAATGTTGTTATGTCTTCTCAAGAGGTTCATATCCTTGGAATGACTGAATTTTAATTGTTATAAAAGAAACTACAGGTCAAGTGGAAAGTCTGTCTATACACCCTCTCCCATTCACACCCCACCAGCTGGGCGGACACCTCTGGTGGCTCCTTTGCAGTCGTTCTTGTTTTTGTCACTAAGTCCTTTCCTCTTGTTGAAGCCAGTGGCTCAGGCAGCAGCTGATGGAACACCAGCCTCTCTCCAGCAGGACGCCAGATGTCCTGCTGCTGCCCCATCTCAGTCAGGTTCCACATGGTGAGTTGTGAACCTCTAATGGGCCGTGAGATGTCAGCATTTCTGTTGATTTATTTTTTAATCAAGTGGAGTAGAAAATGCAAAAAGCCTTGCTGCCTGGTGGTGAGTTTGTAAGCTTGGTTTTAGGGGCAGGTGGGTGTTTATGGTAGGTATCTTACCATGGGGACAGTCAGTGACGCCATTACTGTAAATTCTGGGAGTTTTCAGCCTCTGTACCAGTTCCTCCTCGTCATCCGGAGCACTAGCTGTGAACACTGGTTACACTGAGGTCTTTATGTCTGGCCCAGACCTTTCAGCAGACCCTCCAGCTTCTCCAGGCTGGTGTTGCTCTCTTCTTCCTTGATTTCCTCCCCCTCCCCAGTTCCTTGAGTGAGCCAGATTTACTCCCACTTGAGGGCCTTTGTGTCCCTCCTCACTGCTCGGGTGTCAGTGTTCTGTCCTGGGACATAGCTGCCCTGCCCTGCATTCAGTCATTTTTACCCCTGTCTCTTCATGGCATTATCCTGGTCTGTGTGGGACTGGCTCAGTATGCCCTGTTTCTCTCTCTATAATGTAGGCTCATGTGGGCAGGGACCATATGGTCTTGTTCTGGTGGTTTCCCTGGGCCTTAGCACAGTGCCTGTACCTAGTAGACATTCAGTTACTACCTTTGGGATGAATATATGAACGAGTATTTCTGAAACCAGAGTAAAGAGTTTCAAGTTGAGGGACTGATCTTCTCTGCTAAGCATGGCTGGCCAGTCCAGGCATGGTGGGTGTAGACTGGGGTGTGTCCATTAGCCCCCTCTTCTTCCCCTCACTTCCTGAAGTAGCAGCCAGAAGGTGTTTGAGACCTGGTGGCTACAGAAAGACCATCCATAGTTGATGTACTTATCCTGAGATTCCTGCTGTCTTTTTAACCTCTCCATTTTTCTTGCTTGTGACATAGTGTTTCTCTCCGAATTCTTTCCTCCACACGCCACCCGCTGTGAATAAATACTGAACTGCAGTATTACGTAAGAACAAGATATTTCTCGTTTACAGTGTTCAGCACAGTGCTGCAGAGAATCGGGAAGTGCTTACGTTCCTCTCTGTCCTCTCTGCACTGTCCTGGTGACAGGCTGACTCGTCTCTGCAGGGTTCTGGACAGAGTGTACAGCCCAAGGACCATGACAGCGCTGTGTGTGGAGTGAGCTCCTGTAGCCTTTGTGCTGGCTGGACACAATGTGCCCACGCAGCGCTTCCTGAAATAACGAAGTGGGGCTTGAATCTTCCCTATGACATTTGAAACTTCAGACTTTAGGGGATATTTGGGCTCAGATACATGTGTATTTTATGTAGTGCCATCTGCAGTACACTTCAGCTTAGTCACTCTATGGAGGAAAGTTGAAACTTATTTCTTACAACATTTTGGAGATGTAGACCAAAGAAATCCTGGTCATAGCCTTTGGAAGCACTTAGGGACTGGTTGGGACTCTGCAGTGGGAGACTGTGCAAATGACAGGGCTGCGATGCAGACTGCTGGGGCTGGGTGTCCGACATAGCACCTTGGCCTGCCGTGCCTGGCCCGCCTGGCTTCAGCATGTCCCTGGGTGCAGCGGCCTGCAGCTTCTGGAGTGCCTGGGTATGCTGCCTCAGGTAGCAGGACGTGTGTCCACGCGGAGAGCTGCTTTGCAGACCTTTGGGTACCCTTTTCTGTGGGGTGTTTGTGGTGTACTGGAGGTAAAATAGGGCCAGCAGTGACCAGGCTCCCACACAAGTTTGCTGTAAGGCCAGATGAGTGAGTGAAAGCATTTTGCCAGCTAAGTAGAGATGTTAGGGTTTGTTGTCATTCTTTAAGGCAATGAGAAATAAAGCCTGTCTAATAGCAAATCCTGCTCTCAAATCCTTCACTTGATAGGTCAGTGCTGTGTCTGTGTTGTCCTTGTCTTTGCTCAGGCTGCCATAACATGCTACCCAGGGGCACAAACAGCAGACTTTTATTTCTCACAGTTCTGGAGGTCCAAGATCCGGTGCCAGCATGGTCGGGCTCTGGGGAGAGCCCTCTGTCCCTCCTGAGCCCTCACATGGCAAAGGGAGAGAGCGTGCAAGCTCTCTGGTGTCCCTTCTTGTAAGGACTCTGAGCCCAGCAGGGCTCAGCCTTCGTGAGCTCACCTAAACCCAAGTCTCCTCCCAAAGGCCCCCGTCTCCAAGTACCATGGCACTGGGGGGTAGGGCTTCAACATAGGAATTTGGGGAGGACACAAGTTTGATTTAAGGATGTCCTATGTACAAAACTAAAAATTAGATAATGGGCCTCACAAGGTTAGACCATAATTGTAGGGCTTACATTCGATTATAATTATGGGGGATTACCAACAAGTCTATTTCCCCCACAAAGTGTAAAAGTAACTGAATTACTCTTCCCTTGAATGTGGTCCCATATCCTTTGGAAGTAGCTTTTCTTTTTTCATTTGTTTTCTTCTCACTAACTTTAGTCTGTCACTGCCTAATGAGTTGGGCCTGTTCCATCTCTCAGTTCATTTTGTAGCATGTGTGTGCTTTAAAGAGCTCTGTTTCATTCTGAACAATGTTCCTCCAGGATCATATTCCCCCAAAGCACATTTCTTAACACAGGGTGAATCAACATCACCTGAAAGCACTTTCAGACCATGCCTGAAACATGGCCCCCAGACACATGGGCCCAGAAGCTCCTTTGGAAAAGTGCTGTAAGAGAGCTGGGTGCGCGTCTCGTCAGGAACGGCTCCTTCCTCCTCACCCTTACAGAGGGGAGTGCTTAACCTTCAATTTGCTGTTAGGGAAAAGGACTAAGGAATAAATTTGAATTGAGACTGAAAGATAGATTTTGAAGGCAAAATGATGATAGAGCCTGCATTAGTTATCAGGATCGAAGACAAAAGATACGAGTATCCTAGATTTTGATGAGAAGACAAACATTAAAGGACAGGGGCAGAGTGGGGAGACAAGCAGAAGTGCTCTGCTCCGTGCTAGGGTGCCCTGTGGACAGGAAGAACCCAGACCCCCCAGTCGAAATCAGTGATTGGCAAACATCTGGACACACAGACCAGGTGAGCAGGCAGGTGGCCCTGGCCATACTCACACCATCGGTGCTCTCACTCGGCAGGCACACCAGCCCTCACCAGCATGTTGATATTGTGGCCTCTCATGGGATGCCCAGGGAGAGACTCTGATAAGTTGTAAAATAAACAGAAGCAGTAAAATGCTGATAGATTAATTGTACTGCTTTTGGAATCAGTGACCTCAGTTAAACTTGAAATTTAAATCTCATCAGTATAGTATGCTTGCAAGCGTGGATCCTGCAGATTACAAGATCTGCTGACCTCTTTGTTCATATTAAAATGGGGATGGTAAGAACAGTAATAATAAAGCCCAGTCATGGAGTTGCTGTGGGTTGGATGGCCGTGCTCGTGTGGAAGCATGCACGCCTGGCCGTGTCAGCACTCAATACACCTCTGTTGTGCTGCTGTCTGTTTCAGGGTGCTGAGGCCATGGTTCTGGAGAGCGTTATGTTTGCCATTCTTGCAGAGAGGTCACTCGGACCAAAGCTCTACGGCATCTTTCCCCAAGGCCGCCTGGAGCAGTTTATCCCGGTAAGATGTGTTCTCAACTGTCAGTGATGAGAGCCACAGACATCACAGGATTCTTTGTCTTGGCACTACAAGCGCCTGAGATGCTGTGGTCTGAAATAGTAAATGTGACCTATTTTATCAAGCGTTACTGGAAATGAAGAAGAACCAAATTTCTGTTGAATTCACGTCAGAACCTCTGTCTTTCCTGCAAAGGTATATTCATCCAAATCAAAAATATACAGGAAACTTAGCGTCCATTGTCCCCTTAAGCTGCTTGCCCTGGAACCTTCCCCTTTAACCTGTTTCTCTCTACTTCTGAGCCTTCTTTAGAACTTGCCACAGAACAGCTTGGCTCAGGTCTCTGCCCTGTGGGGGCCACCACTGTTCATTGTCTCCCACTGTCCTCTTCTGTGTAGAGTCTTCCCCCATCACCATTTTTCCAACAAGTTCCTGTCGCATTTCAAGGCTCAAATCCTGTTCTCAAAGAGTCAGGATGGACAGTCCTGGCTGTCCTGAGGGAGCAGTGATGTTGCTGTAACGTCTCATGCCTTGTTTAGTGACATGTGCCTGGCTGTGCCCCATTCCCGCCCTGAGGCCGGCCTCTGGGCCTCCAGCCGGCCCATTTGGGTGGAGATGCTGAGCCTTGCTAGCCTGCATTCCCGCTGGCAGCCAGGATTGCCGAGGTGAAGGGTCCCCCTGTTAACCTGCATGAGCTCCTTGAGGACCAGGGTCATGGGTGGCCCCTGCCTTGCCTTGTCCTGCCTCACATGGTGTCCTGACCGCCCGTGTCTGCAGGCAGCGCGGAGCACAGGGACACCTGGCTGAGGGAATGCTCTGCTCACCAGGACTCCACTTGCATCCAGCTCAGGGCTGGAAGAGAGGGTCCCAGGGGTGAGAGCCTCTCCTAGTGCTCACAGTGGCGCCAGAGTGCCAGCTGCCATTCTGGGGCTGTCATGGATGGGTGCTGACCTCGCATACTGGACGGATGTTGACCGGGCTACGTTCAGTCTCCTTTCTGGCACTTGTCTTGGCACCTGGTTGCGTTTTTTTCTTTTTTTTTTCCCAGTAAAGACAGTAACATCTGTCTAAACAAGAATCAAATGAAGTAAGGAAGTATTTGAAAGAGTTCTGCAAATACAATACACTTGATATAGTTATAAGTGGCAACATGGGTGCATCTTAAAAATGTGATATTGAGTGATAAAACCAAATTCCAGAAGACTACAAATAGTGTCATACCATTTGAATAAAGCCCAATAGAGGCATATTAAAAGCTGTTTAATACATACGCATGTGTTACAGCTTCTCTTTAGAAAAGGCGGTGATCAATGAACACAACTCAGAATAATGGGAGTGTCTCACAGGGAAAAGGAGCTGGGATCAGTACACATTGGTTGTAGAGTCTGGAATTGATACTGTCCTACTTCTGAAGTTTTGCACTCTGTAGCACATACTGATTCCCTTATAGTGAAGGTTTTTTCAATCCTTTTAAAATACTACGTTGAACCATATGAAACTGCCAGTATTCAACTGTTTTGACCCACAGAAATGGTGATTGCATTAGGCTCTGCCAGATTCCATGTGTTATTTCGCACTTCACTCTTGCCCACTGCATGGGGTGAGGTGAATTCCATCCTGTCTAATTCTCATAGCCATCTTTTAGAGGGCACATGGGAATGGTACCTCTAAGAATGGTAGATAGTCTTCTATCTCTGTCTCTGCTGGGAAAGGAATTTGAAATCCTCAGCTTTCTAAATCTTTGGACAAATTAGCTTTAAATTTTCCATGTTGCCAAAGAAATCACTGGTACTTTTTAATAGCCAAATGAGAGCTGAGTGAATTGCCTTAAGAAATCCTAAGTATCCTGCCAGTAGAAGCCACTAGTTCCCCTGTCCTTACGGTGGCAAGATCATTTCGTAGCTTGAGCCTGATGCTTTCTGTGAGCTCTGAACTCCTGCCATTTGTTAATACCTCCCTGGTTAGGGGCTGGCCCAGAGCCCTTGCCTGCACTGTCTGCTCCAGCCCATCAAGGACTTGATGGCCTTGTTCCCCTTTTCCAGAACCAGAAAGCTAGACATAGACATATAAGTAACGAGCGCTTAGCCATGTGGCTTTGCAATGAGTATTAACACCAGAATTAGAGCTTGCGTTTCTCTTAACTGGGAATGCAAACTCTGAACCCCTGTGTTCCTACTGCTTTAGATTTTTAGAGAAGCACCTCAGGGTTTCTGTAGGGGAGCAGTCCATGTATAAAGTTAAACAGGTTGTAGCTGACTGTGATCTCCCTGTAGGGAGCTGTGAAAGGGCAGCCAGAACAAGTGCTCCCAGGCTGCACCAGTGGGATCCAGGCGTGAGTCCTCCCCAGTGCCTGGTTCTTTGTTCCACTTTTCCCTCAGAGCCGGCTCTCTGCCAGTCCAGGTCCTGGCATCAGCACCGTGAGTGGGAGGAACCTGCTGCTGATTAGGACCCACTCTGAATACCATGTCTTACCTGCGGTGTGTCAGAGTGGCATGTCCCAGCTGTTGAAGGAGCCGGATGCTAGCTTGTAGTAAACTGATGACCTGGGGTTTTTAGCCTAGGGAAGAGGGCATACCTTTCCTTTTGGGCAGAGCGAATAGGAGGCAGGAGCGAGAATTATAGATCATATGTGAGAAGGGTGTTCTCGCGATTAAAAGGGTTCAAAGTGAAGTTGACTTTGGAGGTGGCCTGGCCTCACTGAGAAGTGCCAGAGCAACTGTTGGGTCACAGTTTGCAGGCACAGTGCCCAGTCTTAAGGGAGTTTGGGACACTGGATGAGACTTAGGTGCCTGACAAAAACTGGCTCTAGTTGTTAAGATTCTGTGACCTCATACGTCCAGGTTACCTGGACAAGTAACATTATCTAACTCCCTTTTTTATTCCAGAGCCGGCGGTTAGACACGGAAGAGTTAAGTTTGTCAGATATTTCTGCAGAAATAGCTGAGAAAATGGCCACATTTCATGGTATGAAAATGCCATTCAATAAGGAACCAAAATGGCTTTTTGGAACAATGGAAAAGTAAGTGGTCAAACAGCTCCTCTCTAACTTACTGGGAGACATTGGTGCTCCCAGAGGCGCCAGAGGTGAGCAGTTGCTTGCCACCGTGGTAGGAGGGCTGCCCCTGGTCCACGGGTGTGCAGGCTTTTGCTTGTTGGGGGCATTTGTCTCCTGAATAGTCTTTCTTGCATATAGAAATCAGTTTCTGAACCAGGAAAGAAGACTGTGGCAGAAATGCTATTGATGGGCGGATGCGCAGAAAACACACTTTGTGGACTGGGGTGCCCTGAGCCCCAGGCCTTCCCCACATATCTAGAGCCCCAAGAACAAGCCATGAACTGAGCAGTGATTGTTTGTTCCCCCATTTTTGGCCAGATATCTAAACCAAGTGCTGAGAATTAAGTTTACGGGAGAATCCAAAGTTAAACAGCTACACAAATTCCTCAGTTACAATTTGCCTTTGGAACTGGAAAATCTGAGGTGAGTATTTGCTTCTGTTCCCTGAGTGAGTAAGTACATCTGTCCGATATTTAAATATTCTTAGTCACTAAAACTGCTACTAGTGAACATGAATTAACCACTGCCTCAGGCCTGGCACTGTACACTGGTTTAACGGGATGAGTTTAAGCAGATGAACTTTGTGACCAGAATTGCCGTTTATACGAGTGCTGTCACTTCTCTGGTCATCCGCAAAGGTTTCATGAAGGAAGTGAAATTGCAAAGGAATGGTTGGTGGCTAGGGCAGCAGATTATTTTCTGAAAGAAAAACAAAATAAACTGTAGGGGCACGCTTGGGGGGTGTCAGCAGACAAGGGGAGTGGTTCAAGCCAAGCTTTGGGGGAAATGGAGTAAGAAGCTTGATGCTGGTCTCTGAGCAGAGGCCACAGTAGTGTCTTTAGGAGCAAGCATGCAGGTGTCTAGTGTTTGTCCCAGGTCTGAGGATTTACACCTTTAATTACTCAAGTACTTCAGTGTCTGCTGTGCTGGGCATAGTGATTGGTGCTGAGGAAATGGTGACCTAGACATTCTTCAAGAACAAATACACTAATGGCAGGTTTTGATGAGATCTGTGAAAGAGGCCAGGAGTCCAATTAGGCAGAGGGGTCCACTCTGGGCCGGAGGTCAGAGACTGGGCCTGCAGGCCAAGAGCAGCTGCTGCAAGAGGAAGGCTCTCCCAAGGGGAGCAGTGTGTGCAGAGGCCCTGCCGTGGGGAAGAGCAGGGCACACTCAGCACCCATGTGTGTGTCTGGCTTGAGCTCCATACAACTGTCACCACATAATGACAGTTTTCAGAATTACTGTGAAGAACAGGGCACGGAGGCACTGTGTTTGTCTGGAGCACTAATACAGTGCCAGGCGTGCTGAGAAGGCAGACTCTGCAGCTAACCTCAACGTGATGGCAAGTACATTGATGAGTGACAGCCAAACCTTCCTTTTCCAGGTCATTACTTGAATCCACTCCATCACCAGTTGTATTTTGCCATAATGACTGTCAAGAAGGTAAGAATTGCTCAACCTATTATGGCAGAGGTGGGGTTTGTGTGTATACTTAAAAGATGGGCTCCAGTAATTTGAAAAATGCCAGGTGTCCACCATGAGATGAGATGCATGTCATCATGGCACAGCCACATGATGAAGTGTTATATAACCATGGAAAAGAATAAGGTCGAGTTTTTTACAGACCAACAAACATCTCCAGGATACATGAAGGGGAAAAAGAAAGTTTTAGAAAAATATGTAGGGTGTTATCTCATTCCTATAAAAAATATATTCATAGCAAAAATATGAGAACATTCACTAAACTGGGAGCTGGGATAAAAGACTTAAACTCTCGATAAGTCACATATTTATTCAATGCTTAGCTTCAGTAAACAGGTATGACTGTTAAATAAAAGGCATTGAAAGAAGATCTCCCCCTTGGTCAGTCCTGGGTCCTCGCCTTCTGCACTACCTGCACATTATGGCCCATCAAAGCCTCCACCTCTTTTATTACGGGTTCTCTGTGCTATTAATGACTTCGGGTTCCTCTGCTTTAAAAAGATGATGGCATTACCCCTTAGAAAAACCAAACTTTAGGCACCGGCATGAAACGTACCGGTTAGTCAGGCTTCCCTGACCAGCGGGGCAGCTCCTGCCGATGTCACCGTGTAGCTGGCTCCAGTGCGGCTTTGCCTTGCTGTCCCTGTCCTCCCCATTCCACCTGGCTAGGGTCCAGCTTGGCCCTTGGACCCTGTGCCAGGCTCATCAGTTTGTTTTTAATTTTGACAACAGTCCCTTCTGAAGACCAGTCATTCAATAAGACATTAGTTTGAGCCAAAATACCTTTTCTTAATTAGCTGATGATTACTGGACAAGTCAAGCAGGGTGTTGACATGTCAGCTGCAATTTTGTGTGTTAGTGGAAAGTAATAAACTGCCGAGACGCCTCCAGACGGCGGGTCTGGGGAGCTCAGCTGACCGCTGATGGCAGATGTATGTGAAGGAGCGAGGAGGTAGGGGTGTACATTCACTTTATTCTGCTAGTTGGGACATCTGCCTCCAATTCTCCTTTAATTGGCCGTTGGACATGGAAGTTGTGTCCCGAAAAGCCTCTAGAACCGTGCCTCCGCAGAAACTGCAGAGAGTGGCCAAAAAAGGCTGACTCTCCAGTACCCACCTGCCAGCCCTAAGGCCACTGAGATGTTGGACTTTATGTAGGGCGTGGGGGCCTTGGAACATGGGCCTGGAGAGGCAGTCTGGCCAAGGGAGTGCCCGCCCTCATTCCCCATTGAGCCCAGGGCTGTGTTGTTCTTGGGCTGCTGTGAAGAGGAGTCTTGCGGACATGGCCCGGGGCTTCTATTGCAGGCAGGGCTTTGGCTCTGTGCTGTGTCTGAAGGCCTGCTTTTACATGCTGATGGTTAGGATCCCCTGGGAGATGCAGAACTCTCCACCCTGTTGTTGAAGGACTTGTTCCTTTGATTATAAAACATTCCCCCAGTAAAAGTCATGTCATCCAAACCTTTGTTGCAGGTAACATCTTACTGTTGGATGGCAGAGAGAATTCTGAAAAACAGAGACTGATGCTCATCGACTTTGAATATAGCAGTTACAATTACAGGTAATAACATTAAAGTGAAAAGATGTTCTTATTTCAGTATGTTTCAATATTTTTATATGTTACAAAGCAATTATAGGAGAAAATAGGTCACAGTATCATTCTTCACCTGGAAGCTGGTGCATTTTGTCCCATTGGCCTGCAGTGGCTGGGAGGCTGTACAGCCCTAATCCCAGTTGGGTTGGGGTGGGCAGTGATGTGAGTAACCAGAACTCAAAATGTGTATTTTGTTGGCTTCAGAGATTATTCTCCTTCCACAAAGTACTGATTGCAGGAGCTCGCTCTTAAACGTGGGGCCGGTGCCGCTCTGCGCTGCATTCAGCTGCAGTTCTGGTAATCCCCGCTGGTTGTCTGTGTCACTGAAGTCATAAACGCAGGAACCTGGGAGAACAGCCCTTGCTGGGAGGGATGCTGTTGACTTGACCTTGTTCCGAGGAGCCTCATGGAATGGCAGTTTGTTCCATTCTCTGTCTCTTCTTGTCTCTTCTTTCAGGGGATTTGACATCGGGAATCATTTCTGTGAGTGGATGTACGATTATAGCTATGAAACGTACCCTTTTTTCAAAGCAAACATGCTGAAGTATCCCAACAGGAAACAACAGGTAGGAGTCATGTTCATGTACTTGCTCATGGGCAACTTACGTTAGTCAGTTTGAGGTAGTTAGGCTTGATTATATCTTAATTTTTAAAGATGTGTCACTGTAAATTGTGCAGTGGTTAAGCAGACCCTTTTGCTTTAAAATGTTATTTTGTGTCAAGAGCCAAACTTGACATTTGAGTCAAAACTTTTTGATCCCTGCGTCAGGGATGCCTGTATTCAGTCAGAGGAGGCAGCATCTTTTGTAGTTATTCCTAGTTTTTCCTCAAAAGTCCAGCCTCTGTTCTGCTTTCTGGCCTTATTTTTTCAGGATCAGTGTCTCTCCTCTGTTAATTTGCTCTGTGCAGACAGGTAATCCTTTGGGTACCATGACTGAGTCGCTGTTGTGTGTCCCGTTATCTGTCCTGAATTACAGGAGTCCAGTGGCTGTGTAGAGTCCTTCCTGCAGAATCTCCTCCTGGGACCCCCTCCACTCCAGTCCTCAGCCCATCTTTGAACCATTGGGTTGAGGATAAGTAGGTAGCAATACGGAAGCAGGCAGGCTGGGGAGAAAATACACTAAGCCTGCGCAGACCAACAGCCCCACCCACTCTTAGACCCCCAGTACAGATCGGCTCTTCCCCCAGGTCCCCCTGCCTGATCAGAAGCATTTCACAGAGGTCAAAGGGAATGAGGACGGATGCAATCAGGTGCTGCTCTGTAAACATGAGTACCACCTTAGCCAAGCACAGTGACAGTCTTCAGTAGGGGACCTACTACTAAGGGCAGCCCTTCAAATGTAGAGTTGCTGTTTTCCGGCCCCATGTGAAGCTGACTGTGATGAACTTGAGTATGTCCAAAGCAAAGTGACTAGATGGATCTGGACCTCACGGTCACGCTCTATGAGACCAAAGGGCAGAGGGGGGGCTGCTCAGCCCTGGGAGAGAAGTGCAGCAGCCTTCAGGCATGCGCTTGGTGCTGTGCTGAGAAGGAGGCAGTCCTACACAGCTGGGGGGCTCTGGTGGGAACTCTCAAATCGGGGGGAGGGGTTCTGCCATCAGTGAGAGAGCAGATTTCATCTTAATGGAAGGCAGAGCTGTGTAACCGCCAGCACTGCACAGCCGTGGAAATTAAAGGACGCTCCGTTCCTATTTTCTGGGAGGTTTTAAACACATGTAGTTGTTGGTCTTTATAAGATACCCTTTCTGCATCTGCTGAGATAATCATGTTATATCTCTTCAATCCATTAGTGAGATGTTTTAAAATGTTAAACAATCCTGAAATTCCTGAAATAAACTATTATTCTGAGTGAGTTGTGTTACTTTGTAATGCTCTGTTGGATCTAGTTAGGCAGTATTTTAAGAGTTTTACATCTATGCACATATCTGAAAGGGACCTTTAATGTTCATTTTTAAAATAGTTATTTGTATCTTCATTTGGAATAAAAATTAAACTAGTCTTATAAAATGAGTTGAGTGTCCCTTTTTGTTTCCTAGAACAAACTTATATAAAGTGATGTTCTTTAAAGTGTGGTAGACATAGCCTGGGAAACAGTCTGGGCCTAGAACTTTTGGGGAGGGAGGATCATGAATTACTGTTTCTTAGGGTGTCAATGTACTCAGATTTTCTGTCTTCATTTACCAATTTCAGCATTTAGCATCTCCCAGAAATTAACCCATCTAGTGTGATGGTGGGATTTTGGGTTTTAAAAAGGAATCTGTAGTTGAATCCCAGATGATGCCACTGGTAAGCTGTGACCCACTGTTGGTATGCGTCATTCTCCTCGTCTGCAGAATTTACTTTGTGGCTATGAGGAGTGAGTGAGTAGGCAGAAGCCAGTGCTCAGAACGGTGTCTGTTACGTAGAGTTTAATAGGTGTACAGCAGTCATCTCTGCTGTGCCAGGTTTACTTTGGGATCAAAGGCCACTTCCAGGACCTTGCCTGGGACAATGCTTGAACTAGAATGATGCTTTCTGGTGGGAGCTGATGTAACATGTGAAAGCCGAGTTTAGAATAAGGAGGTAGAAGAGGCTGTAGAGGGAGAGGTGCTCTATTCCAACTAAGTGAGCAGTCTCTGAGGGTCTCGCCCGGGAGAATAATTTACAAAGAAAATGAGTGTTGGTTTGCTGTGTCTGTGGCCTTTTGATACAGTATGAAATGTGGATGAATGAGGGATCTTACAAATCCTAATTCACATGTGGGACCTGGTAGGACCTTAGGTAAAACTCGCTTCTTTGAACCCAAACTGGATGTTGCCAGTTGGATAGGTGTGTCAGTAACCATGTATCTTAGAGGTGGAGAGGGCCCTTTGAGGTGTCCGGTCCAGCTCCTGCTCTGAGGGAACACCTGCTGATGAACCTCAGGCTACCCAGAGCCTCGTGCCTCGGTACTTGCAGCCGTGCTGCACGAACTCCAGCCTGCCTGGGGAGAGGGTTGTGTGGGCTGACCCTGCTTTGTTACCAGACAGAAGAAAACATGACAGTGGATCACATGAGGAAAAACAATTCTACCTCACTAGCTCCAAACCAGTAGTAGTTCCCCATACTTGTCTTGCCGATGTTAGCACTCTGACAAAAGCTGGTGGTCACTGCCAGATAAAGTGAGCTTCCCAGATCTCTGTGCCTGGGCGCAGCAGCGTGTCGCTCTCTCCCAGGCGGTCTCCGGGCTTCTCCGATGTGACCAGGGGAGTCATTATGTAATGCATCATAAGAGCTGTTAATATGAACTGCTTTTAACTGTCATTGATCTAACAAAATTATTTTTTTTTTTAAAGCTCCATTTTATTTCCAATTACTTGGCTGCATTCCAAAATGAATTTGAAAACCTCAGTAATGAAGAAAAGTCTGTTATAGAAGAAGAAATGTTGATTGAAGTCAATAGGTAATGGTTTTTCCTTTGCTGATTTGTAAAGACAGCTAGCTTCTTTATAGAACATATTTGGGATGCCTACTTGCAATTATGAGTATTTTAGCTGCTTTACAACCATAAAACTCCAGGACTTGTACTTTTTCAAAAGCAGAACATTTGGTACTTCTCCGTGTGACTGAGTGTGTTCTGATCTTTCAGATTTGAGCACACAGTAGGTAAGGAGAACAGGGTCTGTGTTCAGACAGGATGCTCGGATGGAGTTCTGAACTATAATCCATGCATAAGACTCAGCCGTACAAGGCTGCTGCCCCTGAGGGCCTGCACACTCTGCACTGATCCCCGTGGAGTAGAGGGTGTCATCTAATGTTTCTCCTAGAATATAATTAAAAGTTGTGAATTAGTTCTGAGTCTTACTCAACTCTTTTCAACAGCTTCTGAAAGCAGGACTGGGAACCTTCCAGATACAGAAGTCTAGACTCTATTTATTTCTACATATGCATGTCTTTAGTGAGAGGCTGCATTTCCTCCTGTTCTTCCAGGTGTCCTGTGAGATTATTTGGTAGAAATGACTGTTTCACAACCTAAGACAGGCACAGTTGCAGGGGGGCCATCAGGTGAGAAATTGGGGATCAACAGAGGTGAGGCTTAGAACCTCACCCCACCGTTCTCAGAGAAATCTTCTGCATCCGTGGATGTTTTATTGCCCTTGTCTAGCTTGGATTAACACTTAGTCTATAGGCACACACCTGATCATCTACATTTGCCCTCTTACAGCACTAAACTATGTTTTCTGCCTTTATCTTGCATCTACCTACCACTTCAGCATTTTATTAATAATAATAATGATAAGGAAGAAATGTGGGATTCACATATAAATCAAGTATAAAAATCAAACGAATATTCATATTTGACCTGATTGTTTGTAGTTCATAATACGTGATCAAAACCGAAAGTTTCTGTGATGACTGCCCTTGTACTGTTCACTATGTAACTTATTCACTATGTAAGAATTTGTTCACCATGTAAGAACTTGTTCATTATGCTTCAGAAGATCAGAGACTGATGAGAATTAGGCTTGGGGTGGATTAATCATTGAGCATTGAGCCCCCTATACAGAATTTTATTGTTGTTAACAACCATTTGATCAATAAATATGAGAGATGCTCTCTCAAAAAAAAAAAAAAAAAAAAAAGAAATGACTTTCAGTAACTTTAGCCCCCTTTTCCTGCCCACCCCACTGACCACAGCTTGCTTCTTGATGGCCTCCAGAGGTGTCCACACCCCGTCACTGAGCATGGGGCCACCCCAGTTGCCCCCTTGGCTCCACCTGCTGCATAGGTCTTCCCTTTCTGGTTCTTGAATGGATGGAAATAGAAAAATGGAGGAGGAGGAGACCCAGAAAGAAAGGGAAGCACCAAGGGGCTGCATGGGTCAAAGGCCACAAGAAACACAGTCAGGTGTGATGATGCAAAAGCGTTCCTTCCTGGGTTAGAGCTTTGAATGAAGACGACGTGCTCTTTCCTGTCTTGTCAGCAGATTCTGACAGCAGGGCTGGGGACCTTACAGATTCTGCAAAAGTCTGGACCCCTGTTTATTCCTGTGCACGCATCTCTTGAGTTACTCATATTCTTTATTCTGCATTTGAATGAAGCCCAAAGGTATTTTGAGGAGAACTTGGATTCTCGGTGACAGAGGGGTGTGGTATATGGCCTAGAGACGGTGCTGTGGCTCACGCTGTGTTCTGCTGCTCCTCTGTTCTGTGTGGGAGGAGGGCACAGTGTCATCCTGTCTCCTGGCAAAGGCAGCCCATTGTCCAGAGGCCTGAGTTTTCCTCTTGCCAATGAGCTTGTGGTAGGATTGCTGCTGCAGTCTGCTCACACGTGGCAGAGTGTTTCTCTGTGCAGCCCAGGCTTTGCAGTATGGCCACCAGAGCCTCTGTGTGCATCCTGTGAATGATGTGTGCCAGGGACAGGTGGTGGCTGTGTTCAGCCTGCAAAGCCACTTGCCACCAGCCAGACACAGGGAGAGGATGGCTTGGTGTGCCCGCTGTTCTCAGCAGCCTGTTGAGTTTGCTGATGGAGGCAGAGCGTGCCTCCCGATGAGGTAGAATGTCTGTCCAGCAGGAAGTGACCTCACAGTCATCTGACTGGTACCACACACCTCACGTGCTTTTCCTGCTTTTGTAATTACAGGTTTGCTCTTGCCTCCCATTTCTTCTGGGGACTTTGGTCCATTGTACAGGCCAAGATTTCATCCATTGAATTTGGATACATGGTATGTTTTGGGGATGGTTTTTTTCTTCTGCTCCCAGGAAAAAAAAAGTTAGCATGTATGTGAATGCTTGGTGATATGTGGCTTTCCTCACAGAGGGTTACCCATTCCCCACAAGGATCTGGACAAGGTGACCTGGCAGAAGTATAGTAGGCTCAGCCCAGAAAGCTGAGGGAGAAAGGGTGCATAATTTAAACCACTTTATTGATGCTGCATCTGCCCTTGGAGGGTGCCAGCAGTCCCTGCCCTCCCTGCCCGGACCTCAGAGGTCCGGCCCCGACCTCAGTCCCCTCACACGGGGACGCAGAGTGAAGGAGCGTGGGCTGCATGCCTGTGCCGCACAGTATTTTGTTCATCTGCTCCAGTCCAGTCTCTGGCCCGCAGCACCCAGCTTAGAGTTGGAAGCTGGTGCTGATTGAATTAGGCTTTCTATTTGTTGTAGGTGAGTTTGTACCGCCAGACTTGTCTTTTTATTCTAAGCTTAAGGCATTCCTTGACAAGGACCATAGCGAGCATACTCCCTGGGACAGGTGGTGGGAAATGACTAGTTGATTTTATCCTGCTCAGTTCTGTATTAGGAAGATTGCTGCTTCTAGGCAGAAGGTCTGGGTAATGCTCAGGTAATAAACAAAAGAAAAAAGGGAGATTTGCATTTTTAGAGCAGATTGGGAGTCATGGTCAAATGATGCTAAGACAAAGCAGACTTCAGAAGAGGAATATTACCTAAGATAATGTAGCATTTCATTATAGAAAGAGATCAGTTCATCCAGAGGACGTGAGAAATCCTAAGCGCACATGCACATATCTCACTTCAAAAGGCATAATACAAAAACTGACAAAGCAGAGAGGCAAATTCACCAAGAAACTTTCGCCACCTCTCCGGTGGCTGGGACCCGAAGCACAGCCAGTGAGGACAGCGCTTCTGTGGCACGCATTCTTGTCCAGTGAGCATGGACCATTCAGGGCAGACCATGTGCTGGACTGTCAGCAGCTCTCAAGTTTAAAAGGATTGAGGTAAAACAGAGTATGTTCTGATCACAGTGGAATTAAAAGTCAACAACCTCAAAAAAGATATCTGGAAAATTCTCAATTATTTAGAAGTTAATTATGTTTCTGAATAAGCCCTAGATCAAAGAAGAAATTAGAAGGATAATTAGAAAATATTTTGGACTGAATTACAATGAAAACACAGCATACCAGAATTTGTGGGATGTAGCTAAAGTAGTGTTAGAAACCTTACAGCTTTATAGCTTAAATGTTTGTATTAGATAAGAAAGTTCTCAGACCAGTGGACCTAAGCTTCTACCTTAAGAAGCTAGAAAGAAAAACCAATTAAGCCCAAAGTAAGTAGAACTGAAATAAAGGTAAGAGCAGAAATCATGGAAATTGAAAATGGACAAAAAATAAAATCAGTGGAACCAAAAGTTGATTCTTCAAAAAGATCAATAAAATTTACAAACTGCTGGCTATAAACTGAGTGAGGAAAAAAAAAGGACAAAGATTACTAATGTCAGGAACAGAGAGGATACCACTACAGATCCTATAGGTGTTAAAAGGGTAAGAGAAGTTTATGAACTTTTTGCCGGCAGATTTGAGAACTTGCGTGAAATGTGCAAATTTCTTGAAAGATACATTACCAAAACTGACATAAAAGAAATGGCCATATGTTTATTAAATAAATTTGAATTAATAATCAAAAACCTTCCTATAGAATAAACTGCAGGTCCTGGTGGATATCATCAAATATTTAAGAGAAAGAATACCAGTCCTGCACAAACTTGCAGAAAATAGAGGAGGAGCTCATTTGATGAGACTAGCATTACCCTGACACCCAAACTAGATAAAGACATCTTAGGAAACCTGCAGATGAAATCCCGTCATGAACATTACGCAAAAACATTATGATATTGGTAGAAATTAAATCCAACATATATAAAAGGATAATACTTTGTGACCAAGTGGCATTTATCCCTGGAATGCAAGGTCAGTTTAACATTTGAAAAACCTTAACAGGACAAAAACCATATAGTCATCTCAGTGAATGTAGGAGAAAAGCAGTTTACAAAATCCAGCACCTGTTCGTGGTTAAAAAAAAATCTCAGCCAACTAGGAACAGAGGGCAACTCCCTGAACCAAAGAGCATGTGTGGAAAACCTAAAGCTGTCGTAATCATTAGTCAAAGACCGGCCGCTCCTTCCCACCTCCACCCCACGCAGTAGGTCAAGTGTTCGCTCCTCCTGCTTCTCTCACAAGATTACTAGCGTGTCTAGCCAGTACAGTAAGGCAAGAAAAGAAAGTACAAAAATAATGGAAAGGAAGAAGAAAAACTGCCCTGATTTTATAGGTAACTGATCATGTACATGAGACTAACATTAAAAAACCCAACAAAAAAGTTATTTAAACTACAGAGTGAGCTTGTCAGGGTCACAGTACACAAGGTCAGTTACAAAAACCAAGTGCATTTGCACATGCCAGAAATGATTATAAATGAAAAATTTTGATTGTTTATAATGGCAAAAAGGAAACTAGGGAAAAAATTTTTAAAAGATGTATATAGTCTGTACACTGAAAACTAAAAATTGCTAAAAGAACCTAAATAAATGGAATTTATATATGGATTCAGAAAACTCAATATTGAGGTGACCGTTCTCCCCAAACTGATCTATATATAGAGTCTCCATGATCCCAGTCAATTTCCCCACAGGCTTTTTGGTAGAAATAGACAAGCAAATCAAAAATCTAGATTTTAGAATGTGGAGATGCAAAGGCCCTAGGATAACTAAGACACCAAAACTAGAACAAAGTTGGAAGACTCACCACCTGATTTCAGGACTTACACGACAGTGTGGTTTTGGTATAAAGCAGATGTCAGTGAGGTGGATCAGAAATGATTGCCCAGAAATAGACTCACACATATATAGTCCATTGGTATTCAATAGAAGGGCCAAGGTAATTCATTGAGGAGAGAATTAGATTTTCAAAAAATTATTTGGGAACAACTGAATAGCTCATAGGGGAAAAAAACAATGAACTTTTGATACCGTGCCATAACTTGAATTCACTTGAAATGGGTAATAGGCCTCATTGTGAAGATTAAAACTATTAAGCTTCTAGAAAACATGACAAAATCTCTGTGACCATAGCAAAGATTTCTTAGGTTACATAAAGCAGTAATGAGAGAAAAAAAATTTTTTTTTTATATTTGCGTTTGAAAGACACCATTAAGAAAATGAAAAGGCAAGCCACAGAGAAGTCTGTATCTGACAAAGGACTCATGTAGAATATATAAAGAACTCATAATCAGCAAGAAACCAAACAACCACTTTAGAAAGGACGAAAGATTTGGCCCAATAAGCATCTTTTCTTCTGCTTAATATAATTAATCATAAAAGAAACACAAGTTAAAACCCCAGTGAGATACTCAGCACATCCATGATGATGGCTAATTTAAAAAAACTGGCAGTACCCAATGTTTTCAATACAGAGCAAATGGAACTCATGTTACTGGGGAGATTGTAAAAGGGTGTAATCAGCCAGGAAAAGCCTGCCAGTCTCTTTACGTTAAATGTACACTTAGCACACAGCCCAGCATCCCTGTCTTTGCTGTTGATCCAGAGGAGTTGAAAGCATATTCCCACACCAAGACTTATATTCAAATGCTCACAGCAGCTTTATTTTTAATGACCTCAAACAACCTACTCGCCAGTCAGCAGATGAATAGATAAATACACTGCATTAGATCCATATAATCGGAAACTCCTCAGCAGTGAACAGGAATGAACCCCTGATGGACACAACAGCATGGATGAATCCCAGGGGCCGGTGAAAGAAGCCAGACACAAAAGCGCACATACTGGATGGTTCCACTTAAGTGAAAGCTTTTACTTATTAATAATAATAATACATGTAAAATAACTATCACAGGCCATAGTGACAGAAATCGGATCAGGCACCTGTGGCCAGAGTTAGGGATGGGGTTGACTGCAGAGAGACCTGGGAGCTGGAATCTCTGTTCAGGTTCACCAAGCTGTTGGCGCACTAGAGGTAATATTTATGAGAACTGCCAAACAGTATATTTAAAGTAAGTCCTTTTTTGTGGTATATACATTATATCTCAGTGTTAGTTTTTCAAAGTGATGATGTAATGGTGGTGGTTAGCAGTGCAGACTTTTGTGTGTGGAGTGGGTCATGAAGAGAGAGTTACCTGCAGCGATGGGCAGATGAGGCCAGACCCAGGGAAGTGCCACGCTTGGCTGCTCCGGTGGGAACAGGACTCCAGAGCGATTTCCTCCCTGCGCTCAGTGGTGCCTTAGTAGGCGTGCTGAGGGGCTCCTGAAGATGGGCAGCACCTTCTTTCTTGCACCTTTGCTCTGCACTTGCCAACCCCCAGGACTCTGGCTTTGGAAGAGGAGCCTTTGTTATGTCTGTGGCGTCCTAGGTCAACCAGATGGTGGATATAGACAGCAGCCCCCATCTGGGTTGGCAGGCTGGGCTGGCTGGGTGCTGACCCAGGCACATGTGGGCAGGGCCGTGGCAGGGCTGTCTAGAGCAGCTGGGCTCCCAGCAGCCTGTGGGCAGGCAGGACTGCTGGTGAGGCCGCTCCTACTTGTGTCTCCTAGGACTACGCCCAAGCTCGGTTTGATGCTTACTTCGCCCAGAAGAGGAAGCTCGGGGTGTGATGGTGGGGAGGACCCCTCGCACTGCACCTGGACGGTGTGGGCAGCTGCTCCGGCGGGCCTGAGCCCGGAACCACACCTGGGGCTGGAAGGTGGGGGGGGGGGGCTTGCTGCCCGGCACAGATGTGTATGATACAAAAGACTGTATTTACAACTGAGTGACATTTATTTCCTATCTTGTTCACGATTTACTGGGACTCTGCGGTGAGATGGGGAAGCAGAACTAGAATACAGTAGTGCAATATCTCAGAATCCTTTTAATCCAGAGAAGTCATTAATATCTGGGGCCTGCAGCTCCCAGTCAGACTGTAGACAGCAAGAGTAACAGGGTTACTGCAGGTGCTTTTTTTGGCCAATGTTGATTTTTAAAGTATTTTAATTAACATGCTGGTGAACACTGTGACCAGGCCCTCTAGGTGACTGTGTGTAGACACTGCCCGCTCCCCAGTGGCGAGCGAGCAGAGACTGACTGTGACGTTGCTTTGCAGCCTGACCTCTTCTCCAAAAGCTGCTCCTTCACCCTTTAGGTCCAAATGGCTGACGCTCAAGTTGGCAGGCTGCACATGACATACGCGAGCTGCTGCCTGCGCGCAGCAAGGATGACTGTAGCTCCTTGGGGCCTGTTATACATACTTGGTTATGCTGATGAATCTCACCCTGGAGGCAGCCTCGGCCGTGCCCTCCTCCTAACTGAACAGGCCGTATTAACCTCAGCTCTGGAGCAGGCAGGGAGCCATGGCCACAGAGGGCCACTGCCTGGACAAGGAGCAGCGCAGGGACGTGACACATGCCTCTTGTCTGCTTTCCCAGCAGGGAGCAGGCTTCTTGTGTCCTGCTTTCTGCTGCTTTTTCTCCTTCACCTCTGCTCAGCCAGGAGCTGGGGCTTCTGTGATAAGGCTGACTGCCCTAGGGCTGCAGTGTGCCGCGTGCGGAGAGGGAACCCTGGCCTCAGCTCTGTGGCCAGTTCCCCACCGTCACTGCTCCTGATGTCCCTGACGTGTTCGTTCTGGTGGGAACAGCCTGTATGTGGGATGTGGGGGCTTGGACAAAGTACAGCTGTGAAATCTGTATATAGGAGATGTCCTTTGGGATAAATGTTTTTTAACTCTGAACTCTTGTTTTTTGTGTATACATTCCTGCTACTGTGAAGATTGTACCATATAGACAGCAAAAAAATAAAAATCCTTCCTCAGCTGTCACCCTTGATGTCACCCTGAGTCTCTGGGGGGGGCTCCTCTCTTTCTCGTGCCCATGAAAGGCTCCCAGTGTGTCTGGAGGCAACTGGATGACGGGCCAGCACAGGAGGGAGACCTTCCACTGGTCACCCTTCTAGACATTTAAAACTTTAACCAGGTGAATGTGTTTTGATGTCCAGGGGACAGAACTAAGGTAAATGGTGCTGCACTCCTCACAGGAGCTCCCAGCCCCTCTGTGCCCGCAAGGCCGTGCAGTCATCTGGTCCTGAATCAGGGCTCTGTTCCAGCCCCCCTTCCCTGAAACACCAGGCTCACGTGCCATTTCCTCAGCTGAGATGCTCTGGAGCCAGATCTTCAAATGGTGGGTCCTTCCCATCCTTCACCGGGCCTTTCTGAACCCCTCCATCTGAAGCGGTGCCATTCTGTAGACCACCTCACCCCACTTTCTCCCTGGCCCACCACTTTTATTCTCTATGCCTGGCTTTTCCTGAAATTCGATTTGTTCCCTCAGATGTCTCCTGCGTTAAACCCAGAGCTCATGTGAGCAAGCGCCAGGCCTGTCCACAGTGCAGTTGGCCTGCCCATCCCTGTGGCACCTGATGATGACCTCCACACCCCAAAAGTGCCTACTCCAGTGCCTTTGCATGTGCCAGTCTCACAGTGGCCAGATGTCTCCAGCCAGGCTGTCAGCTGTCATGTGTCAAAACCAAGGCAGGGTCTCCACCTGGAGTCACCCTGCCTCTTCCCAAAATGTGCCACACATTCAGCTCTGAGCATCTGCTCAGGGTATGTCTGTCATTCCCCCCAACCCCACCCTGCCGTGGGTCTCTGCCCAGCTCTGCTCCCTAGGAAGGTGGAAGCCTGGGGCCCTGGGTTCAGTCCAGACCCATCTGCAGCTTTCCTGAGCCCCATGTACAGCTTCCTCTGTTCCTAACCAGACACTGCTATCAACATTTCTCAGAGCCAGATCTCTGCCAGACGTAGGGTCACCACAGAGCTGCCCATACCCCAGCCTGGCATCTGGGGCCCTGAACAGTGTGGTCTCAGATCTAAGGGACACCTCCCAGCAGCTGGCCAAATAAGAGCCACAGTCATAGGGCCTGGCTACCTGGTTCACTGTGCCCAGGGCATCTCTGGCCTCAAAGTGGCCTTTGTTCCTGGGGCCTCCAGCCAGAAGAACCACTTTGCAGCTCCTCGGCCAGAGAAAGCAAAGCCTCTAAGCATTGGCTCTGCTGCCCTGCTGGTGGGAGAACCCAGGCCAGAGAGCCCTGCAGGATAATTCCCCCACCCCGCCAGCCAGAGGAAGGTCTCAGGAGGACTGCTGACCCAGGGAGGGCTGGACTGTGGCCTCGGCTGAGGGGGACGCACGGCCTGGAGTCCAGTTCAGCATTTTTCCTGGCCCTTCTGGCCATGGGTGAGTTCTGGGCTGCCCTGGCCAGCCTTTACCTATGACAGTGGCCGTGGGGGTGTGGACACCACTGCCCCATGTGGAGTGCGAGGTCAGGCTGGGTGTCCCACCTGCTCTCTGCTTCAGAGCATCTTCAGTGACTGGAGCCAGTGCCGGTGCGAGGGCGTGGCAGTCATGCCAGACATGACCCTCCATGCCCAAACATAACTCTCACAGCCTGTCTGCACACCAAGGATGGAGAGCGCCCTCTCCCTGGCTCAGGCTGGAAAGACGTTCCAAGCTAGAATGTGCCAGAAACATCCCCCCTTGGTCCTAGTTCTGCCCCCACCTTCACCTCAAAAGTCTGGGATTATTGTAGATGTACTCATGGGCCCTCTCCCTGACTGGCCCAGGCCCCAGATCCTAGACTGGTACCTCTGCATCCCTCACCCCCCTCAGCTGCAAAGACAGGCACGGAGGCTGGCAGGACCAGCCCATGCCCAGAGCACAGGCACTGCCACACAGCCTCCCCCGACCCTGGTGCTCAGACAGGACCGAGAGTTCCTGGGCCCTCCACTTTATTCCTTGCTGGCCTCAGCGAGGTAAGGGGCAGGGGTCACCAGCATGGCCATAGGTGGCCACTAGTCATCCTCCACAGCGAAGGTGAAGGGGCTCAGCTTGTAGCCGGTGCCAGAGTAGAACTTGTTCTGGAACTCCACCCTGGGCGTGACAGGGGAGACCAGTAAGGGGAAGGCCCCACTCCATGCCACCGAGCCCGCCCATGGGCCACTCACCAGTGCAGCCGCAGTGCGTGCAGGAAGGCTGAGAGTCCCTCCATCACCAGCAGGATGGCCACGGTCAGCACAGCGAAGGCGGCAAAGATGGGGACCAGCACCACAGCTGCCACACCCACACTGCGGCCTAGGCCCAGGCCCCCACGCATCACCATGGCCCACAGGACCTCTGACAGTTCTGTGGGTGGAGGAGGGCAATGGGGAGCAAGGGGGTTGAAGCGCCTCTTCCTGTGGAGCTGACCCTCTTGACGTCCCCACTTTACAGAAGGGAACACTGAGGCCCAGACAGGTGACCCACCCAGGCGGCTACCGTGTACATGTGGAAAATGTTGCCAGGATGACCCATGGCCAGCCCACCCAGTGCAGCCAGGTCACTCACGGGCATGAGCCAGGCTCAGGGCCCAGAGGCGCAGGTAGGAGGCAGTGTTGGAAATGCAGCCCAGGCAGAACTCAATGGTGTGGATGGCCTGGTGCATGAGCACCTCGGAGAGGACAAACTGCGGGGAGTGGGGGCAGTGAGGGCAGGCCGGCTGGCAGCCACATCCCCACTTGAGGGCCCACACCCACCTTGGCCTCTTGGTTCCCTGGGCACCCTGCCTTCTCCTCATCAGAGCCCCAGCCAGACACCGATGCAGCAGAGGAGTCCAGAAGCCCAGTCTTGTCCTCATCCTGGGGGTGGGGAGCAGGCAGCATCAGCAGGCCCCAGCCCCAGGGGCCCTGCACGACCCCCTCCTGCCTGCTCTCAGCCGCTCGCACAGCCCAGCAGCGGCGCCACCTCGCCGACGGCCCTCCCGCCACGGGCCCCAGCCTGTACCAGCTGCGGGCCACCGGCTCTCTTCCTCAAGTGGCGGCGGTGCTGCCAGTGCAGGAATAGGGGCGTGCCAAGCAACAGGATGGGCACCATGGCCAAGGCCAGGACCACCAGGATGGACTGCACCACCTCCTGCAGGGAGGGGGCTCGAGTCAGGATGCCCCCTGTGAGCCACACACCCAGCATGGGCCACACAACCCAGGGCCCAGGGAGACTGCAGCCCCGTCCTCCCCCAGGGCCCCTCACTGAGTAGGGACATTGTCCCACAAGGGATCCTGGGGGCAAACGGCCTGCCAGCCCCCTCGTGCCTCCCCTGCCCCTTCCACCTCGCTGTAACAGCTGAATGCCTGCATCCCTGTTTCTCGGAGGATCTGCAGCTCTCTGGCCCAGTGCCCCTGGGGCCCACAAGGGGGTGTGAGCCAGCATACCCACCCCAGCGCACCTGCCCCAGGAAGAGTGGCTGGTTGGTGGGGCTGCTGGAGAAGAGGAACATGTTGATGAAGTGGATAAGGAGGCTGGGGGCTGAGGCGGCGCTGGCGGCCGAGACTCGCAGCCACTTGTAGACAATCAGGAAGACAAGGTAGCCAAACAGCCCCAGCAGGAAGACCAGCTCAGGCAGCGTCTCCAGCAGCAGTTTGTGCCAGTGGCCAAAGTGCCTGGGCAGGAGCAGGGCCAGGTCACTGGGTCACCAGGTCACTGGGCCACCCTGGCCTTGCCTGGCCCCCATGCCTCCCAAGCGGGCCTCACATGTGGTTGAAGACTCCCAGGAGCACTCCAAAAGCCATGTGCGTGACCCCCAGGATGACGGACATCTTCATCTTGAAGGAGTTGAGGAAGCTCAGGTGGTTGACCGCCAGGCTCCAGACCTAGGGTGCCAGAAAGGGTAAGGGTCACGCAGGGGCCTCCCGCCCGGGTCACTTGTCAGCCCGTTTGCCTCCTCCTGGGGCCTCGGCACAGTGTGTCACCCGCCCTCCAGCGTAGGGACAGCAGAAGGGAGTGGTTAGGAGCACACATGGAGCTGGGCACTCCAGCTTGTCCCAGCTGCGTGGCCATGGGCCCACAACCTGTGCCGTGGCTTCCTGATCTGTAAAACGGGAATAATGCTCAGGTGGGTCTCATGGCGCTGCTGAGACTAACTATAAACTCATTTCACCTAAAGGGTTCAGAACAGTGCCAGGCACAGAGGAGGCTGTGGAAGACCCCGGATGCTGCCCTCACCAGGGCACATGTCCCTTTCTGAAGGGCTTCCCTACCCCTGCCTTGCCCCCAGCCTGCTGAAGGAGGGCTGAGTGAGCCAGGCCACCTGGCTGGGACTCACGGGGTCGATGCCGAAGGGGTACGGTCCTCGAAAGACGTCGGTGACATTGGGGTCCAGGGCGAGCAGCGGGTTCTGTGCCAGGTACGTGTTGCTGTAGCAACAGCAGGAAGGCGGTCAGGGACGGAGGGGTTGCGGGGCCAGGGGTGGCCGGGGCGCCTGGGTGGGGCGGAGGCCGCGGCCAGGCCTCACCTCCAGCCAGAATGATTGGCCATCGCCGCCGCGCTCCAGCCCGAGGGGAAGATGGTGGTGGCGCGGCTGAAACACTCGTTGTAGATGAAGCCGGTGTAGATGGAGAACAGGCCCATGAGCAGGAGCAGGTAGCGGCCGCTGAAAAAGGTCCTCCAGATCTGGGGGCGGGGCGCACCGTGAGGGCCTGCTCAGGCCGTGCCCCGCGGGGCCCCCACCCGCCCTTACCTCGTTCTGCATCGTCCTCACTGCCGGCTGGTTCTCTGCCAGCACCATGGCCAGGGCGAAGAGGAACATGAGCAGCCCGTGGCCCACGTCGCCGAACATCACGGCAAAGAGGAAGGGGAAGGTGATGATGGTGTAGGGCGCTGGGGGCAGAGGGGTGTGTGGTCAGCCGGGCCCACCGAGAACCTTCACATCTCTGTACAAATCACCAGGCCCTGAACCCAAGCTCTGGAACCCCAGGCAATTCGAAGGTGGTGTTTGCCAGGCAGGGATGCCAGACCACTCGCTGCCTTCAACAGCCTACCACCTACTAGCTGTGTGACCCTAGGGTAGTGACAACCTCTCTGAACCTCCAATTCCCCATGTGTAAAACATAGATAACACTACTAGCACTTCATTCGGCTACTAGATACAAGTGTCCATGGGCAGTACCTGGCAGACCCCAGAACTCTATACAAAGTCATAATTCTAGCTATTGTCATTTGCAAGAGCTTTAAGCAGAAGCACACAAAGCACAGAGCCCAGTGGCAGTCCTGGATGGCACATGGCAAGTTCCAGAAGGCCCAGCTGGTTACTTAATCTCAGAGGTCTTGGTCTCCCTTCAGTAAAATGGGAAAATTTCCTGGTGGGTGTTAGGAAGATTCCAGTGCTCCTCCCTGTCAGGGGTTGAACTGTGCCCCCCAAACACACATGGTGGAGTCCTAACTCCCAGGAACTCACAAACCGACCTGGAGACATCTTTACAGATGTAATCAAGTGAAAATGAGGTCAGTAGGGGGGGCCCTGACCCAATGCAAATGGTAGCCTTGCAAAAAAGGAAGCTGGGATACAGCTGTGCAGGGAGAATGCCATGTGGACCTGAAGAAGCTCCCTCCCAGGCCTCAGAAAGGACCAGCCCAGCCCTCACCTTGACCTCGACCTCCAGCTTCCAAACCAGGAGACAATAAATACCGGGGGCAGTTCCAGCAGCCCTAGTACACTCCCCCCACTGCCTGGGGAGTTGGTGGCATGTCAGCAGCCGTGGCACTCGGGGGGCCAGGCTTGCTCTGACTGCACTGTGTGATCAGAGGAACTATGGGCAGAGAAGATGTGGCAGAGGCCCCAGATCAAGTTCCGGCAAGCTGACCCTGGTCATGGCCGCCCAGCCTCAGATCCACGCTCACACCCTGCCTATACCACCCTAGGGACTCCAGCACCCTGCCTCTTGCCTGCTGGGTGATGCAGGACCCCTCCTGAAAGGGGCCCCACCACGGTTCACCCCCCACACCCATTCTTTGGGCTCACACAGAACTCGCTGTGGCGCCCACCCAGTGACCAGGCAGATGCTGGGCCATGGGCCACAGCGCCACCGCAGCCAGCCTAGCTGCAGGGAGCGGTGTCTGGAGGTGGGAGAACCGGGCAGAGGACAGACCGGGTACCACAGGCCTCAGGGTGCAGACGGGCCAGAGAGGGCAAGCGCCAGGGCCTTTGCAGCCATGCCCCTGACCCCAGGATGCCTCTGGCAAATGGGAGGGGCCTGCTAACCACCCAGCTCCAGCGCACTGGGGGCGGGCACCATGCTGACAAATCTCTCCCTCTTTGTCAAGGTCTCAGGAAAATGCAGGCTTTTATAAAAACCAGTTATAACAGTGGCTCTCGCAGCAGATACTCTCATGCTTTCCAGGCACCCCCAACTCTGGACAGCAGCCACCATGGGCCACATTCAGGGCCGCAGCCCCAGTGGGTGGGAGGGCACCGAAGCGGCTGCAGCCAGTCAGCCAGCACATTGAGACCCGCACACTGAGGTGTCATCTCTGTTCCAGAGCTCCCTGCAGGGCCAGGCCCAGACCCACCTCTCCCCACTGCCTGCCCCACTCCTCCCCCCTCAGCTCCCCCCTGACTGCTCCCTCATTCCCTGGGGTCCCTTACTGGTTTCTCCGGGGAGCAACTCTCTTAATAGACCACTTGCATCAGTGTCTCTACCTCAGGGTCTGCTTCTGGGAGACCCCGACCTAACACCCAATTAATTCAAACTTCCTCACAGTGTGGCCAAACAAAACACATCGGCAGGGTGACTCGGCTTCACGGACTGCTGGCTGGCAACCTCTGACGACTGTTAACTTCCTCGGCACTGCTCCAAGGCCTGTCCTATTAGTCCCATTTTACAGATGAGGAAACTGAGGCTCAGAGACGCTAAGTAACTTATCAAGGCTATGAGTGAGACTTCAAACCTGAGACATCTGACTGCAAGGCTGCCTAATGTTTGCATGACCCTGGTTGGCTCCCTGTGGGCTTACCAAGGGGCCTTGCTGGGGACAGACCTGAGCCCCACACTTAGGACGGGCAGTGTGTCTCTAACCTCAAGAGAGCAGGACAGGCAGGCCCCATGTGGAGCCGCTGCCCTCCCAGGCTTCCACCCAAGTCAGCAGCCTTCCTCCCAGGCTGGGGCTCTCACCGGGGTTGACCTCCTGGTAGCAGCCCACACCGTAGGCGTCCACAATGCCCTGGAAGCTGGCCGTGAAGCGGTTGGTGCGGATGAGAGTGGGGGGCATGTCCTGGCAGGGGATGCGGTGGACCACGGCGCTCACACCTGCCTCACTCTGGGGCACCCGGCAGGTAGACAGACAGATGAGACTGATGCTGGGGGCCTTCGGGGACCCTCAGCCCCCAGCCAGGCCCAGCTGGGAATGTGGAGCACAGGGGGGGCTCACTGGGAAGTCGGGCAACCATCTGTCTCTGTGAAATAGGACGACCAGCCCCACATGCCCCAAGTCAGGTGGACTTAGGGAGAACCAGAGATCAGCTGGACCAGAAACCGCTTGGGGGATGCTACTCCTCATCCAGGTGGCCCAGGAGAGCAAGATTGCACATGTGAGCACCTACCACGCACCAGCAGCCTGTGGTGTGTGGACACCACGGTGGCTCCTGGAGGCAGGGTCACCACACCCATCCCACAGATGAGGAGCCTGAGGCTCCCTCCAGACGGCTCGGATCACAGGGCCAGGACCTGCTAAGCCTGCATTTGAACCTGGTTTCTGACTTGACAGAGAGTGTAGTCTCCAGGGTGTGAGGGCCTGTCCCAGGGGCGCTGGGAAGGCAGGGGGAGGGCTTGCTGGGCAGGGGCCATCAGGGCAGACTCCCTGGAGGCAGAGCCCTAGCAAAGGAAGGCATGGCAAGGGGAAGAAGGTTGTGAGGCAGAGACAGGTGCCTATCTGGAAGCAGAGAAGGGTGCAGACCCCCACCCTGCTCACCGAGCTGTCCTGCAGAGCCTGCTGCAGGGTGGGCAGGTCGTGGGTGGCGCACCAAGCCTCCGCGATGAGGCACTTGTGTGTGGCGCTCACGCTGCACTGGTTAAGGGCCAAGTACACGGCCTTCATTTTGCGGATCTGCACTTGCCAGGGCGGCAGCAGCCGCTGCACGCGGCCCAGCACCTGGCTCAGGAAGCGCTCCGTCTCGCCCAGGACCTGCGGCCAGAGCTACGGTCAGGAGGGGCAGAAGGGGCCGTCAGCGGCCGGCCGGCCCAGGGACCCACGCCCACCTCACGCAGCTCCTGGCTCTGCTGCTGCAGCAACTGCAGGGCTCCACGGCGGGCTTCATCCTGCTCCGCGAACGGGAAAACGTGGCAGTGGAAACTGGCAGGCGGGAGAAGGGCTGACGTAAGTAGGTGTGGGGGCCCAGGCTGCGCAGAGGTGACGGGCAGGACCTGGGCACAGGGGCAGTGGATGGCCATCCCCCGGGGGGCTCACCAGTCAGTGATCTTACGAATCTTCTGCCCGATCTGCTCACCCCAGTAGGAGATGAGGAAGGTCATCCATGTCGCTGGCTCACCCTGCCGGAGGGGGTGCCCAGGTGACCCTGCAGGCCTGGCTCCGCCCAGGACACACCCCCAGCCCGGGACGCCCAGCCCGCTCACCGTCACAGGGTCCTCCAGCTGCTGCTCCGTCTCCCTGAAGCTGGCAATGAGGAAGCCACGGCAGGCCCTCCAGAGCAGGCGCTCCAGTGCGGCGGCCTTCTGGGGCTCCACGGCGCCTGCCACGAAGCTGCCAGGCAAGGAGGCGCTGGCTGGGCCGGTTCGCCCTCCCCACCATGCCTCAGCCCCAGGGGCAGTCCACAGCGAGGAACATTCTGGGCCCGAGGCAGGGGAGTGAGGGCACTGGACAGGTCTGAGCTGGGTCCGGGCCTCTGTGGCTGCCAGGGCAGGGCACAAAGCTGCCCCTCACTTACTTGACCCTCAGGTCCTGGTGGGGTCCTCCGGGGGCCTCGAGCAGGGGGGTACTTTCCAAGGATCCGTCAGTGTACGTGGCTGCCAACTAGGAGCCAAGAGGTACCGTGAGCCCCGGCCCAGACGGGGGCTGGCACCCCCTCCCTGTGCCCTCACCCGTGCTAGGGCTGACCGGGGGGCCACGGCCCTGGCCCAGCACTGCCGAGTGGAGCTGCAGCTGGTGTAGCTGGGCCCGCAGGGACTGCTGGTTGCCCCGCACATCCCGGAGCTCCTGTGCCAGGCGATCCGTCTCCTCCTGGATGAGCAGCAGGTCGCGGGGTGGGGGTGCTGGCAGTGCCTCCTTGGGAGGGGGCAGTGCCAGACCAGCCCGCCGCACCTCCTCCTGCAGGAAGGCTGCATGCACAGGGATGGACATCAGGGGAGGCCACTCAGAGGCCACCACCAGCTAATGGCCACTGCTAGCTAAGGGTTAGCTAACATCTAGAGGACCCCAGATGCCGCCCCAAACACCACAGGACACCAGCTACTTCACTGGGTCTGACATCCCCAGAAGAGCCCCAGGCCAAACCTGCACCCCGCAGATCCATCCCCTCCCTCCGAGCTCCTCCAGGCTGCTCTCCCTCCCGAGTCAGGGGTCCTCTTGGTGGGCCGGCCCTAGCATGGCAGGGCCTGGGACGAGAGCTTGCATGCAGGCCCATGTGGTACCTGCTTGGTTATTTAAAAGCTATCACTCAAGCTAACCATAAACGTGCTCCATCTTCCCAGCCAGCAGGCTCCTCGTGGCAAGGGTTGCCAGAGCAGGGCCCAGGCAGGGGTCTCTCCTTCCCTGGTCTAAGGAGCTGCTCCTTGGAGCATGTGACCTAGATGCTCACCTTTGCCTACCCCAGCAGAGAAAGCTCTGTGCCTCTGCCCTGCTTAGAAACCATGCTAGCACCCACAGACTGAATTCCCAGGCTGTCATGTATTCAAGGCCTCCAAGCCAGCCTTGGCCTGGGCCCTCTCTGCTCAGCTCACTCAAGGCCACCCTGTTCTCTGAACACCGCACAGACCCCAGCCGCCCTGTCCTGGCTTTGCAGAGCCTGGTCTGGACCTCCCTTCTCTGCCTTACACCTGGGTGACCCAGACTCTTCCTTTCAGACCAGCACCTCTTCCAGGAAGCCTGCCTGAGATTTAAGCCTAGAGTCAACTCACTGAATGTCTTCTCCAGCTCCTCACAGCGACGAACGTCCACCACAAAGCGTCTCTGGAAGGCACTCACCGAGGCATTGAGCTGTGTTTGCACACAGAGGGGTCAGTTTTCTGGGGAGGGAGCCTGGGAGGCCCCCACCCTGGGGCCCAGGCCATGGCCGCCCACTCCAAAAAGGGCTGAGTGCACCATGAACCTCCACATGCCCAGCTGGAGACAGACCAGACCCCGTGTACTTGGGAAGGGTGTGACATGCCAGGGCAGGGGGTGGCCTCAGCCTTGAGGAGAGCTGGCCTTCCTAAGAGCAGGGTGTCTTATTCAAGCAGACTGCCAATATTCAAGCGGGCCTGGGGGCCACGAAGGGAGCTGATGGGGAGCCGTCTCGGGCACCTGAGGACGAGGCCCCTCCCCCAGCCATCCAGGCCCCACTCACGTCTCTGAACTCCACGAGGCCCAGCTCACCGAGCTGGCCCACACAGGTGTAGGCCGCAGCTGTGGGCAGGAAGAGCTGGACCAGCACCACTTCCTCGCTCCGGAACATGGAGCCCATGGTCCTGTGCGGCAGGTAGGGGTGGAACTCAGGGCAAGCCACAGTTAGTACCCAGCTGGGTAGGAATTCTGTGTACCTCAGCTCACATAATCCTGGAAGGTCCTGCCAGCACCCTATCTGATAGATGGGGAAACTGAGGCCCAGGAAGCCTCTATGGGGTGCTGAGTCACACAGGAAGTACAAGCACAAGTGGGGGTGGAGCCCACCTGGGCTGACCCCACAGCCTGACCCTCGGCCCACCCTCAAGCTCTTTCCTGGCTGGCTCTGCCCTGGCCCCGACCCCTGTGACACTGGCTCTTCTCACATGTGGTTTCTGCTCCACTGCCCCTCCTCTGTCACCTTCCTGTGCCCTAGATCCTGCTCAGACTGCTGGAGGCCCCAGGCCGAGGGCTGACCCCAGCAGCCAGCTCCTGGTCGAGTCCTGAGTCCTGGTCTCTCTACCTTGGGGGAATCTGTGACAAATGACAGGGCTGAGCTTGGGACTGTCCCCACAGGCAGCTGGAGCCCTCCTCCTGCCCTGCAGTGCTGAGGGGTCAGAGAGGCCTGGCAGCGGACGCTGATGAAGGGGGGGACTTCCCCTGAGGCCGAGGCTGCCAGCAGCAGCCAGTAAGGATTGGGCGGGAGCAGCCTTCCAGGTGTCGAAACCCGCAGAAGTGAAACTGGAAACAGCGGGGCAGGAAGGGCCTGTCAGGGCCTTGCTCAAATGCCCAGCGCCCTGCAGATGCCCCAACCCACAGGCCGGGATCTGTGCCTCCTGCTCCTGGGGCCCAGGGCCAGCCACTTCCCCTCTGTAGGACTCAGTTTCCTTAGCTCTCAAATCGGGGGGAGGGCACAGGCACACCCACTGAGAGGGTGAACGCTGGGCAGAGCGCCCCGCCTGCTGTCTGGGCCCGCCGGGGCCTGCCCAGTTGGTCACTTCCTCCCCTGGACCTGGTTTACTTCAGTCTAAGGAGGGGATGTGGCTCCGTCCCCAGCCTGTCCCCAGCCAGGGAGAGGAGAAAATGCCAAGGGCTGAGGCTGCAGAAGGGCTGCGCCCTGGGAATGTGGGCAGGAGGGGCTGGGCAACATCCCCAGAGCGCCAGGGAGCAGGGCTCAGAGCCCTGCCCAAGCTGTGACTGGCTGTGTAAACTTGGGGGAGACTCTTGCCCTCTCTGGACCTCCACTTCCTCTTTGGGTGAATGGCATTTGGCCACCCCAAGCCAAAGAGGATCTGGGCAGGGTGAGGACAGAAATAACCAGAGCCCCCATTTAATCCCTTCACCCATACTACTTCGTTTAACCTAATGGCAAGCCTGCGGGAAGGGGCGCCTGAACCCGGGCCTTATCGACGCTCACTGGAAACTTGGAGAGGTGAGGGCTGAGACCAGAGGGTCAGCAGGCAGCCAAGCCAGGCGGGAGCCAGGCCCTGGGACTGCAGGTTCAGAAGTCCCAGTGCACAATATGTGCTCAGGGCAGGGCTGTTCTCTGCCATGGGCACCCCGAAAGACTGGGCTGGCTAATGGGGGGTTGTAGGGAGCTAGGTGGGGGGCCTGGGGGTGCAGCAGTCCTGGGCAGCAGCTGGGGCCAATCCAGCCTGGTACTCGAATTCACAGGGCCTTTGGGCCTGGACACTTCCGTTGGGTGGGACAAGCTGTGATGGGCAAGGGTGTGTAGGGGCCTGGTCAGGCCCGGTCCTGGCACTTGGGGTCTCCACTGGTTTACCCCCTATACCTCATCCTCTCTGGCCCCTGACCAAGCCAGGGGCCACCCCAGTCCTGTTTACAGAGCAAATGAAGGTGCCTCCGTCCTGCGGCCTTCAGGGTCCGACTCCGGCCCACTTCGGACCCCACGGCCCTCTCCTCGTCCCTCAGGAGGCTGAGGCTAAGCGGAACTTCTCCTGGAGCCCACCAGACCTGTCCCCTGAGCTCCTGGCCCACGACGGTGAGCCGTGCTGGAGGGGGTCTGCGGCCCCCCCATTCCAGGCTGGGAGGCTCTGCAGTCAGAATGACCCCCTTGTCTCCAGCTCTGCCTCTTCCTGGTTGGGTGAGTCTCAGCTTCCTCATCCGTAGAATGGGTCCCTCCCTCCAAGATGCCACAGGAAAGGAAAGGCCTGAGCGCCGCCACCACACCCTGCAGAGCTGGGCTGTCGATGCTAGCAGCTGCTAGCACCCCAACCTTCTCTTCCCCCCGTTCTTCCTCCTGCTGGTCACCTCTGAGGCCCCCCGACACCCAGCCAGCCAGCAGACTGAGGGCATCCACTGACCCAGCTGAGTGGGGCTCCAGGACCCCCTTTCCCGGTGCAGGGGAAGCTGGGTTGGCAGGCAGAGCCACGGCCTCTTTAGACCCCGCAGGGGGCACTCACCCGAGGTCGGCAGCACGCGGCGCCGCTCCGCTCTCTGGCTCTACGTTCCCAGCAGCGCCCACGCAACAATCTTCCCCGGGCGGGGCGGGGCATAGAGGGGGCGGGGCCACGGGAAGCCCCGCCCCGACCTCCCCCCAAAGGCCTGGGATCCGCGGGGAGGAAGCAGGGCCGAGGGTCTCGCGCGGCTTGACTTTCTCGGCGGAGGCTGGGAGAACATTCGGCCACTGGGGCGAGCAGGCCCTGAGGTGGGAGCGCGGGTCTACGCGGCCGATGTGGGGAGCGCGCCGAGCCCTTACCGGCTGGCAGATGGGACCCCACCATCTAGAGAGCTCGCTGGGGCAGGGGCAGATGGGACCCAGCGTTCTCGGGCCCGGGTGTCCCCAGCACGCTCTCCCACCTCGGATACCCCTCCCCACTGCACGGGGCCATCCAGGATAGGGGCCTGGCCCCAGGCCCAGTGCCTGTGTCCTTGGGTGGGTGGCTGTGCCTCCTGAGCCTCTTTCCTCGACTGTAGCGGGACATAGAGGGCCAAGCCGTGATTGTGTTGTTCCGCCCAGGGCCCCACCCCCAGCAGGTGCGGGGCAGCGCTCTGCATTAGCTGTTGCCCCACCTGCCGCTGGGGGCGTCCCAGTGACCTTGCTCCTAACTTGCTTCTTGCAAATTCAGGGGTCTCAGCGTCACTGCACTGGGGCTCACGACTGCCTAGCTACCTGCACTTCGGACAGGCTGGAACCATACCCACTGGAGACCAGAAGGGAAAGGGGCCCCTCAGTTTTGGGGAAACGACCTCACATAAGGGCCTCTGAAGTGGGGGCAGATGGGAGCGAGCCCAGAGCTGGGGCTGTAACTGAGTCACACGGTCACTGTCCTCAGAGAAGTGGGGGACACATCCTGAGACATCGTAGATAGGGCAATTTCTGGGGGAACCCTTGACACAACCAAACAGCACCAGTGGAGCCTCAGGTCCACACTTCTAGGTACAGGAAATGAGAGAGAAGGGGACTCATCTCTCAGACCTGACTTAGTTTTTCCACTGGCTATATGCTGTGTTCCTCAACAAGTCACTTCACCTCTCTGAGCATTTCCTTACAGCTGAGTATGTACTGAAACCCTTTCACAGTGCTTGGTACCACGTTCAAGGGGGCTGTCTGGCTATTCCACTGGCACTGGACTTGTGTGTTGCCCCAGAGGGAATCATACCACTTTGCTGGGACTGCAAAGCAGGAAGTCGTGAGCAGTAGTAGCCAATCCAGCAGCCTAACATGGGGAACTTGGGGAGGAAAGAGGATGTAGCTTGAAGGGAGGCAAGGCCAGCTCAGGGGCAGCAGAGCCTGTGTCACCCCCTTGTGACTGTCACCCACAGAGCAGGCTTCCCTTCACCCACAAAAAAAGGATGCCTTCCTGGCCATTCTGTTTCTGTCACTAGATGCACTTCAGCCTGAGGCCTTGGGAGGCTCTGTATCCTAGGGTCTGAGCTGTGGGTGAGCCTCAGGAGAGGGCAGACCTGGACCCCGACCCTTGGACACCCAGGATTACGGGAACAGCAGACCTGGGTGGACTTTGGGTTGCTGAGCTTGGTGAATATGCCTAGGGAGGAGTGTGGCCACTGGGGCTGCTGTGGGCTAGGGCCCAGCCACGGGGAGGGTGTGACGGGTCCCACACAGTCCCACAGATCCAGGGCCTGCTCTGCTGGCCCCACTGAATACCTGACCCCGTCAGGCTGCGGATGGTCCAGGCTGGACAGCTGGATTCATGACAGAGGCAGTGGGGAACGCAGGGCTGTTTTATTAGGCAGCAGGGCCATGGGCCGAGCAGGTGGGGGGTCAGCGGTAGAGGTAGTCAGCGTGGATGTTGGCGGTGATCTCGGCTTCCCACTTGTCCCCATTGTTGAGCAGCTTCTCCTTGTTGTAGAGCAGTTCCTCGTGTGTCTCGGTGGAGAACTCAAAGTTGGGGCCCTGCAGGTGAGGGTGCAGGTATGGCTAAGTCAGGCCCCTCCCAGGAGCCTCTGCCCCAGCTTCCTCCGCCCCAGGCCCCACTCACCTCAACAATGGCATCCACGGGGCAGGCCTCTTGGCAGAAGCCGCAGTAGATGCACTTAGTCATGTCAATGTCGTAGCGGGTGGTCCGGCGGCTGCCGTCGGCTCGTGGCTCAGCCTCGATGGTGATGGCCTGGGGAGTGGCACAGGGTCCCAGCACCTGCCAGCCACACCAGGCACCCCTCACCGCTCATCCCCACCCGCATGTCTGCATGGACCTGCCCCTCCTGGGGGACTCACTCCCGGGGCCTACAGAGCTGACCCTGGGTCATCCACTTTCAGCCCAGACATGTTTTTCCTGACTTCTCTCCCAAAAGGCTGCCTGCCACGTCTTTTATGTCGGCCTCTTCACACTTGCTCTAGTTGCTTTTTTTGTTTACTTGTGTGCTAAGCGCTGGTACCTCCTGCCTGAGAACAGAAGTCCTAGGAAGGGAGAGCTGATGCCTGCTTGTGTCACTGCAGCACCTGTGGCCGTGAGGTGCTCAGTGACTGTTGGTCTATGTTGAATAATTCTCCCATTTGTGTTGTTAGCCCCATTTAATGGATGATAAAACCAAGGCTCAGAAAGGCTGAAAAGCTTCCCAAAGCCACACAGCAAGTGAGGGACAGAGCCCAGACTCAACAGCAGGTCCTTAAGTCTCAGTTCCTGGTAGAGCCTGTGTCAGCTGGGGAAGGGGTGGCCTGGGGCCTCCAGGAGCCTGGAGGACCTCCACTCGGCTGTGGACAGTAATAACGCCCACCACTCACGATGGGACCTTGGGCTAGCAGCCTCATCTCCTTGTGCCTCAATTTCCTCATCCAAGAAAAGGAGATGCCCTCCACCTCCTGCAGCTGCTGTCGAGGTAAGTCATGAGGTGGCTCAGTGCCCGCTCCGTGGACAGTGCCCACTGCCTGAAGCCATCATTCTCACTGTCATTCTGGGGTTCCCCTGTGTACTCCACGGCCTAGAGGACCCGGGAGGGATCCAGCAGACAAGCTAGGACTCAAAGGAGCAGGCGTGGGTCACAGACTTCTGGCCTGGAGTGGCTGCTGGGAGGGGCTTGCTGTGTGGACAGCAACCACGGTGTCTGGGGGGCTCCTGCCAGGACAGGTCTGCCAGAGAGCCCCAGTGGCGTCTTTCTGTTTCTGCGCTAAGAGGCTCCGCTCCGGGCCGTCCGAGCAGGACACTGACAGAACCGAATGGCAGGGGCTCAGGGGAACAGCACGTGGAGCAGCAAGAGCCCTGCTGCAGTGTGTGCCCAAGGTCTGGCACTGGGACAAGCACACAGGCCTGGGTTCCACGCCCCTGACCAGGCCCCCAAGGGCAGGACTCGTGTGTCACGTGGCCTGCTCAGCGCTGGAAACTTGACTCCGATGACTGAGTTGGCCCCGGAAACAGGCCGCACCATTCCCATTCACAGGGGGGGGAGGCGGCTTGGAGAGGGCAAGGGCCTTTCCTAGGGACACACGCCCCACAGGGGGAGCAGAGTTTGGGCCCAGGGCTGCCCTGCTTCCCTCTCTCTGCAGCAGGCTGCGGCCTCGTTTCCCGGGTGCAGGAGCCAGGGTGGCAGTTAGCTGGGGGCGGGGCTCACCTGCGCGGGGCAGACAGCCTCACAGAGCTTGCAGGCGATGCAGCGCTCCTCCCCAGACGGGTAGCGGCGCAGCGCGTGCTCCCCGCGGAAGCGCGGGCTCAGCGGGCCTTTCTCAAACGGGTAGTTGATGGTGGCCGGCTCCCGGAACAGGTAGCTCAGGGTCATGCCCAGGCCTGTGGGCAGCATGGGCACGGTGGGTGGGGGCCCTCCTCCCCAACAATTTGTGCCCCACCAGCTCCCCAGCCCTCCCCCCAGGACCCACCTCGGATGAGCTCGGTCCACAGCAGGGTCTGTGCTGCCCGGTCAGTCACTGACTTCATGTCCATCGAGGGCTCCCGAAAGTTCACATACTCTGAAGGGGAGGTGGGCAGAGAGGCCGTGGCAGCAGCCTCACCAGTCTCACATGCCCAACGCCCAGGAATCCAGCTTAGGGAGACGAGGCCTAGACCTCCTTGCAGGTGCAATAGCTGGGTCCCCCCGGGGCCTGTTCATTCTCCAACCTCTGCCACCTCAGCAAGCACCCATGAGGCAGCCTCTGGCCCTGGGTGGTCCCTGCCTGCCTCTCCCGGTGCCTGGGCAGCTGTGTGAGCCCAGCTGAGGGTGTTGTGAAAGGCTCAGGCATTGGGGTCCTGGAGAAGAGGCCCAGGCCCCAAAGGCTCACACCTGGCAGATCCCTCCCCACCTGACGCAGGGAAGCTCTGAGATCACACTGTGTGGCCACAGGGAAGGTCCCCCTCCTCCTGCAGCGATAGACTCTGCCCCATGATTCATATTCAATCTTGATCATCATCATCATTTTACAAAGTGGCAACTGAGACTCCGAAAGAGAACCCGGACCTCCTCCCCTGCCCCTGGCAGGATCGTGCACAGGAAAGCCTGAGGCTCCAGGCTCCCCAGGACTCACTGTAAGTGGCTGCCACTGCGCTGCTGTGGAGGCTCCGGCCACTGGGAGGCCCTGCAAGAAGGGGGCTTAAGCTGTGCAGCTGTAAGCTCATGCTGGGAGACTGGGCTCCCCTACACCCAGGAAAGGCCCCCCCGCTCCTACCTGCACGTGCAGCCTGGGCCAGGGCCCGCAGCAGCGTGCCTGCAGTCAGGCAGTGCATCTGCAGACATGAAAAGACAGGGGGCATGGGAGGGTGGTAGACCTGTTCCCCCAGGAATTCTGGCACTGCAGGAGCCCTAACTCTTGACCGCAGGGCCACTGTGTCGTCTTGTCCCCTACTTAACCCCATTCCTGTCAGAGGCAGAGATGGCCTTCCTGGTCCCGGGTGCAGCACCTTGCAGCCCTCCAATCTGACCCAGCTCCACTGGGCTAAGATTAGGAGTATCTGTGGGCCCCAAGTTCCATCTACCTCACCTTCTATGCAATCTTTAAAATCATCCCACCGGGGCTCCTGTCTCCCGTCTCTCCAGTCCACTGTGCTTCTTCCCCACATCTGACCCAAATAACATAGCCAGCAGCCACCAGCATTTGAGGAGAGCTCACAGCACAAGGAACCACTCTAGGGGCCACATGCCCTGTTATTTTGTCCTTACAAAGGACCCCACCAGGGGGGTACAGATGAGAAGTTGCAACTCAAGTGATGTTAAGTGTCTCGCCCAAGTCACACACTAGGAGGGTGGACCCAGGATTCAAAATTAGGCCACACCCCTCCCATTACACTCACAGGCCATCCCTGCTGGAAACCCTTCACAGGTTCAACTAACCCTCAAGATCAAATTCATTTTCCCAACATCAAGGCCCTTCTGGACCTGTCTCCCAGTCTGATGAGTGGCCTTGGGCAGATGAGGTCACCTGGCCTGTTTTCTCATCCGTGAAATGAGGGGGTCATAAAAACGAAGGGAATTGTACATGCCCAGCGACCGACTGAGCAGCGGCTCAAACGTGCCCCTCCCGTGACCTATGACCTCCAACGGGCCCATTTCTTTTGACTATAGCCTTCCGTGCCGGGCGCCCAACTCGGGACCTTCCACTTGACCTCTGACCCCACGGATGCAGGCAGGCATGCGCCGAGGCCGCCGGCTCCCCGGTCTGCCCGCTGCAAGCTGAAGGACACCCGAACTGTGGGTCCTGAGCGGGCCGCGATGTAGCCCGGGCACAGAGCCGGAGGGGCCGACGGGGCCACCACGTTCGTCCCCAGTGCCGCGCTGCCCAGACCCGGCCTCTACAGCCAACTCCCGGATACCCACCTCAAAGTGCTGTGGCTTCTTCCCCTGCCGAGCGGCTCGCTGGGAGGCGGAGCCTACCCTCCGGAACAGTTGCCATTGGGCCGATTGGTTTCGTTTGGTCCGCGCTGACCCTTTGTGGTGTGTTCTGATTGGTCAGTGGCGCAGGAAAAAAAGGTGGGCTCGAGGCACCTTCTCTCTGATTGGTTAAGGGGGAGCAATTGATTGAAGTTACGTAGAGTGCCGCCATGTTGGATTGGAGGCCAATAAGCGAGAACTCTCGTCCCTGAAGAGGGTCATCCGGAGCGAGGCTTACACCCGGCACCGGGGCGGGAGGGGGACGCGACCCTCCCGGCTTCGTCGGGCGTCTCCTGTCCTCGCGGTGACGAGAGTCGTAGGAGGCAGTGATAACGCGCGGGAGCCGTGCCTGCTCTGTGCTAAACCTTTACCCAGGCGGCTTCACTTAATCCTCACAGCCGTCCTGTGTGGAGGACCGATTAGTGTCGCTTTACAGGTGGGAAAACTGAGGCACAGACTTGTAACTTGGCCCAAGCCGTATACCTGCGAAGTGCGGCGGCCTGGATTGCATCAGGGTCTGCATGACTAGAGAACCCCGGCATTCAACAGCCACCAAACGTTATTTCCTCCTAGTGAATCGTGTGGCAATGGGACCCCAGAGGCCGCAGGCACTGGGAAGGCCCCCGGAGGTGTGGGACAGTGGGAGGTGGTTAGGGAAGGCTCCCTGGAGGAGTGGTGCCCACGCCGAGGACACTCCATGTGCCCTAGAAGAGGACAAGGACAGGCTGAATGTGGGGGCGCGGGGCTCCGACCGAGCCTCCCCAGGACTGTTACAGGTCCACGCTTGTGGCCGCAGGGAGCCTCTGAAGGGTTTCAGGCGGAGGGGTGGGGTGGCGCAGTCCTGTGAGCTTTAGGAACGTCAGCGGAGGCGTGGAGGAGGGCTAGTCCTGCAGGGCGGGAGAGGTGACAGCTGGCCCTGGGCATGGCCCGCAGTGTGTGGATTGGGCACGTTCTGCAGTGTTCTAGAATCATCAGGTGGGACTTGGGAGGTGAGCAGGGCTTTGCCTTTGGTGGCTGAACGGGTGGGGACTGTTCGTGGTGCCAGGGCCGAGGAGGAGGAGCAGGACAGGGAAGTGGATGGGTCTAGTGGGACCGTGGTGGGGGGAAGGCGCCCAAGACCAGCCACTTGGGGCACAGGCGTGTGTCAGAGCCCCTGAGAGGCCTGAGCTGGAGGGAAGGGAGATCCGGCTGCAGGCGTCTCATCAGCCTGACCTAGAGAGAGAGGAACAGGGAGAGATACAGCCTCAACCCACCCCGGTGAGGAGACAGGACATCTCGAGCTTGGGGTCAACAAATCATATGTATTGAGCTCCCAGATTTAATCCTAACAATGATCTAAGGAGGCCCCGATCATTAATTATGTCTGCTGTGCAGGTAGGGAAACAGGCTCAGAAAGGGCAGGGATGGCCCGGGCACAGCAGGTCCACTGTGTGACCTGGGCCGGATGCCACGGCTCCTTCTGCACCCTCCACAAGGCGGGGGTGGCTCGGAGGTGCGCACATCTGCCCTCCTCCCCCAGGACACCGGCGGCTTAGCATGGGGGTGAGGGCAGGCTACTGCGCAGTTTGCCGTGTGCCCTCCTCTTGGCCCATCCCATTTGGGGGGCAGCTGAGGGAGGAGGCTGAGGGCCCAGAAAGAGAAGCCCCGGGAGGGAGGAGGGCCAGGGCTGGCTGGGCTGTAGCCTTGGCGGGTCTTTGACCCGTCGTGTCGTGGACCCCAGGCCGCATGTGCACCGGTTGCGGATGGCGGTGGCGGATGACTGAGGTGTGAGCCAGGGGGGTCACTCAGTGTCCCGGTGCCCAAGGAGGGCTCAGAGCAGGGTGCAGCAACAGCTGCGGGTCCTCATGGCCACCAGCAGCATCCTTAGTTTGCGAGGTGAGTAGGGTGGGTAGCGGATAGCATAGATCTTTTCCATCCCGGGCTGGCGCAGCACACAGGCACGGTGGTGGGAGAAGGTATCGAAGGAGAACTTGCCGTGGTAGCTACCCATCCCGCTGGCACCTATATGGTGGCATGGAACATGGCGGTCAGGCCTTCAGTGGCCAGCTGAGGGGACGCCGGACAGACCTGAGCTCTGCTAGTCACGCAGCAGGACCTTCGTGGGCTCCCCCACCCCTCCAGGCCTGTAAAATCAGTGAGCATGAAAAAACTCCCTCTCCCCTCCTTCCCCATCTGTGAAATCAGTGAGCATGAACCACTGTGGGCAAAGGGGCTTAGCCCCAGCCTAGCACCAGCACCACCACCAGCTCAGCTAATGGTGGGGGGACCAGGTGCTGGGGCAAGATAGGTAGACTGTGATTCTGTAGCCCCTGCCCGCGGTTGAATCCCAGCTCTGAGCGAGCTGTGTCACTGTGGGCAAGTGACTTGGTCTTGGTATCCTCCAATGTGACACGGGGTAACTGTGGCACCCATCTCCTGGTGGGGATTGGGCGAGTGCCCCGACTCATGGACACAGTAAGTACTGCATTGTTAGAAGTCTGCAGCACTAGGTAGGGAGACAATCAAGGACCAGGCAGCTCATGCACTATAAGTCCCGTGGACCCAGCCTGGGTGGAGTTGGGGGTAATCAGGGAGGGCTTCCTGGAATGAGTGAAGCCTGAGAGATGTGGAATTGACAAGATGAAGAGGGTGGTAGTGGCAAGAGAAACCCAGGCTTGGTGAGTACAGCCTTGGAAGGAGGTGACTTGTGGCATGTAGGGACCTGGGCAGGGCTCAGTGTGGCTGGCGTAGCAGACAGGAAAGTAGGGCGGAGAGGCCCAAGCACGACCCCACAGCCAGACCAGGAAGGGCTGGGAGCCTGGGGGGATTTTGTCAGGGGAGTAGCAGGATCAGATTTGTCCGCAGACTCAGACGCTTCCCTGAGAAGGAGGGGCTGAGGCTGGACACAGGGCAGCCAGGTGAGCCAGGGGGAGGAGGTTCCAGAACCGGGATGGCAGCAGTGCTGTGCCGTGGGGGTCCTGCCCTGCCGTGGCTCAGCCCTCAGCCCACCCCGTGCTCCTGTGGCACCAGGGAAGGTCCAGGCCCACCAGGGCAGCTTGCCAGGCCCTGCTGGTTGTTTGTGCTGGGGCTGAGTATGGACAGGTGGAGTGACCTCAAGTCTCTGGCCCTTCCATTCCACTGTGGAGGAGATGGGCTCAGAGAGGGGCTGTGGCTGCCCCCGATCACACAGCCGTCGGGCTTGCTGGAACCAGCCCTGAGGTTTCCGGCCTCGGAGGCCAGGACTTTACAATGGTAATGGGCTGCTGGGACTGGGGGGTGGGCCCCACTCACCCAGGCCTCCCTCAGGGTTGGGGGAGCCAGCAACAGCCCGTCTCCAGGGTGGTGACATGCCAGTTGTTGGACTGAGGGGGCACGGAGGTTTAAAAGAGCAGATGCAGCCTCACCATGGAAAGAACACCCAAGGGTGCCCTGTGTGCTCAAGGAGAAAGGCAGCGGCAGCTGGCACATGGCGATCACAGCGATATTAGAAAACCAACCCTAAACTGCAGATCTGCAGGCTGATTGACATGTGTAAATGCAGAGGCAGGTCTGGAAGGTTCCACTCCAGACTGGGCAGAGGGAAGCAGGATATGAATGTTGGGGTGCCATTCAGTCAAGTAACAGTAAAAGAAAGGGGCTCTGCTGTCACCTACCCACTCCTCCGAAAGGCAGGCTGGTGAGGGTCATGTGCATGAAGCCATCGTTCCCACAGAAGCCCCCGCTGCTGGTACAGGCCAGCACTTGCTTGACCACCTGGAGAGAAACAGCAGTGAGGCTGCCTGGCCCTGTGGAAGGAGACAGCTGGGGGGCATGGGTGTGTAGCATGGTTGAGACCCCAACTTGGGATGTTTTTCCTGAGCATCTGCTCGTGCATGGCCTGTGCAGGGTGCTGGGGACACAGACTCAGGGCTGAGAGGGAGGCAGGAGACCCAGTGGTCACCTGGGGACGTGGAGAGTGCAGGGTGAGGTGCCCGTAGTCAGGGAGGCAGCCCAGGGGAGGGCTGCGATGTGCCTGCTGAGTCTCAAGGGGGGATCAGGAGTCACCTGGCAGAGACCTGAAAGGGCCCCAGGCAGAGCGGAGGGCAGGTGTGGAAACGAGGTGGTGGCCTGGGTGGCGTGCTGCATGGGAGGCTGTGATGGTGACATCAGATTTGTGTTTTAGAAACATTAGCTTGGCCCTTGCTTGACTTACTGAAGCCTTTATGCTTCAGTCTATAGGTTTATTTGAAGAAGGAGATGGAAAAAAGATGAGACACTAAATACTTGCACAAAAACTTGGCTTTTACAATGTGTGGCTCTCGGATAGCACCTTGCCTAATGGTGGGCAGAGTAGAGCCCCATTAGTGGCCCGGAATCACGTTGAGACCAGCAGTAACAGGACAACAGAAGACAGACTAGGAGGCCCCAGCTGTGCCTGCACGGAGTAGGGGCGAGTCACACAAGGCGAGACACATGTCTTCCATGTGACTACACATGCATTCTGGGAACCGTGGGGGCCATTTTCTAAAGTTAACATTGTCCAGACAAACCAGGGCTCCTTGGAGCAACGGCTGGCTCTTGGGCTGGGTGGCGAAGCTCCCAGGATGAGCCTGAAGCATTCTCACTGACCGAAAGGAAGGAAGTGGTGAGAAAACAGAAAGATGGGCAGGTCTCAGCCACACAGCAGCACCCAGCGCCCGAGGCTAGGGCAACTTGAGCCAGGAAGCAAATAGCAGGTATAGGATTGTAGCCCTGAGAATAAAGCAGATGCACACACTTCCATGCCGGTAGCAGGAAGTGATTCAAGAGCCAAGTCTTTCTTACGGAGTCCAGGTGATATATGTAGATATTGCCCCTTCAGCAGGTGGAGCTTTAACACATCCCTCCCATTGAAGATGGGTTAGACCCAGGGACGCGCTCCCAAAGACTAGAATAAGGAAAGGGAAAAACAGTCACCCCTCAGTGGGCAGCTGTGGCAGGCACAACCTGGGCCGAGTGATGGGGGCCGGCCTCCCCGGTGGTGTGCGGACCTCGTGTGCCTCTGATACAGCGGCCGGAGACCAGCCCTTCCTCTGTGGTTTTCTTCCATGAGAAAAACAACAGACTACCGAGACTGGAGACACCGCAGGAGACCTGGCTGGTGTCCCTCAAGCTGAGAGACGGCTACAGGCCGGAGAAGCCATGACAACTAAATGCAGCCTAGGACTCTCTCAGATCCTGGGGCAGAAAGGAAAACTGGATCGGGTCTAGAGTGACACTAGCAGTAATGTGCCAATGTCAGTTTCTTAGTTTTGACCAACCCAAGGGCCCTTAAATGGGAGGGACTGGGTGCAGGTATATGGGAACTCCCTGGACTATCTTTGCAACTTTTCTGTAAATCTAAAATTATTCCAAGATTAAAAGTTTATAAAAACATTGTCCAGCCTGTGAGGGATCTCCTGAGAGCCGAGTAAGAGGGGCAGGTGTGTCCTGAGCCGAGACCACTGCCTATGTGCCCTTGAGGCGCCCAGGCTGCCCCCAGGGCATGAGCAGGATGGGGCTGGAGACAGAGGGCAGGGCACCAGGGCTCTTGTGGCCTGTGTGCTCTGCATCCCACCCCATGTTGTGCATGCCTTCCACGGGCCAGGCACTGAAAAGGGACACTGAGACCACCAGACCCAGGCGATGAGGATGACAGTCGGGGGCTGACCATGAGGGTACTCTCGGCCCTGGAGGAGTCCCCAGGGAGCTGCCCACTGAGGACCCAGGAGGATGACTCCTAGAATAGAGGGGGGGGAGGCCTGGCTGCTCCCAGGGGAAAGGGCGGGGGCAGAGCCCAGAGTGCCACCACCGGAACTGTGGCTGCCCCAGAAGGGCCAGGACCCCCTGCCATCCCGCCAGGCCCCAGGATCCACTCGTCCTGGGGCCACCTCCTGTGCCACCACCCCGTGCACTGCTGCCCCCTGCCCTGCCTCAGGCCCACCTGCTTGCTGTTGGAGAAGGCGTACAGGGCCAGGGGCTTCTCCCGATGGTTGATGAAGCTCATGGCCTCGTCCAGGCTCCTCACGTTCATGATGGGCAGGATGGGCCCGAAGATCTCCTCCTGCATCACCGGGTCTGTCTCCCGCACATCCACCAGCACTGTGGGGGCTGCCCAGGCACAGGGGATGGCTCAGGCCTGGGATGGGGCCTCGGGCAAGGCTCAGGGACAGTCTAGGGGAGAGAGTTCCCCACAGCCCCCAAGAAGTGACCGTGGGGCATTCCCCGGTACGACCAGAGCCTGAGGGGCCCAGAGTACCCCCAACCTGCTGGGGGTTCGGATGGGATCGTAGACCTGTGCAGTCCCACGTACCAGCCTGTGAGAGCAGTGGTGTCACTGCTGAGCTGCAGGGGCCAGGAGATGGGCCGCTGTGCAAGCACTGCACGGCGATGCTCAGGACCAGCTCTTGGGGTTTAGAACCTGGCAGTCATGGGTTCAGGACCGGGGGGCATGGTGCTGTGGAGCAGCAGATCATGGGGCGGGAGTTTGGGATCTGACTGCTCAGGCACCCTAGAGCAGGAGTCCGAGCTAAGGGACTCCAGAGCGGGGAGTCGTGGGATCTTAGGCTCAGATATGGTGACTTGGAGCCCCAACACCATTGGGATGTGGCACCAGAGCCATGGACCAGGCTGGGCTCTAGCTGCGGAGTCACGGGAGCCTCAGGGCCAGGGTTCCAGACTGGGCCCTGGCTGTGCATAGCGGGAGGTGGGACCCACCGATGTAGCAGTCACTCTCGTCAGTCTGGCCGCCGATGGCCACACGGCCAGAGCCCAGCAGGCCCTGGAGCCGCTGGAAATGCTTCTGGCTGATGATGCGGCCCAGGTTCGGGGACACCCGGGGTTCTTCGCCATAGAACATGGTGATGGCGTTCTGCAGGGCAGGCAGCAGCCGCTCCTGCGTTTCGGGGCTGCACAGGACATAGTCGGGGGCCACGCAGGTCTGGCCAGTGTTGAAGTACCGGGACCAGGCCACGCGGTTGGCCACGGTCTGGGGGTTGCAGTTGTCATCCACGTAGCAGGGGTTCTTGCCCCCCAGCTCTAGCGTGACGGGCGTCAGGTGCTTGGCAGCCGCAGCCATGACAATCCTGCCCACTTGAGAACTCCCTGGTTGTGGACAGAAACCAGAGTGGCCCTCAATCATTCCCACGAGGGGGATGGCCTCGGCCTGGGGCCTGGGACCCCTCAAGGGGGCTCACACCCTGCCCTGCACCTCCTTGGAGAGTTGGGGTGCCAGCCCTCGCTGGCCTTCCCCTGCCTGTCTGCATCAGGACCTTGCTCAGGTCTTCTACAAAACAGCCCCAAGGTCTTCTACAAAACAACCCCAAACACCGCAGGTCACCGCAGACGTCTGCACTTGGTGGCAGCCCGGCAGGCCCCACTCCCTGCTGGCCCGCCTGGTTAGAAACCTGGGAGCCTCGAAGCCCCTCGCCCACCTCCCACCCTGCCTCCCTGCTTCCGATGCTGCACTCACCTCTGCAAGTCATTCTTGACGTGCCACCCTGCACCCCTGCCTGACTCTCCATTCTCCTCTGGAATCTTCACTGACTCCCATTGCCCAAGGCAGAGTCCAGCCCCAGCTGGCCAACATTTGGGGCTCTCTTCTCTGTGGTCTAACCTGACGGCCTTGCCTCCTGACCCTCGGCTCTAAGCGCACTGCTGGCTCATCCCACCCCCCGGGTCTCACCGCCCCCTCCTCCTCTCAGCCTCCCCTAACCTAAGCCCCCTGGGCCTCAAGACGCTCCTGCTATGCCTGGCCCAGGTCCATGCTGCCATGTCCGTCAGGGTGGCCCTGGCCTTTCTCTGCGTGGGGGGCCTAAAGCTCAGTCCCGTTCCTGCCTCACTTCCTCCCTCCAGGCTCCACGCCTGTTCCCTGCGCTCCCCTGCACCTCCAACCCCATATCCCCCATATCCTAGCTCCTCCTGGCTTCTCTGTGAGGCCTGGAGAAGCCGGGGTGGTGGCAGAGTAGGGGCCGGCTGGGCTGCCGGCCTTCATAGGCTGCCCTGGGCACCCTGCCCGGAAGCGGGCCTCCTGGAGAACCAAGGCCCCTGAGCTGTAGGGTGTGATGGTGGAGGTGCGGCCGGTGCCCCCTGGACTGCCTCCCATTCCTTCAGCCCCCGGGAATCCACAGGAACAGCTGAGGACCTGGCCCTTCTGCGCCCATGCTCACCCTCCCTGCCAGCCAGGGAGGAGAAAGGCAGGGGCGGCCAGTCCCTGGCTCTGACACAGACAGGGCGTGCGGTGCCGAGGCTGGCTGGTTGGGGAGAAGGCTCAGACCCTGCCGTCTGCTGTCTGTCTTCTTTCCTCCGGGACCCTGGCCCAGTAACACCACTTGAAGACAGGTGGTGTCTGGGCTACGTGAGCACACGCTGCGGTGATGGCAGGTGACCTCTGAGATCAATTCTGAGTGCAGGCCTGGGAGCAAAATCCAGCTCTCCCCAGTCCTGGCCGGCAAGGTGACTTGGCTGGGTGCCACATCTCTTTGTCATCCTAGCCTCTGTCCCCTCACCTGCCCTCCAGAAGGGATGTGGGTCCAGTGGGGGTGCGGGTCAGGCCATACGGGCAGTGGGAGCTCAGCAAGGGCAGATGCTGTGTCGTGTGGGGTTGGGGTCGATGGAGGGTGCCCTGCCCAAGGATGGGACCCAGCCATCCTGAGGGTCCCCGGGGGTCCAGGGCTGCTCCCCAGCCTGCTTGAGAAGAGAGTGGCAAGCTGGTCCTGGAGCCCAGGGGCACTGCCCAGTGCCCCCGGGTCTGTGTCAGCTGGCAGCCTTGGCCTGTGTGGCCCTTCTCAGGGTTAGGGACGAGACCCCTGAGTGGTGTGTGGCTCAGGCCCCCTGTCCTGCCCTTCCCGCCCCCAGCCCAGCCACGCGCAGCAGGCTCTCACCTGTGAAGAAGATGTAGTCAAACTTGTGCTCCAGCAGCTGCCCGGTCTCCTGGGGCCCACCCAGCATCACGGCAAAGCAGCTCTGCAAGGACGGGGGGCTCAGGGGGCCTGGAGGGGGTCTGCCTGGGGCCCCTCTCCCCTCCCCTGGTCTAGGGGTGAGGTAGGGAGCAGAGAGCTCCTCAGGGATGCTGGGCACTGCTAGGCCCAGCCAACTGGTGCAAGGTTGGGGCCCGTCAAGGTTGGGGGTGCTGAGACTGGGGCTGGGCAAGCAGGGCCACCAGAAGACAGGAACCCCTGGGGGACAGGCTCCTCAGAGTGCATCTGTGACTGCCACCTCACTGTTCCACTCAGAGGGAAACAGGCTGAGGGGAGGGTGACCCGGTCACGGCCACACAACCCAGAGGCGGCAGGATGGAGATTGGAACTCCGGGCTTGCCGGACGGGCCAGGGCCAGGGTTGCCCGCCCACAGGGCCCTGCCATGCTCGGCTCAGCTGCCTGTAGCTGCTCCCGCACACCTGGTCCAGGTACCGAGGCAGCACCTCAGCCAGGACCCTCTCAGTGCTCTTGCTGATCTCAGAAGGCTTCAGCACCACACAGTTCCCTGGGGGGCGGGGTAGGGCAAGGGAGAGAGCTGCCATTCAGTCCTCATGGCTGCAGAGCAGGTGCCAGCCTCTCTCTCCTTGCAGGTGAGAATCCAGCTCAGAGAGGGAGCCTGGGGCCTAAGGCCCCACAGCCCATGCAGGGTGGGCCAGGTGGAGACCAGTTTTCTTAGCCGCCTGGGGCCAGCTCCCCTCCCCCCTGGCACTGTGGGTGGCTAAGCAGCTGGAAGGAGGGGTCCGCCAGCCCCGGAAGGAGACTGCTCTGCACTTACCTGCAGCGAGGGCGCCCACCAGGGGCACCAGGGTTAGGTTCACGGGGTAGTTCCAGGGGGCAATGATGAGCACCAGGCCGAAGGGCTCCTTCCGGATGAAGGCTGAGTCCAGCTGCGTGGCCTGGGCCGGCCAGCACGGGAAGCGGTGAGGCACCAAGACCCCCAGCCCCTGAGCCCACAACCCCCTGCAGAGGCCGCCTGCCCACCTGTCCCCAGCCCTGCTCACCAGGTTCTTGGCCACTTTCTCATCTTTCATCCAGGCCTGAAGGTTCCTGAGCGCCAAGTTTATCTCACTGTGGCAGATGCCAACCTCAGACACCTCAGACTCGAAGGCTGGCTGCAGGGGAGGGAGCACCAGGATTGGCAGGTGGCTAGAGCCCTGGCAGGGCCTCTGTCAGGCAAGGCTTGCTCTTATTTTCTCATTCATTCATTCATTTGTTCACCCTCTCCGTGTGTGAAGAGTGTACATCACTCAGGTGCTTTTCTTGTGCCAGTGGCTAAGAGACAGAAAACCTTCCCGTGGGAGCTGAGGTTGTAGGCGGACAGTCTCCCTGATAATGAGAACAGCTCAGGATGTGGCAAGCGCAATGCAAAGATAAAACAGGTTTGGGGAACAGAGACTGCTGAGCGTATATGTGCACCAGTGTGCATGTGAAAGCATGGGAGTTCGCATGAGTGTGTACGTGTATGTGTGTGTTTGCTTGATTTTATGCCAGATGTCCCATGCCAGCCTCTGGGCGAGGTGACATTGGAGCATATTTCTGATTAGCGAGATGCAGAGTGGGTGAGGTGATGGGGCCACGCAGCCGGGGTGGGCACTGTCAAGCAGAGCAGGGACAAGATCCAACCAGTTTTAACAGCATTGCCTGTGTGGCCCACTCTGTGGATACCAGTCTGCAGGGGTAACTGGGGACAGGCCTCCCTGTGTAAATGCCCCCGGTTCCCACAGCTCAGGGGCCAGAGCAGATTCCCAGGGCAGGAGTGCGGAGGAGGCACAAATCGATAGAGATGTTGTGCTGCTGTCTGCCTCTGGCGTGCCCGCCCCACCGCACGCAGGGGGAGGCCGGGCCTGCGGGCCGCAGGCAGCTGGAGGCCCCCGGCAAGGGCACCAGAGCCAGGCTTTCCTGCTACCTGGCATCCGGCCACTGTGGGGCATGGCGCCTCCTGCCAGAGGAGAGGACCATGGGCCTGAGGGGTGCCAGGATGGTCCACAGGGGGAACAGAGGCCTGCCAGGTTCTCTCAGCAGACCAGTAGCAAGGCCAGGGCCAGAGCTGAGCCTTGAGAGAGCGCTGGCACCTCAGGCAAAGAAGCCACCCCCCACCCCCTGGTGCTGAAAAGACCTGAGCCTGGTCCGCGTGCCTTCCGCCTGCATCTGAGTCCCGCCCAGTGAGGAGGCCCGAGACCCGAGTGAGGTGTGGGTGGATTTACAGACCGTCTGGACCTGGCGGAACACCCTGAGTTCTGGAGGGGAAGGCTGTTTTGAACCAGGGCTGTGTACCCTTAGGCCAGAGCATGCCCTCTCTGAGCCTGCCCTGGGGGTTTCTGGGGTGCCTGCCCCTACCTGGAAGGGCTGTCGGAGCGAGCGGGAGGGTTCCTGCAGGACAGGCAGGGCCAGGTGGCCCAGCCCAGAGGGAGGCACCGACTGGAGCTCCCTTTGGGGATGGGAGGTGGGAGGTGGGAGGTGAAACCTGAACCCAAGGGAGAAAGGGACTAGACAGAGTCAGGTCAGGCTCCCCGGAGGTGGTGGCGGGCCCGCAGGTGGGTGCTGGCAGAGGCTCAGTGCAGGGGCCCATCCGCAGGGAGCCCAGTGGGCTGCGGGTGGGGACGGGAGCCCCTCGTCCTGGGCCAGACCCAGTGAATGGGGCATGCCCCACGCCATCCCCTCGGGGGCAAGCGAGCCGAGGAGAGGGCTCTGGCGCCCAGGCTGCATACATTTCTGGAGAACCACGACTCCAGGAATGGCTGATGAGGGAGTCCTGGAGCACCGTGGTAAACAATGTTTGGGGACACCGAGACGGGGACAGGCATCACCGGGAGGCCACAGGTTCAGACAAGTCCTGTGGCCCCCCACTGCTGTCCCCTTGGGGCAGGGCCTCTAATCCATGACCGCCGACACCATGACCCGAGAGCCGAGAAGTCCGTGACAGTTCTCGGGACGGTGCGGCTGGGAGTCGGACGGGCCCCACGGAGGCTGCGGGAGGAGGCCAGGCTGGGGGGGAGGCCGGCCTGCGGGGGCCCACCTCTCTATCTGGGCCAGGGTGGGGTCAGCAGGCCCCCGGAAAGCGCTGGGGAGGGGCGGAGAAGGGCAGTGATGTAAGCAGTATAATTGACCCCAGGGGTCAATGTAGGGTCCCCTCACAGGGGGGGCTCAGGAGACCCCAGGCCCTCCCGGGGTGTACCCAGGGCTTGAGGCGAAGACCAGCTCAGCGCAAGCCAGCGTGGGGTGCTGAGGTCCCTGGTGGCAGGAGGTGACTACAGGAACCGGCCAGCCGCCGGCAGGCGCCATGGGCCAGCCCAGGTGTTACGCACCCTACCCGCTGACAGGGAGCTGGTGGCGAGGGACCGTGGGGCACCAGGCATGAGTCTGGACATTGTGG